>NC_083315.2:33700304-34012927 GCF_963455315.2 Globicephala melas
GTTAAGATGGTAGATCTCATGTTAAGTGTTCTTATAATAAAGAAAAAGAAAAAAAAATATGAAGGGGATAAAAGAGAGGCAGGTAACAAGAGGAAGATAGGGATTCAACACATAGTTTTTAAAAGACAGACAATTTGAGTATGTTTACATGCTGATGATAAAACCCAGAACAGAGGGAGAGAATGAGGTGAAAGAAAGATGCTAATAAATGGCGGTGTGGAGCCATAGTAAAGATGCAGGCTCCAGAGTCAGACTGCCTGTTTGAATTCCTGCTTTCACCGTGTTCTAGCTGTGTGATCTTGGGGAAGTGGCCTAACCTCTCTGTGCCTCAGTTATCTTTCTTTGTAAAATGAGGATATTGATGGAACCTACAGTAGATTTTGTGAGAACTAAATGGTAAAGCAATTAGAACAGTACATCATAAGCACTAAATAAGTGTTAGCAATTATCATTTTTATTGTTGTTAAGTCTAAAGAACTGAGTGGTATCCCGAGAACGGATGGGTGGGTTGACCTCAACAGGAGGGCAAACGTTTCACTACGAAGGGTATGGACAGGTATGTATGGATGGCAAATGGATTTGTATATTCGATGGTGGAAATTTGGGAGGGATTGCTATCTGAAAACTTCTGTGTTTCTATGAAGCAGAAGGTGACATTACCTGTTTATGATGAGGAGAGAGGTAAATCTAGTTTTGAAGACAGTGAAGTCTTGAAATAGTCATTATTGAGAATGCATGATCAACCTAACCATGGAAACACAGTACAGTTATTGGCCAGAATGTTTCATGAAACCAGTCTGCTCAGGAGTGGGCATGTCCCCTGCAGGGCTCAGAAACCTGCAAGCAGCTATGGAACTTAGTGGAGGATTGCATTCATCTGTGCTTGGGGTTTTGCTATTACAGTAACTCCCCTACAAACAAATGAGTTCCGTTCCGAGAACGCGGTCGTAAGTCCAATTTGTTCTTTAAGTCCAACAAAGTTAGCCTAGGTACCCAACTAACACAATCGCCTATATAGTACTGTACTGGAATAGGTTTATGATACTTTTCCCACAAATAATACATAAAAAACAAACAAAAACAAAAATAAAGAAAACAGTTTTAATCTTACAGTACAGTACCTTGAAAAGTACAGTAGTACCAGCTACATCACCACTGCTTTTACACTTGCTTCCGGACATCCTGGGCTTGAGATAAAAATACTGTCCTCTATACAGTACTGTACAGTAAAGTACACAAAAGCACAACCACTTGTAGAGGATGCACGCACGTGACAGTGTATGCCAGACACGTGAGCTCACTTATGTGATTGGACAGGCGAACACATGTTCGCATCTTTGAAAGTTTGCAACTCGAAGGTTTGTATGTAGGGGACTTAGTGTGTTCGAGATGGAAGGACACAGAGTACAGGACTTTGGGATATTGGCCAGAGGGTGCTTGATGAAATGGACCAACATTGAGTTAACTTATACTAAAGCATTCAGAAGAGTGCCTGATGTATAGAGTAGGCTCTCAAAGAGTTATCCATTCATTCATTTTAATTCATTGCTATTGGCTGCTATAGATGATTGGTGGATAAATTGATAAAATTCAAAGGCTAATACAGAAAACAATAAAATGGTGCAACTGGGTATTGAGAAACACTGTCTTCTTTTAAAAGAAGTTCTCTTTGGGGGGATTATGTAATGTGAAAGGGCTCCTACTTGATGAAATGCTGGAAGGCCTCTGCTTTTTCTTATTCAATACTAGTTGTGCACGAACAGCAGTACCCGTGGGCCAAGAGCATCCCACATTTGTTATTCTGGCAACAGGCTTGTTTTGTGGCTTGGGCCTGAGTCAGAACTTCTTTGGATGCAGCATCAGGGCCCCTTTCACCACCTGCCTCACGGAGACTGAATCCGTGGCAGGCCCCTCAAGGTGAAGCGGAGCTGAGCTGGGCTGGGCTGAAAGTGATGCCGTTGACCTGATGGGTGAAGCCAGTCTTTGATCCATCAGCCTGTGAGAGTTTGATCCCATGGCAATAGGTGACAGAGCCAGAGACCCTCGGCCTGGCTGTGATACCGGCCAGGTGTGACCTTGGTCCCAGGAAAGGGCACACAGGTTTGCCAGACACCTGTTGTGTGCTAAGCCCTTTGGCACGAACTGTCCCTGATTCACCTTGTTTTACACTCAAAACAACACTGATGGGTCAGCGTTTGGTGAGACTCCCAACCCTTCTAGTTTGTAGGCTCTTCATCTGAGAATGGAGCGCATAGACGTCAGCGGTCTTCAGCCTGGGCTCTGTGAATTCTCAGGTTTCTGTGGAGAAGATACAGACGTTACCAGGGTTAGCAAGAAGGGACTGGCGGGGGCAGCTTAGTCTTCCCCTTTGCCCTGATCTGCTCTAGAGTCTGGAGTTCCCTGTACGCTTTTGACTGAAGAACGGCTTTTACATTTAAAAATCTCGCAGAGCACAGGTCTCTGTGATCTCTAAAATTCTTCCCGGGATCTGATCACTGCCTCTCCTGCAAATGCTTTGTGGCTTTGCATTTGAGCCTCCTTCTCTGTGCCTTGGTGTCCCTGCGTGCAGAAGGAGGGTTTGGATAAGAGAAGCTCTGGTCTCCGGGATCCTGGGAGTGGAGGGCGTGGTAAAAACACTTGGGCTCACTGAACCCCGTGTGGCCGGCACCCTGGAAGGGCCAGTGATACTGAAGGATACTGAAGGATGATCTCTCCATCTGTCCTGTCTCACGGGCACCGCACCAGGCACTCACGGCTCAGTTCCAGGACTCAGGTCTCTCTCCACTTGTCCACATCAAGTCACATTGCCTCTTCCCATTTTCTCTTTCCTCCAGGGACCCATGAAGTGGTGGCTAAACCCGGTTTGGTCGCCACCCGTCCACCGAGGGCCAGAGATCAGGAAAGGAAGAAGGGCAGCTTTACTTCCTCCCTCAGGATGGAGCCACACAGCCATTCTGGAAAGAGCAGAAAATCCACAAAATTCTGGTCCATCTCCCGGTCCCTGATCCTGTGTAATGCCAAGACCAGTGACGATGGCTCAAGCCCCGATGAGAGATATCCTGATCCTTTTGAGATTTCCCTGGGCCACGGCAAGGAGGGACTTTTCCTCTCATCTGTGCAGCTGGCAGACACGTCAGAGGCCGGGCCCGACAGCGTTCCTGATCTCACGCTGTCCTCCGAGGCCGCTCCACTGCAGGCAGCTGGGAGTGATGGAGGCCAGAACTGTAGGAGGATGCTCTTCATGAAGGTACGCCCAGGATTTGTGGGGCTGGAGGAGCCTGCAGTTGCCTTCCGGTGCTGTGAATGAAAGTCTTCGCGTTTTTTTTACTCCAAAGTCAGGAAGGCACAGAGTTCTCATTCTGAACGAGAGCAGGGAAGAAGTTGAGGCAGGGCCCACTGGAATGATGACAAGGAGCACGGCAGTGAATCAGGCTCAGTTGACCTTCCTGCTTGAGACATTCTTTGAGATACGGTGTCAGCCCCAGGTAAACTGAGCCTGGGTCCCTGCTGGAAAATGCCAGGTGCAATACACGGGGAAGGGCTCATCTCCAGACAGACAGTATCCAGCACACCACAGGCAGCTCAGATCGAATCCAGTAGAGAACCTGATAGAAGCTGACTTATAAGGCCCGGACTGAGAAGGAGCTGGAAGGTCGAGCAGGGCAAGGCGTACAGCCTGAGTGAGTTTGCACTTGAATGCTGACCGAGAACGTTCCCCAGGTGCCCCTTGCCAGTTCCAACACAGGTGTGAGTGAAGGCTGGCAGGCAGAGCCATAAAGGAAGGGGGAGAGGGAAAACTAAGTAGGGTTTGGAGACTTGCCAAGATACAGAATGTTTTCTCTTCTGTTAGACAGTATTTCAATTTTGTTATTATAGCAAGGTGGAAATTGCAGGGTACTGTGAGATAGAGGCTGATTAAAGGATTTCACTCTCGAATTAGTCTCTATAAGTCCTATGCCCTCAGCCTTCCATCAAAGGCAGGATTTCTCAAGGGTCCGAACAGCCCTGAACCTTGGAGCCAGTGCGGCTCGCTCAGGGGTGGGCCAGCCCCGAGGAGCTTCTCCCACACCTTACTGCCAAGACCCCACTGGACACAGTCACGTGACTGTCAACAGCAAATAGGGAAGGTGTTCCGGTACCTTTGGAGGAGATGCAGTGCTCTTGCATCTTTCCTTGAGGAAGAAAATCATTGCTTAACACATGAATAGTAAACACCATCATGTAACATTATATAACAGGTTAGCAGGTCCGGCCCAATAATCTCCACACACAAGCAGCTACCTCAAGAGACCCACCCAGCCTAGGGTGCTCCATCACCCACAAGATGGCTTCTATTGATGAGAGCTGAGCTCACCCGATAGGGTAGAAGGAGGGAACAGCAGCTCAGTGGGTTTGGGGGAGCCTGGCCAGGCTCCTGGTTTGCCACCAATGATATGACCAGTATACTATCCACCAACTGAGAGTCAAGTTTATTAATGACAATACCAATTTATCCAGGTCAGAGTTCACATAAATGAAATTTAAAAATCATTTGGAGATTCCAGCGGACTCCAGAACGAACTTTTCACTTGCTTCTATTTAACTGAACAAGCATTTCCTGAGCACCTGTTACGTGCCAGGCACAATAGGGATCCAGCCCCTGCCTTCAAGGAACTTGTCTCAAGTGGAGGAACAAAGAATACACTCCAACGGGGCTGTTGGAGGCTCAAAAGGAGGCGGCACATCTCTAGGGGTGGGTATCAGTACATTCAGTCCATGTTTACAGAGTACCGACCGGTGTCAGGCATTGTTCTAGGGAGTAAACCAGACTCAGTCCCTGCCCTTGGGCAGCTTTTCTTCTCGTGGGGGGATACAGGTGTTAACAACTCAGCATATGCTATAATATTAAAGAGTGAAGGGCTCTGAAGAAATATTAAGCAGGATAAAGGGATAGAGAGCAATGAGGAGGGGTCACTGCCCTTTTTGAAAAGGTGATCACGAAGGCTCCTCCAAAGAAGTGACATTTGAGCCATGACCTGAACGAATGAAGCAGAGAAGGGAGTCATATGAACATCAGGGGGGAAGAGCGTTCCGGGTGGAGGGAACAGCATGTGCGAAGACAGGAAGAGAAGAATGTGCTTGTGGAATGCTGGAGGAGAATAGGGTGCACGGGCGGTTCAGGGAAGGGGAGAGCAGGGGAGGATGGAGTCGGGGTGGTAGCCAGGCACCATACGTGGAGTTTTACTCTCAGAAGGATGGGGAAGCCTTGGAAGACGGAGCAGGGGAGTGACCCGATCCTTTTCAGGAGCACTCTGGCTGCTGAGCAGAGAATGGAGCGTAGGGAGGCCGGTTAGCGGAGCTACGACAATAACCGAGGCCGGAAGTGACGTGGCTGGATTGAAAGGGTCATGGGGAAGGCACTGAGGATGCTCAGGGTAGGCATTTATTTTCAAGACAAAGCCAACGGGATTTGTCGATGGAAGGATGGAGGGGGGCGAGAGGCAGCAAGTTCAACTGCAAGTTCTGACCTGACCTACCCCGGGGAAAGGAGGTGGCCTGTTCTAATATGGGAAATACTCAGGGCTGCAAAAATGATCGGGAAAAGGTGAGATGTTGCCAGAAGGACGCAGGATCTGACAAAGCAGGGGTGGGTGGAAGAGAATCCTAGGTGGAAGGAGCTGTGTGAGCAAAGATGAGGGCAGGAGGCACCGAGTGCTTATGCGTGGGCCACCGTGCACAGGAGAGTGTGTCTCGAGCTGCGTTTTGGGCGCCTGTCCAGTGACAGGAGGCTGGAGACCCGGGGAAGCTAGATGAACAGGCATAGGACAGGAAACTGGCAAGGGGTCAACGATAAACTCCACCTTTTCGTCTCTCTGTGATTCACATGTGCACCATAATTTGGTTTAAAAAATGTTTTCACAGCTCTATCTCATTGTCTCCTTCCTGGGAGGAAGGAAGTCACAGCGGCATTTGTATTTCCGAGGGCGAGGGTGGGCCGTATGGCACAGGGGCTGGCGGCGTGGGCTCATTAGTCTGACTGCTTGGCCTTGAGTCCAGATTTCCCAGTTGTGTGATCCTGGACAATTCACTTTAACTTTTTATTTTATATTGGAGTATAGTTGATTAACAGTGCTGTGATATTGATAGTTTCAGGTGTACAGCAAAGTGATTCAGTTATACGTATACATGTGTCTATTCTTTTTCAAATTCTTTTCCCATTTAAGTTGTCATGTAATATTGAGCAGAGTTCCCTGTGCTATACAGTAGGTCCTTGTTGGTCACTTTACCTTTTTGTGTGCCCATTTTCTCATCTATGAAATGGAGAATGTTAATAATGATGTATGAGTTTTCTTAGGATAAAGCTATAAGTATTTACATAAGAAAATCCACAGTGCAGTGCACATAGGAATTGCTTAATAAATACTATTATTATTATTTCTGTTTTAGGATGGGGATGCTGACTGTCACTGAGTAATTAAGTAATTCATGAATTCAATAGCATATATTAAATGTGCCAGGCCGTGGGCAAGACTTGTAGTTTTGCAATGCTCATAGGCTAATGAGGAAGACAGGGATGAAACAGATGATTCCTGTTTCGGGGTGCGGCTACAGATCTGTAAGGGAAATCGTGGGGGTGCTGAGGAGGAATGTGCTGTTTCTATTTGGGGAAGGGCAACCCGGAGGGGGTGAAAGCAGGATCTCCAAGTAGACAAGTCCAGATCCTAGCAGTACGAACAGGCAGAGGGACAGGAAGAAGTCTCAGAGGCTGGAAAGTGGTTTGTTTGCTGAGATGGGGGGAGGAGTGATGTGCATTTGCGTCAAGTTCGAGGCAGGGATGAACTGGGAAGGCAGATAGGGGTATTGGCCAGCTCTGAACCCAAGACTGTTTTTTTCTTTTTAAGGAGCACAGGTGATCTTTAACTATCCATGAATGAGTTCTGAGCAAGTAAATGTTTCAGTTGTCTGAGCAGGTCCTGTATCAACAGTGCCAGGGCAGAAAGGCAAAGGTGACAGCTTGTCCCAATATCCTTTTCTGGAGGAGCCTCTGTGTACTCAGTAACACCCCCCTCCCTGTCCCTTCTCGCAGGGACACTCTAGCCCCCGCCTGGCTCCTGCCCTGCACCCAGGCATGACTCAGTTGGCCCAGATGGACTCCTCAGCTTCCAGCAATGCCATGGTTACACTGATTTCAAAACAACATCTGGAAAGAGGCCCTGTGACATCAGCCTCTTCTCTAGAAACGCCTAATATGAAAATTAAAAAAGAGGAAGTTAGATAAACAGCCAACTGAAAAAAAAAAAAGCCTTATTGGATGTGTTGTGTTTGGCACAATTAGGACTAAGTAAATCATTACCCAGGGATGTGTCAAAGCTGGGCAGCGGTGTGCGGAATCTGGAGTAAGCATTTGGATCTGTGCTGTGCATTAAGGGACTGGCAGGGTCCTTTTTCAGGAGGAGCTTCCAGACCCCTGGGGAAGAATGTTCAAAGCCAGACTCCCCAACCTAATAAACAAAAACGCAATGTATCAGACCTAGACTTTTCAAAGGAGGGAATGCACAGACTCCTTGGCTACTCCAGACTCACTGTCTTTTTCCAAATGGCGAGAGTATTTTTTTTTTTTACATCTTTATTGGAGTATAATTGCTTTACAATGGTGTGTTAGTTTCTGCTTTATAACGAAGTGAATCAGTCACACATAAACATATGTTCCCATTTCTCTTCCCTCTTGCATCTCCCTCCCTCCCACCCTCCCTATCCACCCCTCCAGGTGGTCACAAAGTACCGAGCTGATCTCCCTGTGCTATGCAGCTGCTTCCCACTAGCTATCTACCTTACGTTTGGTAGTGTATATATGTCCATGCCTCTCTCTCGCTTTGTCACAGCTTACCCTTCCCCTCCCCATATCCTCAAGTCCATTCTCTAGTAGGTCTGTGTCTTTATTCCTGTCTTACCCCTAGGTTCTTCATGGCATTTCTTTTTCTTAAATTTCACATATATGTGTTAGCATACGGTATTTGTCTTTCCCTTTCTGACTTACTTCACTCTGTATGACGGACTCGAGGTCTATCCACCTCATTACAAATAGCTCAATTTCATTTCTTTTTATGGCTGAGTAATATTCCATTGTATATATGTGCCACATCTTCTTTATCCATTCATCTGATGATGGACACTTAGGTTGTTTCCATCTCCGGGCTATAGTAAATAGAGCTGCCGTGAACATTTTGGTACATGACTCTTTCTGAATTATGGTTTTCTCAGGGTATATGCCCAGTAGTGGGATTGCTGGGTCATATGGTAGTTCTATTTGTAGTTTTTTAAGGAACCTCCATACTGTTCTCCACAGTGGCTGTATCAATTACATTCCCACCAACAGTGCAAGAGGGCTCCCTTTTCTCCACACCCTCTCCAGCATTTATTGTTTCTAGATTTTGTGATGATGGCCATTCTGACTGGTGTGAGATGATATCTCATTGTAGTTTTGATTTGCATTTCTCTAATGATTAATGAAGTTGAGCATTTTTTTCATGTGTTTGTTGGCAGTCTGTATATCTTCTTTGGAGAAATGTCTATTTAGGTCTTCTGCCCATTTTTGGATTGGGTTGTTTGTTTTTTTGTTATTGAGCTGCATGAGCTGCTTGTAAATTTTGGAGATTAATTCTTTGTCAGTTGCTTTATTTACAAATATTTCCTCCCATTCTGAGGGCTGTCTTTTGGTCTTGTTTATGGTTTCCTTTGCTGTGCAAAAGCTTTGAAGTTTCATTAGGTCCCATTTGTTTATTTTTGTTTTTATTTCCATTTCTCTAGAAGGTGGGTCAAAAAGGATCTTGCTGTGATTACTGTCATGGAGTATTCTGCCTATGTTTTCCTCTAAGAGTTTGATAGTTTCTGGCTTTACATTTAGGTCTTTAATCCATTTTGAGCTTATTTTTGTGTATGGTGTTAGGGAGTGATCTAATCTCATACTTTTACATGTACCTGTCCAGTTTTCCCAGCACCACTTATTGAAGAGGCTGTCCTTTCTCCACTGTACATTCCTGCCTCCTTTATCAAAGATAAGGTGACCATATGTGCGTGGGTTTATCTCTGGGGTTTCGATCCTGTTCCATTGATCTATCTTTCTGTTTTTGTGCCAGTACCATACTGTCTTGATTACTGTAGCTTTGTAGTACAGTCTGAAGTCAGGGAGCCTGATTCCTCCAGCTCAATTTTTTGTTCTCAAGATGGCTTTGGCTATTCAGGGTCTTTTGTGTTTCCATACAAATTATGAAATTTTTTGTTCTAGTTCTGTGAAAAATGCCAGTGGTAGTTTGATAGGGATTGCATTGAATCTGTAGATTGCTTTGGGTAGTAGAGTCATTTTCACAGTGTTGATTTTTCCAATCCAAGAACATGGTATATCTCTCCATCTATTTGTATCATCTTTAATTTCTTTCCTCAGTGTCTTATTATTTTCTACATACAGGTCTTTTGTCTCCTTAGGTAGGTTTTTTCCTAGATATTTTATTCTTTTTGTTGCAATGGTAAATGGGAGTGTTTTCTTGATTTCACTTTCAGATTTTTCATCCTTAGTGTATAGGAATGCCAGAGATTTCTGTGCATTAATTTTGTACCCTGCTACTTTACCAAATTCATTGATTAGCTCTAGTAGTTTTCTGGTAGCATTTTTAGGATTCTCTATGTATAGTATCATGACATCTGCAAACAGTGACGGTTTTACTTCTTCTTTTCCAATTTGGATTCCTTTTATTTCCTTTTTTTCTTTGATTGCTGTGGCTAAAACTTCCAAAACTATGTTGAATAAGAGTGGTGAGAGTGGGAAACCTTGTCTTGTTCCTGATCTTAGTGGAAATGCTTTCAGTTTTTCACCATTGAGGACGATGTTGGCTGTGGGTTTGTCATATATGGCCTTTGTTATGTTGAGGAAAGTTCCCTCTATGCCTACTTTCTGCAGGATTTTTATCATAAATGGGTGTTGAATTTTGTTGAAAGCTTTCTCTGCATCTATTGAGATGACCATATGGTTTTTCTCCTTCAATTTTTTAATGTGGTTTATCACATTGACTGACTTGTGTATATTGATGAATCCTTGCATTCCTGGAATAAACCCCACTTGATCATGGTGTATGATCCGTTTAATGTGCTGTTGGATTCTGTTTGCTAGTATTTTGTTGAGGATTTTTGCATCTATGTTCATCAGTGATATTGGCCTGTAGTTTTCTTTCTTTGTGACATCCTTGTCTGGTTTTGGTATCAAGGTGATGGTGGCCTCATAGAATGAGTTTGGGAGTGTTCCTCCCTCTGCTATATTTTGGAAGAATTTGAGAAGGACAGGTGTTAGCTCTTCTCTAAATATTTGATAGAATTCGCCTGTGAAGCCATCTGGTCCTGGACTTTTGTTTGTTGGAAGATTTTTAATCACAGTTTCAATTTCAGTGCCTGTGATTGGTCTGTTCATATTTTCTATTTCTTCCTGATTCAGTCTTGGCAGGTTGTGCATTTCTAAGAATTTGTCCATTTCTTCCAGGTTGTCCATTTTATTGGCATAGAGTTGCTTGTAGTAATCTCTCATGATCTTTTGTACTTCTGCAGTGTCAGTTGTTACTTCTCCTTTTTCATTTCTAATTCTATTGATTTGAGTCTTCTCTCTTTTTTTCTTGAGGAGTCTGGCTAATGGTTTATCAATTTTGTTTATCTTCTCAAAGAACCAGCTTTTAGATTTATTGATCTTTGCTATCATTTCCTTCATTTCTTTTTCATTTATTTCTGATCTGATTTTTATTATTTCTTTTCTTCTGCTAACTTTGGGGTTTTTTTGTTCTTCTTTCTCTAATTGCTTTGGTGCAAGGTTAGGTTGTTTATTTGAGATGTTTCCTGTTTCTTAAGGTAGGATTGTATTGCTATAAACTTCCCTCTTAGAATGGCTTTTGCTGCATCCCATATATTTTGGGTTGTCGTGTCTCCATTGACATTTGTTTCTAGGTATTTTTTGATTTCCTCTTTGATTTCTTCAGTGATCACTTCGTTATTAAGTAGTTTATTGTTTGGCCTCCATGTGTTTGTATTTTTTACAGATCTTTTCCTGTAATTGATATCTAGTCTCATAGTGTTGTGGTCAGAAAAGATACTTGAAACAATTTCAATTTTCTTAAATTTACCATGGCTTGACTTGCGACCCAAGATATGATCTATCCTGGAGAATGTTCCATGAGCACTTGAGAAAAATGTGTATTCTGTTGTTTTTGGATGGAATGTCCTATAAAAGTCAATTAAGTCCATCTTGTTTAATGTATCATTTAAAGCTTGTGTTTCCTTATTTATTTTCGTTTTGGAAGATCTGTCCATTGGTGAAAGTGGGGTGTTAAAGTCCCCTACTATGAATGTGTTACTGTCGATTTCCCCTTTTACGGCTGTTAGTATTTGCCTTATGTATTGAGGTGCTCCTATGTTGGGTGCATAAATATTTACAATTGTTATATCTTCTTCTTGGATCAATCCCTTGATCATTGTGTAGTGTCCTTGTCTCTTCTAATCGTCTTTATTTTAAAGTCTATTTTGTCTGATATGAGAATTGCTACTCCAGCTTTCTTTTGGTTTCCATTTGCATGAAATATCTTTTTCCATCCCCTCACTTTCAGTCTGTATGTGTCTCTAGGTCTGAAGTGGGTCTCTTGTAGACAGCAAATATATGGGTCTTGTTTTTGTATCCATTCAGCCAATCTGTGTCTTTTGGTGGGAGCATTTAGTCCATTTACATTTAAGGTAATTATCGATATGTATGTTCCTATTCCCATTTTCTTAATTGTTTTGGGTTCGTTATTGTAGGTCTTTTCCTTCTCTTGTGCTTCTTGCCTAGAGAAGTTCCTTTAGTAGTTGTTGTAAAGCTGGTTTGGTGGTGCTGAACTCTCTCAGCTTTTGCTTGTCTGTAAAGGTTTTAATTTCTCCATCAAATCTGAATGAGATCCTTGCTGGGTAGAGTAATCTTGGTTGCAGGTTTTTCTCCTTCATCACTTTAAATATGTCCTGCCAGTGCCTTCTGGCTTGCAGAGTTTCTGCTGAAAGATCAGCTGTTAACCTTATGGGGATTCCCTTGTGTGTTATTTGTTGTTTTTCCCTTGCTGCTTTTAATATGTTTTCTTTGTATTTAATTTTTGACAGTTTGAGTAATATGTGTCTTGATGTATTTCTCCTTGGATTTATCCTGTATGGGACTCTCTGTGCTTCCTGGACTTGACTAACTATTTCCTTTCCCATATTAGGGAAGTTTTCAACTATAATCTCTTCAAATATCTTCTCAGTCCCTTTCTTTTTCTCTTCTTCTGGAACCCCTATAATTCGAATGTTGGTGCATTTAATGTTGTCCCAGAGGTCTCTGAGACTGTCCTCAGTTCTTTTCATTTCTTTTTCTTTATTCTGCTCTGCAGTAGTTGTTTCCACTCTTTTATCTTCCAGGTCACTTATCCGTTCTTCTGCCTCAGTTATTCTGCTACTGATCCCATCTAGAGTATTTTTAATTTTATTTATTGTGTTGTTCATCCCTGTTTGTTTCATCTTTAGTTCTTCTAGGTCCTTGTTAAATGTTTCTTGCATTTTGTCCATTCTATTTCCAAGATTTTGGATCATCTTTACTATCATTATTCCGAAATCTTTTTCAGGTAGACTGCCTAATTCCTCTTCATTTGTTAGGTCTGGTGGGTTTTTATCTTGCTCCTTCATCTGCTGTGTGTTTTTCTGTCTTCTCATTTTGCTTATCTTACTGTGTTTGGGGTCTCCTTTTTGCAGGCTGCAGGCTCGTAGTTCCCGTTGTTTTTGGTGTCTGTCCCCAGTGGCTAAGGTTGGTTCAGTGGGTTGTGTAGGCTTCCTGGCAGAGGGGACTAGTGTGTTCTGGTGGATGAGGCTGGATCTTGTCTTTCTGGTGGGCAGGACCACGTCTGGTGGTGTTTTTTGGGGTGTCTGTGGACTTATTATGATTTTAGGCAGCCTCTCTGCTAATGGGTGGGGTTGTGTTCCTGTCTTGCTAGTTGTTTGGCATAGGATGTGCAGCACTGTAGCTTGCTGGTCGTTGAGTGAAGCTGGGTGCTGGTGTTGAGATGGAGATCTCTGGGAGATTTTCGCTGTTTGATATTATGTGGAGCTGAGAGGTCTCTTGTGGACCAGTGTCCTGAAGTTGGCTCTCCCACCTCAGAAGCACAGCACTGACTCCTGGCTGCAGCACCAAGAGCCTTTCATCCACACGGCTCAGAATAAAAGGGAGAAAAAGTAGAAAGAAAGAATTAGTAGAAGAAGAAAGAAAGAAAAAGAAAGAAAGAAAGAAAGAAAGGAGGGAGGGAGGGAGGGACGAGGAAGGAAGGAAGGAAGGAGGGAAGGAAGGAAAAAAAGAAAGAAAGAAGATAAAGTAAAATAAAATAAAGTAAGATAAAATATAATAAAGTTATTAAAATAAAAAAATTATTAAGAAAAAAATTTAAAAACAACAACAAAAAAAAAACGGATGGATAGAACCCTAGGACAAATGGTGGAAGCACAGCTATACAGCATAAATCTTGCTCTCAAAGTCCACCTCCTCAATTTGGGATGATCCGCTGTCTATTCATGTATTCCACAGACATCAAGTTGATTGTGGAGCTTTAATCCGCTGCTTCTGAGGCTGCTGGGAGAGATTTCCCTTTCTCTTCTTTTTTCTCACAGCCCCCAGGGGCTCAGCTTTGGATTTGGCCCTGCCTGTGCGTGTAGGTCGCCGGAGGGCGTCTGTTCTTCGCTCAAACAGGACGGGGTTAAAGGAGCCGCTGATTCCGGGGCTCTGGCTCACTCAAGCGAGGGGGGGGGAGGGGCACGGAGGGCGGGGCGAGCCTGCGTCGGTGGAGGCCGGCGTGACGTTGCACCAGCCTGAGGCGCGCCGTGCGTCCTCCCGGGGGAGTTGTCCGTGGATCCCGGGACCCTGGCAGTGGCGGGCTGCACAGGCTACCCGGAAGCGGGGTGTGGATAGTAACCTGTGCTCGCACACAGGCTTCTTGGTGGCGGCAGCAGCAGCCTTAGCGTCTCCTGCCCGTCTCTGGGGTCCGCGCTTTTAGCCGCGGCTTGCGCCCGTCTCTGGAGCTCCTTTAAGCAGCGTTCTTAATCCCCTCTCCTCGCGCACCAGGAAACAAAGAGGGAAGAAAAAGTCTCTTGCCTCTTCGGCAGGTCCAGACTTTTCCCCGGACTCCCTCCCGGCTAGCCGTGGTGCACTAACGCCCTGCAGGCTGTGTTCATGCCGCCAACCCCAGGCCTCTCCCGGCGCTCCGACCGAAGCCCGAGCCTCAACTCCCAGCCCCGCCCGCCCCGGCGGGTGAGCAGACAAGCCTCTCCGGGCTGGTGAGTGCCGGTCGGCCCTGATCCTCTGTGTGGGAGTCTCTCCGCTTTGCCCTCCGCACCCCTGTTGCTGTGCTCTCCTCCGCGGCACCGAAGCTTTCCCCCTCCGCCACCCGCAGTCTCCGCCCGCGAAGGGGCTTCCTAGTGTGTGGAAAGCTTTCCTCCTTCACAGCTCCCTCCCACTGGTGCAGGTCCCGTCCCTATCCTTTTGTCTCTGTTTATTCTGTTTTCTTTTGCCCTACCCAGGTACGTGGGGGGGTTTCTTGCCTTTTGGGAGGTCTGAGGTCTTCCGCCAGCGTTCAGTAGGTGTTCTGTAGGAGTTGTTCCACGTGTAGATGTATTTCTGGTGTATCTGCGGGGAGGAAGGTGATCTCCGCGTCTTACCCTGCCGCCATCTTCCCGGAAGCCCCTGGCAAGAGTATTTTTAAATGCCCTTTAAGTAGGATGTTGAGGCAAAGGGAAGGGAGCCCACTCAGGTGGGACTGAAGCTTACCTAAACCACCTTCTCTTTCCTCTTTCTTCTACTTTCTCCTTCATCCCTTTCCTTCTGTTTCTCAAACATTGGCAAAGCACCTGCTACGAGCTCTCCTCTGGGGATAGAGAAACACATTTGATACTATTCCTTCCCTCAGATTCCTTGCAGGTGTGAACATAATCAATCCTGTTCCTTGTCCCCTCCCCTAAGCTATGGCTCTGCTGGTTCAGTTTTCTTATGGAAAGGGTCCCAGGTAGGGGATGAGTAGTTGGGGAATTACATCCTCAAAGGAGCCTTCAAGGTTACCTTTCATTTTCCCAGAGCGTTCTACAGTCATAGGATTTATGTTCTTCATTATGGAACCTCCCTAGAGGCGAATGGGCCCAGGTCAATCACTGTGACATCTAAGCAATCTCAAAACAAGAGAATGGCTTAGGTCAAGCTGACCTAAGGGACCTGCTTGTCCCTCCAGGAGGCTCAGCACGTGTGGACAAATGCTGTAGGTAGTGCTTCCTTGGAGGGAGCCAGAGTGGTGGGGTGTGCAGGTAGGATTGGGGCAAAAAATGCAGAGGGGGACAGTGGAGGGAGGGGAGAGAGAGGAGGTGGTGGGAATGGGAGAGAGATACCACTTCTGCATCCCACAAGTCAAGCTTGACTCCAGATTTACTAGGGGTCCTTTTAAAGAAATTTTTTGTCTATTGCAAGGTCATAAAGATATTCCCCCGTGATGCTTCTAGAGGCTTTGTTGTTTTATCTTTCACATTTAGATCTTTAATTCATATGAAGCCGATTCTTGTATACCTTGTGTACACATTAAATATTTTTTTTCCTATATGGATATCCAATTGATCTAGCACTATTTTTTGAAAAGCCCGTCCCTGCCCCACTGTACAACAGTGTCATCTTTTTTATAAGTCAAGAACTATATCTATCTCTCTATTTCTGACCTCTCCATTCTAAGTATTTTTTCTTTTTCCTTTCACTGATATCACACAATTTTAATGATGATACTTTTAGAACAAGTTTTTTGGTATCTGGTAATACAAGTCCTCTAGCTTTGTTCTACAAACTAGAGTTGATAATTCTGGTGGGCTTTTTACTGGAATTGCAAACTAGAGTTGATACTTCTGGTGGGCTTTTTACCTAATCCTCCTATAGATTTATTTGAAAAGAACTAACATTTTTACAATATTGAATTTTCCAATCTGCTGACATGATGTATTTCTTCAAAGTTTGGCTGCTTTTTTCTTATTTGGTTTGCAGCATACGCAATTCTTTTTTTTTTTTTTTTGCCATTTTTGAATAATCACAGCTCTATTTCTTCCTTCTAATTTTTTTTTTGCGGTCCGCGGGACTCTCACTGTTGTGGCCTCTCCCGTTGCAGAGCAAAGGCTCTGGATGCGCAAGCTCAGCGGCCATGGCTCACGGGCCCAGCCGCTCCGCGGCATGTGGGATCTTCCCGGACCGGGGCACAAACCCGTGTCCTCTGCATCGGCAGGCGGACTCTCAACCACTGCGCCACCAGGGAAGCCCTGCTTTATATATTTTGAAGTTATATTTTTACTGTGCATACACATTTAGCATTTAAAAATATTTTCCTGGTGGATTAACACCTTTATAATTTTGGAATAGTCCTCTTTAGTCTATCAATTACTTTTGCAGAAAAATGATCTGATATTAGTATAGCTTAGCCTACTGTCTTTTGGTTAGTGTTTGCATTGCATATCTTTTTCCTCTTTTTATCTACAACCTGTGTTCACCTATATAAGGAATATTTCATGTAAGCAGCATGTAATTAGGTTATTTTTCTTCCATCTTACAATCTTTATCTTATAATAGTGAGTATTCATACCACTTACATTTAATGTCATTGCAGATGAGTTTGGGTCTATATCTACTCTCTTAATTTTTGGTTTCTAGCTGTCCTCAAAGTTTTACATTTGTTTTTTTTATTCATCTCTTCTTGCCCTCTTTTAGATTAATACATTTTTTTTACTACTCCATTTGCCCTTCTTTTAGCTTCTTAGTTATACATTTTTTACTATTTTTTAGCCATTAAAATATACAACCTATGTTCTTAATGATTTAGAGTCTCCTATAAATTTGTACTCTTACCAGTTCTCAGACAACACTTAGACCTTAGACACACAGCTCCATTTATATGTCCCACTTTTCTTTGGATATTATCGTCATGCATCTCAAGTCTACAAATATTTAAAACTCAAGACCTGATAATTGTTATTGTTCTGTAGAGTCAGTATTCATTTCCATTAATTCACATGTTTACCGCTTCCATCATTCTTCATTCATTCCTGCATGTCTGTGCCTCTCATTGCGATCACTTTCCTTCTGCCTGAAGCAGGCCTGCCTCTAACACGGGCAGGATCTGGGACAAGAGAACCAATGGAGATCTATATGCCAAATATCTCCATGTTTAAAAGTTATAAATCAAGGTAAAAATATGTTTAAAAATATATGTTCTGTCCTCCTCCCTTGACAAACATACCTTCATATGTACTTGGACAGCCAAGTTCAAGTAAGTTCTTGGATTTCTCAGCATTTTGCACTGGAATGTGGTGGCACAGGGAGAGCCTTTTCTTGGCTCTCGGCCACCATCCATGCTCCCCTTCTTCTACTACCCACAGCACAGTCCAGTACCACAAGAGGTCTTACCTGCAAGAATGTGGACACCTGCAATTCTCTAATCATCACCCCCCCCCCACTCCAGCAAACAGCCACCCTGGCACCCCTCCAGCCTAGGGCTGTACACATGAGTGGTGTGATTTGCTCTTGATCAGATAGACCCAGGGGAGAGAGACAGGTTGCGGGCGCAAGGTCCTTTGATGCAATCTGACGCCTCCCACCTCATTTGTTTCTCAGTTTGTCTCTAGCTAAATATTAGCAGATCACCAAAAAGGCCTGAAGCCAGTATTTATCTACCCTGGAGCTGGCCTTCTTTTTATGGCACCGGATGAGATTGGGTACTGACACATAGTAGTGGCTCTATAAATATTTGTGGGAAGAATGGTTGTTGCATAAATGAGTATAATGAGGCCACCCTTAAGGCCTAGAGTCTATTGACATAGCCTGAGCTGGCATTGGTGTTTTTGAGCCAACACATGGGTTTACATTGGACATTGCTTTGGGCATTCCCATTGGAGTCACTGGACACTCGATCTGGGGGTCTGGAGTCACTGGACACTCAATCTGGGAACAGGAGAGCAACAGATGAGGCCAGATGTGTGGGAGGGCCTCCCTCTGGGGCTGCCTTTCTAAAAGGATACAGAATGCTTTGATCCACATGGGAATGGCCTCTGTAGTGTGGAAAACCCTGCTTTTCTTTACAAATTCAAATTATCGGTTAGGCAAAGTCACCACTCACGCAGAGTGACTCAGGATATGATGAGGTCAGATCAACCGTCTGAATCTCTGGCATGTACTGTTGCGGGGAGAGAGGGTGGTCGAGGCCCTCTGTGAGCAGACAAGTTTCTTCGTCTTGCTGCCTGCGAGCAGCTCAGCCTGTGGCTTTGAGGCCCAGCCTTCCTTGGCAAGTGGGAAACCCAATCCTTTGGCCGCTTGCCTCTTCCTGCCACAGAAGAGCAGCTTGTGGAGGCTGAGAGCAGCCCCTGGGAGGGAAGCTTGGGACTCCAGGACTCCCACGGAGTAGCCACATCCCCTGTGTGTGTGGGGAGGGAGCCTAGGGTGGTCCACGTGCAGGAAACTGGAGGGCCGGCCCACAGGTACGATTAAGGAGCACTTGCTGTCTTCCAGACATCACTTCACGTGATTTCTAGTTGCTCTTTCCATAGTCAAAGGCATTTGGAGCTATTTGCTTGGAAGCTGGTCTTCTGAAACTCATTGGTTCTGACAGGACACCATTTGGTTAGGGAAAGGGGGTCTGGTGGAGAGAAGCCGGAGGAGAAGGGAAATTGGGAAGAAGTAGTAAACCATCTACCTTTCCTACTCTTGTTTCTCAGTGTGGCCCTTCATATGTACATTACAGGCCACCTAAGGCTTCTCCCTATTCTTTGCATCCATCCCACTAGTTACTATCTCCAGGCTTCTGCCCTTGATGCCCCGGCTGCTTGGAATACCTCTGCTTGGAATACCTTCTTGACTCTTGTCTTCATGCATCCATGTCTTAGTCATCCATTAAGGCTCAGCATCAATAGAATATTGGTCACAAAGCTTTTCCCGATCCTTCCTTTATTCTTTAGTTTCCACTATCCCTACTTGAAACAACCTTCTCCCTCTGGATTTGTAGACCATGCTGTGCCTCCTTATTTTACTACAGTAACTTAAGACAGAAACACAAATGTATGTGTTCCCATTGAAGAATGAATTCTGGGTAGTAGTCACAGGAGAATGTCTGAAAAAATGTTAAAACCTGTGTGAGTTTCCATCACATGGATGTGTCATAATTTATTATTTTAGGATCTTAAAAATAGTTTGTCAAATACTGAGAATATAAAAATGAATTTATAAAATGTATATGCGCTCTAAAAAATAAAGTTGCCCTAAATACCTCTCTATCAATCATCAAGTTGAAGGAACAAAACTTACCATGAACTCTGTGGTCCCTTGAGTGCCCCTACCTGTTGCCATCCCATTCCCACTCTTAAAGAGGTAACCACTATCCTTAATTGTGGGGCTCTCATCCCCGGCTTTTCTTTCGAGTGTACCCTATCTGTTTATATTCCTGAATGATGTATTCTCTAGTTCTAGCTACTTTTTGTGTGTGTGTGTGTGTGTGTGTGTGCGGTATGCGGGCCTCTCACTGTTGTGGCCTCTCCCGTTGTGGAGCACAGGCTCCGGACGCGCAGGCTCAGCGGCCATGGCTCACGGGCCCAGCCGCTCCGCGGCATGTGGGATCCTCCCGGACCCGGGCACGAACCCGCGTCCCCTGCATCGGCAGGCGGACTCTCAACCACAGCGCCACCAGGGAAGCCCATGGTTCTAGCTACTTTCGATTAATCTTTTCATATCTTTTTAAAATCCTTTTACTTTTGACCTTCCTATGTCGTTATTTTCAAGTGGACAGCATATAGTTGGGTCATTTTAAACTTTTATCTACTCTGTCAGTCTATTTTGGATGTATTTAGATTGTTTCCATGTAAAGAAAAATCAGTGTGTTTAAATCATTTACATTTCAAGTAATGATTAATATGTTAGGGCTTAAGTCTGCCACCTTATTGTTTGTTTTCTGTTTGTTTCCTCTATTTCTTGTTCCTTCGTTGCTTTTCTCTTGCCTTCCTGTGTATTACTGGAACATTTTTCAGAGTTCCGTTTGGATTTATTTACAATATTCTTGAGTATATCACTATTTATAATTTTCATAGAGGTTGCTATGTTATCGTATTGCTATGTATTGCCATATTGGTACAAGTGTTTTGCTATTTTGAGTGAAAACTGACTTCATTTAGGCCCCTTTACTCTCTTCATGTCTTAAATATTTCCTCTATATCCATTGAGTACCATATCAGATGACGTTACAACTTTTCCTTCAACCACAAATATGATTAAAGAAACTTATGAAGGGAAAAATAATCTATTATGTTTACTCCTGTTTTTACCAATTCTGCTGTTCTTTCCTTCCTGAAGTTTCCAGCTGTTTTATCATTTTCTTTTCATTTGGAGAGCTCCTTTGAGACGTTCTTTAAGGGTAGATCTAGCAACACATTCTTTTAGTTTTTCCTATATCTGAGAATATCTTTATTTCCTCTTCATTTCTGAAGGGTATTTTCGATGAATATGGGATTTATAGTTGGCATGAATTTTTCTTCACTTGAAAAATATTGTCTTCCTTCCTCCTGCCTTCCATGTTTTCAGTGAAATCTGTCTTTTGACTTGGTGTTTTTTGGGGGAGGTAATGTATCATTTCTCTCTGGTTGATTTTAAGAATTTTTTTCTCTGTCTGTAGGTTTCCAGAAGTTTAATTATGAGGTATCTTGGTGTTAATTTCTTCGGGTTTCTTGAATTCAGTTCTCTAATCTCCATTTGCTTCTTTTAAAAAACCTATTTCTTGGTGGACGTCTCTTAATTTTTCATTTGTATCAAGAGAATTTGTCAATGATTGTTGAAGCATTTCAATGATGACTGCTTTCTAATCCTTGTCAGATAATTCTGACATCTGATTCATCTTTGTAGTGGCATCAGTGGTTGTCTTTTCTTATTCAAATCATGTATTCCTGGCTCTTGATGTTAGAAGTGACTTTGAATTGTATCTTGGACATTTGCATTATTATGTTGGAGTCTCTTGATCTGGTTTAAATCTGCCATTTTAGCAGGCAGCCACCTGCTTACGTTTAACATATAGTTCTGGACTACTTTTGCGGGCTCTTGTTGTAATGACATTTTTAAGAGCCCTTGCTATGCTATTCTGGTCTGCTTCATTTTTCTGGCATGGCTAGAGCTCTCGCTTAATCCCTGCAGTTCTGCCTGCTGGGATGGAGAGAGCTTCTCTGGCCTGCCGGTATCACTGGTGACCATCTGCCGCTCAGGGTGAGGATGGGAGGAAGCTTCTGGCCCTGGGTCTCCTTTGCCACTAGCTGGAGGGCAGGAATACTGATCCTGCCCACACAGGTGGATCGACCTCCTGCTTGTGCCCCTGTTATAGACTGGGGGCTGGGTCAGCCTGGGGCTTTGCTGCTGCCGCTGCTGCAGGTAGATTGGACCACCTGCCTGTGCTCTAGTTGTAGAACAGGGGCTGGGACGCCCGCCAGGGTTTGCTGCTGCCAAGACAGACATGTCACACCTCCTGTTGGTACCCTGGTTGTGGGGCAGGGGCTGGGGATCCCACTAGGTCTTTGTTGGTGTTTCCCATTTCCTGGTCTTGTGGCCAGACCAGAGAGAGCATTGTTGTTTGTTTGCTTGTTTCTTGTCATTGCCTATTGGCAGTTCTGGGTCACAGGCCTTTCCAGGGCTTGATTTGGGTGTATAGTTCTTTATAAGAAACACAAAGAATTCACCAGGCTGTCATTCATCAAATTCTGTGGTCGCTCGCCAATTAGCCTTCTCCTTACTGGCATTCAGAATCTTTTTATTGTTATCTGTTGAATAATTTCCAGGGTATTTAGTTGTATTTAGCAGAGAGGAGGAAAGTGAGTCGACACCATCTTGTCCTAGAACCGGAAGTCTCAGTTCTACTTATTTTTGAAGATGATATGATCGCAATTGCATAGACTTACTTCTGTTACTCCGTGTTATGTTCCAGAAATTTATTCATGTTATTCCATTTTGCTGTGGTTCATTGATCTTCACTGCTTTATGGTATTCTATTTTGTGAACACACAATTAATTTGTCCATCCTGCTACAGACGGGCTTTGGGGATATTTCCCTTTACTTCTCTTCAGAGACTGTACTGCAACGGTCACTCTTGTACATTTCTCCATGTGCATGTCTGCAAGTTTCACTAGGGCATAAAAATAGATGAGGAAGCAGTGAGCCTTAGGGCACGAATATCTTCATTTGTACCAGATATGCCAAATTATTTTCTAAAGTGATTGTGGCATCTACCCTTCCATCAACAGGTGTAAGTTTCTGATTGCTCTGCACCTTCATCAGTTTTCTTTTTAAAGATTTATTTGATGGGGATCATTTTTTAAAGCCTTTATTGAATTTGTTTCAATATTGCTTCTGTTTTATGTTTTGGTTTTTTGGCCGTGAGCCTTGTGGGATCTTAGCTCCCTGACCAGGGATCAAACCCGCACTCCCTGCATTGGGAGGTGCAATCTTAACCACTGGACCACCAGGGAAGTCCCCATCAATTCTTGACATCATCAGGCTTTGAAACTTTCCAGTCTGGGGCCTGTTAAATTGTCTTTCATATTGATTGTAATTTGCATTTCCCTAATTACTAGTAAGGTTGCACATACTTCCACGTGTTTATGAAACTTTTGAATTTCCTCTTATGTGATAGGTCCTTCCAAGCTTTTTCTGTTTTTCTTTTGAGTTGTTGGTCTTTTTCTTTTCCTAATTTTTAGCGTGTCCTTTTACTCCTTTAGGTGATGAGCAGAAGTTCTTCATTTTAACGTGGGAGTTGTCAATCATGTCCTTTGTACTTTGTGCTTTTTGTATCTTATCGGAAAATTTCATCCTTTTCTAAAGTAAACACATTCTCCTACAATGTCTGTTCTCTTCTACTGTCTTCTGAGCATCATATAATTTTGTTGTTATGTTTTTAATCCACCTGGAATTGATATTTGTGAAGTGTAGGGGTACATTATCATTTTTTCCACATGGTTAATCTGTTTTCCCAGCAGGCCTATTGAAGTGCCCCTCTTTCCCCACAGATATGAGTATAGTATTAGTTCTCTCACAGATCAAGTTTCCTCATATGAATGTGAAGCTGTTTCTAGGCTCTCTGTCCTGTTCTATTCGTCAGTTTGCTACTGTTATGCCAAAACTCTACTGTCTTGATCATTATGTTTTTAAAATAAGTATTGTTCTCTTGTATTGAAATTTCTCTCTCTTCGTGCTTTTTAAGGTCTGTGTCTTTCTTTGAGGCCCTTGGCTTCTTGATAAAAATTTAAAGATCAGTTTGTGATGTTCTAAAACACATTTGAAATTTTGGTTAGTACTGCATTAAATTTGTAAATGAATTTGGGGGAGAACTTACATTTATAGAATAGTAAGCCTCCCATTTTCATGAACATAATGTACCTCTCCGTTATTCAGGCCTTAGTTAATGATTTTCAGTAAGCTTTGTAATTTTTCTCAGAAAGGGCTTACATATCTTTCATTGGATTAGTTCCTAGCATTCTTTATTTTCTGGTGCAGTTGTAAATGTCAGCTTTTTAATAATCCTATTTTCTAACTGCTACTTCCTGGAATATAGAAATGCATCTTAAAATAGTTTTTGAAATTAAATTGTTTCCAGATTATTGTAGATTCATATGAAGATATGAGAAAATAATACAAAGAGTAAAATAATACAAATACAAAATAATACAAAGAGAAGATAATACAAATAATACAAATACAAAATAATACAAAGAGAAAATACAAATACAAAATAATACAAAGAGAAAATAATACAAATACAAATAATACATAGTTTTCCCCAGTGGTAACATCTTGTAAAATTATAGTATACTGTCACAGTCAGACTATTGGTATTGAAGTAGTCAGTATACAGAACAATTTCTGTTACTACAAGGATTCCTTATGTTGCTTTCTTATAGCCACACTCAGTTGTCTCCCACCTGTACCTCTGCCTTCACCTATGGCAACCATTTCTATACTTCTGTCGTTTGAAAGCTTTGTGTAAATGGTACCACACAGCATGTAACCTTTGGGGACTAGCTTTTTTTCACTCGGCATAATTCTCTGGAGGTTCATCCAGGGTTTTGCATGCATCAGTAGTTAGTTCCTTTTTACTACTGAGTAGTAAGCATTGCATGGCAGGGGTGTGCAGTCATCCCTCGGCATCTGCAGGTTCTGCCTCCACGATCCCCAGTTAGTTGCACCAGCGAGTGTGGAGCCTGCAGATGGGAGGGCAGACTGGACATAAGCGACTTGAGCATCTGCAGATTTGGTACCCTCGGGAGTCCTTGAACCAGTCCTTCCCTGGAACAAATGTAACACAGTTTGTTTAACCATTCACCATCGAAGGACATCTTTGGTGTTTTCACTTTGGGGCAATTATGAATAGCGATGATGTTAACATTCCTGTATAGGTTTGGTGTGAACATAAATTTTCTGTTCGCTGGGATAAATGCCCAGGAGTGCAGTTTTTGGGTTGTGCCATAGTTTTGTGTTTTAGTTTTAAAGAAACCGCTGAACAGTTTTCCAGCGTGGCTGTACCATTCTACATTCATGTAAACAAAGTATAAGTGATCCAGTTTCTCTGTATCCTCCTTAGTATTTGATGTCACTATTTTAAATTTTAGCCATTCTGATAGGTGTGTAGTGATATCTCATTGTGGTTTTAATTTGTGTTTCACTAATGGCTGATAATGTTAACTGTATTTTCATGTGCTTATTTACCATCTGTATATCCTCTTCAGTGAAATGCCTGCTCCTATCTTTGCCTCATTTTCATTTTTTGAATTTTATTTTATTTTTTTATACAGCAGGTTCTTATTAGTTATCTATTTTACACATATTAGTGTATATATGTCAATCCCAATCTCCCAGTTCATCCCACCACCACCACCACCCCTTCCCCCTGCTTTCCCCCCTTGGTGTCCATACTTCTGTTCTCTACATCTGTCTCTATTCCTGCCTTGCAAACTGGTTCTTCTGTACCATTTTTCTAGATTCCACATATATGCGTTAATATACGATATTTGTTTTACTCTTTCTGACTTAATATCACTCTGTATGACAGTCTCTAGTTCCATCCGTGTCTCCACAAATGACCCAGTTTCGTTCTTTTTTATGGCTGAGTAATATTCCATTGTATATATGTACCACATCTTCTTTATCCATTCATCTGTTTATGAACATTTAGGTTGCTTCCATGACCTGGCTATTGTATATAGTGCTGCAAGTGCATGTGTCTTTTTGAATTATGGTTTTCTCTGGGTATGCCCAGTAGTGGGATTGCTGGGTGGTATGGTAGTTCTATTTTTAGATTTTTAAGGAACCTCCATACTGTTCTCCATAGTGGCTGCATCAATTTACATTCCCACCAGAGGTGGAGGAGTGTTCCTTTTTCTCCACACGCTCTCCAGCATTTGTTGTTTGTAGATTTTCTGATGATGCCCATTCTAACTGGTGGGAGGTGATGTCTCATTGTAGTTTTGATTTGCATTTCTCTAATAATTAGTGATGTTGAGCAGCTTTTCATGTGCCTCTTGGCCATCTGTATGTCCTCCTTGAGAGAAATGTCTATTTAGATCTTCCACCCATTTTTTGATAGGGTAGTTTTTTTTTTAATATTGAGCTGCAGGAGCTGTTTATATATTTTGGAGATTAATGCCTTGTCTGTTGATTCATTTGCAAATATTTTCTCCCATTCTGAGGGTTGCCTTTTCATCTTGTTTGTAGTTTCCTTTGCTGTGCAAAAGCTTTTAAGTTTCATTAGGTCCCATTTGTTTATTTTTGTTTTTATTTCCATTACTCTAGGAGGTGGGTCAAAAAAGATCTTGCTGTGATTTATGTCAAAGAGGGTTCTTCCTATGTTTTCCTCTAAGAGTTTTATAGTGTCCGGTCTTACATTTAGGTCTTTAATCCATTTTGAGTTTATTTTTGTGTATGGTGTTAGGGAGTGTTCTACTTTCATTCTTTTACATGTAGCTGTCCAGTTTTCCCAGCACCACTTATTGAAGAGACTGTCTTTTCTCCATTGTATATCCTTGCCTCCTTTGTCATAGATTAGTTGACCATAGGTGTGTGGGTTAATCTCTGGGCCTTCTATCTTGCTGCATTTATCTATATTTCTGTTTTTGTGGCAGTACCATATTTTCTTGATTACTGTAGCTTTGTAGTATAGTCTGAAGTCAGGGAGTCTGATTCCTCCAGCTCCTTTTTTTCCCCCTCAAGATTGCTTTGGCTCTTCAGGGTCTTTTGTGTCTCCATACAAATTTTAAGATTTTTTGTTTTAGTTTCATAAAAAATGCCATTGGTAATTTGATAGGGATTGCATTGAATCTGTAGATTGCTTTGGGTAGTATAGTCATTTTCACAATATTGATTCTTCCAATCCAAGAACATGGTATATCTCTCCATCTGTTTGTGTCATCTTTGATATCTTTCATCACTATCTTATAGTTTTCTGAATACAGGTCTTTTACCTCCTTAGGTGGGTTTATTCCTACATATTTTATTCTTTTTATTGCACTGGTGAATGGTATTATTTCCTTAATTTCTCTTTCTGATCTTTCATTGTTAGTGTATAGGAATGCAAGAGATTTCTGTGCATTAATTTTGTATCCTGCAACTTTACCGAATTTATTGATTAGCTCTACTAGTTTTCTGGTGGCATCTTTAGGATTCTCTATGTATAGTATCATGTCACCTGCAAACAGTGACAGTTTTACTTCTTCTTTTCCAATTTGTGTTCCTTTTATTTCTTTTTCTTCTCTGATTTCCATGGCTAGGACTTCCAAAACTATGTTGAATAATAGTGGTGAGAGTGGACATCCTTGTCTCATTCCTGATCTTAGAGGAAATACTTTCAGCTTTTCACCATTGAGAATGATGTTTGCTGTGGGTTTGTCATATATGGTCTTTATTATGTTGAGGTAGGTTCCCTCTGTGCCCACTTTTTAGAGAGTTTTTATCATCATGGGTGTTGAATTTTGTCAAAAGCTTTTTCTGCATCTAGTGAGATGATCATATGGTTTTGATTCTTCAGTTTATTAATAAGGTGTATCACATTGATTGTTTTGTGTGTATTGAAGAATCCTTGCATCCCTGGGATAAACCCCACTTGATCATGGTATATGATCCGTTTAATGTGTTGTTGGATTCTGTTTGCTAGTATTTTGTTGAAGAGTTTGCATCTATATTAATCAGTGATATTGCTTTGTAATTTTCTTTTTTTGTAGTATCTCTGTCTTATTTTGTTATCAGGGTGATGATGGCCATGTAGAATGAGTTTGGGAGTGTTCCTTCCTCTGCAATTTTTTGGAAGAGTTGGAGAAGGATGGGTGTTAGCTCTTCTCTGAATGTTTGATAGAATTCACCTGTGAAGCCATCTGGTCCTTGACTTTTGTTTGTTGGAAGAATTTTAATCACAGTTTTAATTTCATTACTTGTGATTGGTCTGTTCATATTTTTTGTTTCTTCCTGGTTCAGCCTTGGAAGGTTATACTTTTCCAAGAATTTGTCCATTTCTTCCAGGTTGCCCATTTTATTGGCATAGAGTTGCTTGTAGCAGTCTCTTACAATGCTTTGCATTTCTGTGGTGTCCGTTGTAACTTCTCCTTTTTCATTTGTAATTTTATTGATTTGAGTCCTCTCCCTCTTTTTCTTGATGAGTCTGGCTAAAGGTTTATCAATTTTGTTTATCTTCTCAAAGAACCACCTTTTAGTTTTATTGATCTTTGCTATTGTTTTCTTTCTTTCTGTTTCATTTATTTCTGCTCTGATCTTTATAATTTCTTTCCTTCTACTAACTTTGGGTTTTATTTGTTCTTTTTTCTCTAGTTCCTTTAGGTGTAAGGTTAGATTGTTTATTTGAGATTTTTCTTGTTTCTTGAGGTAGGATTGTATTGCTATGAACTTCCCTCTTAGAACTGCTTTTGCTGCATCCCATAGATTTTGGATGGTCGTGTTTTCGTTGTCATTTGTCTCAAGGAAGTTTTAAATTTCCTCTTTGATGATTTCTTCATTGATCTCTTGGTTATTTAGTAACATATGGTTTAGCCTCCATGTGATTGTGTTTTTTGCATTTTTTTCCCTTGTGATTTATTTCTAATCGCATAGCATTGTGGTCAGAAAGGATACTTGATATGATTTCAATTTCCTTAAATTTACCAAGGCTTGATTTGTGACCCAGGATGTGATCTATCTTGGAGAATATTCAGTGTGCGCTTGAGAAGAAAGTGTAATCTGCTGCTTTCGAATGGAATGTCCTATAAATATCAATTAAATCTATCTGGTCTATTGTGTCATTTAGAGCTTGTGTTTCCTTATTAATTTTCTGTCTGGATGATCTGTCAGTTGGTATAAGTGATGTGTTAAAGTCCCACACTCTAATTGTGTTGTTGTTAATTTCCTCTTTTATAGCTGTTAGCATTTGCCTTATGTATTGAGGTGCTCCTATGTTGGGTGCATATATATTTATAATTGTTATATCTTCTTTTTGGATTGATTCCTTGATCATTATGTAGTTTCCTTCCTTGTCTCTTTGTAACAGTATTTATTTTAAAGTTTATTTTATCTGACATGAGTATTGCTATTCCAGCTTTCTTTTGATTTCCATTTGCATGGAATATCTTTTTCCATCCCCTCACTTTCAGTCTGTTTGTGTCCCTAGGTCTGAAGTGGGTCTCTTGTAGATAGCATGTATATGGGTCTTGTTTTTGTATCTATTCAGTGAACCTGTGTCTTTTGGTTGGAGCATTTAATCCATTCACATTTAAGGTAATTATTGATTTGTATGTTCCTATTACCATTTTCTTAATAGTTTTGGATTTGTTTTTGTAGGTCCTTTTCTTCTCTTGTGTTTCCCACTTAGAGAAGTTCCTTTAGCATTTGTTGTAGAGCTGGTTTGGTGGTGCTGAATTTGCTTAGCTTTTGCTTGTCTGTAAAGCTTTTGAATTCTCTGTCGAATCTGAATGAGATCCTTGCTGGGCAGAGTAACCTTCGTTGTAGGTTCTTCCCTTTCATCACTTTAAATATATTGTGCCACTTCCTTCTGGCTTGTAGAGTTTCTGCTGAGAAATCAGCTGTTAACCTTATGGGAGTTCCCTTGTATGTTATTTGTCGTTTTTCCCTTGTTGCTTTTAATAATTTTCTTTGTCTTTAATTTTTGTCAGTTTGATTACTATGTGTCTCGGTGTGTTTCTCCTTGGGTTTATCCTGCCTGGGACTCTCTGTGCTTCCTGGACTTGGGTGGCTATTTCCTTTCCCATGTTAGGGAAGTTTTCGAGTATAATCTCTTCAAATATTTTCTTCGGTACTTTCTCTTTCTCTTCTCCTTCTGGGACCCCTATAATGCGAATGTTGGTGCATTTAATGTTGTCCCAGAGGTCTCTTAGGCTGTCTTCATTTCTTTTCATTCTTTTTTCTTTATTCTGTTCCATGGCAGTGAATTCCACCATTCTGTCTTCCAGGTCACTTATCCATTCTTCTGCCTCAGTTATTCTGCTATTGATTCCTTCTAGTGTATTTTTCATTTCAGTTATTGTATTGTTCATCCCTGTTTGTTTGTTTTTTAATTTTTCTAGGTGTTTTTTCTTTAATTCTTCTAGGTCTTTGTTAAACATTTCTTGCATCTCCTCGATCTTTGCCTCCATTCTTTTTCTGAGGTCCTGGATCATCTTCACTATCATTATTCTGAATTCTTTTTCTGGAAGGTTGCCTATCTCCACTTCATTTAGTTGTTTTTCTGGGCTTTTATCTTGTTCCTTCCTCTGGTATATAGTCCTCGGCCTTTTCATTTTGTCTATCTTTCTGTGAATGTGGTTTTCCTTCCACAGGCTGCAGAATTGTAGTTCTTGCTTCTGCTGTCTGCCCTCTGGTGGATGAGGCTATCTAAGAAGCTTGTGTAAGCTTCCTGATGGGAGGGACTAGTGGTGGGTAGAGCTGGGTGTTGCTCTGGTGGGCAGAGCTCAGTAAAACTTTAATCTGCTTGTCTGCTGATGGGTGGGGCTGGGTTCCCCCCCATTGGTTGTTTGGCCTGAGGCGATCCAGCACTAGGGGCCACAGGCTCTTTGGTGGGGCTAGTAGCAGACTCCAGGAGGGCTTATGCCAAGGAGCACTTCCCAGAACCTCTGCTGCCAGTGTCCCTGTCCCTGCGGTGAGTCACAGTCACCCCCTGCCTCCGCAAGAGACCCTCCAACACCAGCAGGTAAGTCCGGTTTAGTCTCCTATGGGGTCACTGCTCCTTCCCCCTGGGTCCTTATGTACACACTACTTTGTGTGTGCCCTCCCAGATTGGAGTCTCTGTTTTCCCCAGTCCTGTCGAAGTCCTGCAATCAAATTCTGCTAGCCTTCAAAGTCTGATTCTCTAGGAATTCCTCCTCCCCTTGCCGGACCCCCAAGTTGGGAAGCCTGAGGTGGGACTCAGAACCTTCACTCCAGTGGGTGGACTTCTGTCGTGTAAGTGTTCTCCAGTTTGTGAGTCACCCACCCAGCAGTTATGGGATTTGATTTTATTGTGATTGTGCCCCTCCTACCATCTCACTGAGGCATCTCCTTTGTCTTTGGATGTGGGGTATCTCTTTTGGTGAGTTCCAGTGTCTTCTGTCAATGATTGTTCAGCAGTTAGTTGTGATTCAGGTGCTTTTGCATGAGGGGGTCCATCCTTGGCTGTTATTGGCAAAGAGAGCCCATGATTTTTTGAGGGGGCCGCTATTTTGCATGGAAACATCACTACAAAGGTAGTGACATCTAAATTGATTCTTGAAGAATGAAGGGGAGCCAGCGTGGGTAACTATACAGATAGGACAGGACACATAGGGTCTACTGATAGGACGTGTAACTAACTGGGCGCAATGGAGGCTTGAGTCAGTTTGAGTATTTTTTTTTCTTAATTTTTAATGGAGTATAGTTGCTTTACAATGTTGTATTAGTTTCAGGTATACAGCAAAGTGAATCTGCTATACATATATATAAATCTGCTCTCTCTTTTTTTCTTTTAGATTCTTTTCCCATGTAGACCATTACAGAGTATTGAGTAGAGTTCCCTGTGCTATACAGCAGGTTATTATTAGTTATCTATTTTATATATAGTAGTGTGTATATGTCAGTTCCAATCTCCCAATTTATCCCTCCCCCTTCCCTTATCCCCTGATAACCACGTTTGTTTTCTACATCTGTGACTCTACTTCTGTTTTGTAAATAAGTTCATTTGTACCCTTTTTTTTTTTTAGATTCCACATATAAGCAATATCATATGATATTTGTCTTTCTGTGTCTGACTTACTTCACTCAGTATGACAATCTCTAGGTCCATCCATGTTGCTGCAAATGGCATTATTTTGCTCTTTTTATGGCTGAGTAATATTCCATTGTATATACGTACCACATCTTCTTTATCCATTCCTCTGCTGATGTATATTTAGGTTGCTTCCATGTCCTAGCTATTGTAAATAGTGCTGCAATGAATATTGGGGTGCATGTATCTTCTTGAATTATGGTTTTCTCTGGGTATATGCCCAGGAGTGGGATTGCTGGTTCATATGGTAGTTCTATTTTTAGTTTTTTAAGGAACCTCCATAGTGTTCTCCATAGTGGCTGTACCAATTTAACATTGCTACCAACAATGTAGGAGGGTTCCCTTTTCTCCACACCCCATCTCCAGCACTTATTGTTTGTAGATTTTTGTTTTTGTTTTTGTTTTTTGTTTTTTTGTTGTTTTGCAGTATGCAGGCCTCTCACTGTTGTGGCATCTCCCGTTGCGGAGCACAGGCTCCGGACGCGCAGGCTCAGCGGCCATGGCTCACGGGCCTAGTTGCTCCGCGGCATGTGGGATCTTCCTGGACCGGGGCACAAACCCGTGTCCCCTGCGTCGGCAGGCGGACTCTCAACCACTGCGCCACCAGGGAAGCCCTGTTTGTAGATTTTTTGATGATAGCCATTCTGACTGGCGTGAGGTGATACCTCATTGTGGTTTTGATTTGCATTTCTCTAATAATTAGTAATGTTGAGCATCTTTTCATGTACGTTTTGGCCATCTGTATGTCTTCTTTGGAGAAATGTCTATTTAGATCTTCTTCCCGTTTTTTGATTGGGTTATTTTATTTATTTATTTTTTTGGTAGTGTTAGAGAAGGAAGGACCTTCAATGACATGCCAGGGAGTTTGGATTTGATCTTCAATACGTCATAGATTTAATTAGGAAGTCTCATGCATACCATCTGCGTTTTTGTGAAATCATGCTGTCAGCAGAGTGTAGAGGGGTTGAAGTGAGAAAAGACTGGGGGCAGGGAAATTGTGAATCAATGAATGAATGGATGAATATTCCATTTTAAGTGGTTTTATTAAGCTATAACTCACACACCATACAATTTACTTATTAACGTATACTGTTGAGTGATTTTTAGTGTATTTACACAGTGGTGCAACCTTCACCACTATCTGATTTTAGAATGTTTTCATTACCCACAAAAGCAATGTAATACCCATTAGCAGTCATTCCTCATTACCCCCTCCCCACCACACTATTGCTCCATCCTTAATCATCTACTAATCTACTTTCTGTATCTATAGGTTTGCCTCTTCTGGACATCTACTATAAATGGAATCATACAGTGTATGGTCTTTTGTCACTGGCTTTTTTCGCTTGAGTAATGTTTTCAGGGGTCATTATGTTATATCATATATTAGTACTTCATTCCTTTTTATTGCCAAATCATATTCCATTGTATAGATATACAATATTTTATTCACCTGTCCATCAGCAGATGGACACTTGGGTTGTTTCTGCTTTGGGGCTATAATGTATAATGCTGCTTTGAACATTTGTGTACAAGTTTTTGTGTGGATGTATATTTTCATTTCTCTTGAGTACATACCTAAGAAAGGGATTGCTGGATCATCTGGGAACTGTATATTTAACTTTTAGAAGAACTGCCAAGCTGTTTCCAAAGCATCTGCATCATTTTTTATTTCTACCAGCAATGTATGAGGGTTCTATTTTTTCCAAATCCTCCATATATTAGTGGATGTTCAGTGGGTGTGATGACAGCCATCCTAGTTGGTGTAAAGTGGTATCTCATTGTGGTTTTGATTTGCATGTCCTTGACGGCTAATGATGTTGAAGCTGTTTTCATGTGCCTCTTGGCTTCTTGTGTATCTTCTTTGGGAAGATATCTAATCAGATCCTTTGTCCATTTTAAAAATTGGATCATTTGTCTTTCTATAATTGAATTGTAAAAGTTCTTTATATATTCTTTTTAAAAAAATATTTTATTTATTTATTTGGTTACATTTTATTTATTTATTTGGTTGCGCCGGCTCCTTAGTTGTGGCATGTGAACTCTTAGTTGTGGCATGCGTGTGGGAACTAGTTCCCTGACCAGGAATCGAACCCGTGTCCCCTGAATTGGGAGCATGGAGTCTTAACCACTGAGCCACCAGGGAAGTCCCTCTTTCTGTATTCTTGATACAAGTCCCTTATCAGATATGTGAGTTGAAAATATTTTCTTCAGTTCTGTGGGTTGTCTTTTCACTGTCTTGATGGCGTCCTTTAGAACACAAAAGGTTTTAATTTTGAAGAAGTCCATTTATCTGTATTTTCTTTTGTCACTCGTGCTTTTGATATCATATCTACCAAGTCTTTCTCTAACCCAAGTTCATGAATATTTTTTTTCTAAGAGTTTTATAGTTGTAGCTCTTACTTGTAGGTCTATGATTTATTTTGAATTAATTTTTGTGTATGGTGTGAGGAAGGGGTCCAACTTCATTCTTTGACATGTGGATATCCAGTTGTCCCAGACCATTTGTTCAAAATATTCTTAAAAATACTTTTCTTAGCTGCCATAGGCCATTGTAATTAGCCTAATCTAAAAGGTATACTATGAACTAGAACATAGCCAGCAAGAACGGATGTGTTGGGGCATCTTGAGAAGGTAGAATTACAAGGACTCTGTGGCTGTGGTCATGTAGGGACCACGGGAGGAGAAGCAGGACTTTTGGAGGACTCCTAGGTTTCTGGTTTCCACCCTTCCTCTCCATATCAGGAGGTATGTGGCCTCAGCATCCCACGTGACCATGTGACCATCCCAGAACCCATCTGCTGGGGCCAGTTATTTAACCTTCTGACTTAAAGGTCAAGTCTGCTGCTGCATGATCAACCCCACCACAGGAAACAAGCCTTGATCAGGAGGGCAGTTGGATTCCATTTTATGGCTCCCTTAGCAGCTATAGCATCTCAGTTCAAAGAGAAAATGGAAAGGCTTGTATGTAAGAGGAATGCAGTCACCAAGCTCCAGAAGGACCAAGCTGTGTCAGCCATGTTAAGGGTCTGGATACAAAATGAACGCTTCTAACAGAGTAATAGAGCCTTGGAACATTTGGGGAACAGTTTAGACTCCAGAATAATGTTGCTTGTAGAAAGCAATGCCCCAGAATTCTGCATCTTCATTCCAGGTTTATTCCTTGGTTGCATGCGGATCATGGGTTTTTTCCATTGCTTGGGGTTGGCTGTTAAGTCCTAGCAGTTACGTGACTGGTCCTTACTTTGGGAGGGCTCTCTGGACAGTCTACCTCATTCCCCACTCAGGCACCAGTGGGACCGATACATGCAGAGACTGCCACCCAGGTAACGATGGGGCACACCACCCACAGAACTGCTGCTCTGGGTTGCAGTCTCTGAGGAGAACAAGGGGAGATGTGTCTGGAAATGACTTTGCCAGCCTCTGACCTCAGGGACAAATCCTTGGCCTCAAGAGCAGCCCCACCTTGGGAGCAAGAATAGAAGAGTTCTGTTCTGTGGGCTGGTGGGGGAGCTGTTCTGTGCAAATGTTCGTAGGGGCTCCTACAGAGACTCCTTTGTTGAGAAACCACTCCACCCAGGACATCCTTGCCAGACGGAGAGGGGCCAGGGAACCAAGGGAGGATGTTATGTCCTTGTGAATGATCTTCTGACATGTGGTCATTTCAGAGAGGACAGTAACCCTTTTGCTCTTTAAACATAATCATCAGTTACATTCAAAAGTATAGAGCCCAGAGTGGTTATAGAAGTTGTTTCGTCCACCCCTTCACCTTACAAAAGAGGATACCAAGACCAAACAATCAACTGACCAGTCCAGGGTCATAAGAGGCTTAATGCTGCTGGCCTCATGACCCTTTATCTGCTCATCCCACTGTGCATATCTCGTGGAGAAACATTATGCTCAGGGTTTTGTGATTAAAAAGAATGAATAGGGCTTCCCTGGTGGCGCAGTGGTTGAGAGCCTACCTGCTGATGCGGGGGACACGGGTTCGTGCCCCGGTCCGGGAGGATCCCACATGCCGCGGAGTGGCTGGGCCCGTGAGCCATGGCCACTGAGCCTGCACATCTGGAGCCTGTGCTCTGCAACGGGAGAGGCCACAGCAGTGAGAGGCCTGCGTACCACAAAAAAAAAAAGAATGAATAATACCTTGAGATGATCTCAGAGTCTGGAAGAGCACTGGATCCTTGTTGATGTCCAGGAAATAGAAGGTCCATAGAACTTGTGCATTGCCTCTATTTTTGGAGCTTTTAGGGGCCATATAGTTTTTTGCATATATGTCTGATAGAAAATTGCTACTTAGATCTCATCTTCTGTTTATGGTAGTACATTTCCATTCTTCCCTGTAGTAGCTGTCCAGTGAACAGATTCATACCACAGCCGTGTCAAAGTGAAGCACCTCCACTTTTCACAACTCTCCAAGAGCTTGACGGTAGCCTGCTTAGATGCAACTCATTGAAACCATCAGCCAGTTCAGAGACTGGCTACATGGCAGAGGTTACACGTCTCATGTCTGAGACAGCTTTGGCTGGAAGACATAGAGTTGTGAAGTAGAAGGACTCGTCCATAAACTTTGTGCAGGCAGCAGAGGATCTATGGTCGGCATGTTCACAGTGAGATTACTGTTCCTGGAGCCATGGCCAGAAAAGGCTGAGCCGCTGAAATGTAGAGAACAGGGTGGCCGAGTGGTTGATCCGGCTGGTTCAATTTCTTTTGGATAAGGTCTAAAGTTTTTTTTTTTTTTTTGTGGTACGCGGGCCTCTCACTGTTGTGGCCTCTCGCGTTGTGGAGCACAGGCTCCGGACGCGCAGGCTCAGCAGCCATGGCTTACGGGCCCAGCCGCTCCACGGCATGTGGGATCCTCCCGGACCGGGGCACGAACCCATGTCCCCTGCATCGGCAGGCGGACTTTCAACCACTGCGCCACCAGGGAAGCCCAGGGAAGCCCTCTAAAGTCTTTTAAGATTCCCTGTTCTGAATGTGGCGTTAACCATTTCCAGGTAATCTGGACAAAAAAAAAAAAAAAGACTCCACTTCTATGATTCTTCTGCCATCAATTGGCTTTATATGTCAAGCAATTTCGAAATCATCTTCTGGACAGGGAGCTTTATAAAGAGGATTAAAAGAAAGAAATTTAACAATAAATATACTTTGTCGTAAGTCTTCTAATGTGACAATTGAAATAAATGTAAAATTAATCACTTGTTTCTGGTCTGAAGTAATACATGCTCATTATAGAATATATGAAAAATACAGAAAGTTGTAAAAGAGAAAATAAGTAGCTCTAATCCCATCACCCAAACACAATCCTGCTAATTCGTGAGAGCAGGACCTTGTCTTTCTCGAGTACCGCCATATCCTCATCCTCGGAATAGTGCCTCATACGTAGTAAATGCTTAGTAAAATATGATGAATGAAAGAGTGTTACTATTTTGGTGTATTTATTTACAGTCCTTTTTCTAGGCCTGTTTTACATGATTGTAGTCAGACTCCATTCAGATCATAGTATCTTTTTTTTCTAACTTACCATGAGAATACAAGTATATCTATCTCCCAAAAGCTCTTTACAAACATTATTTTAAAAGATACTTAGTATTCTATGTTTTGTGTTTACCTCATTTACTTATTTATTTTCATCTTACTAGATATTTGGGGGGAAATACATTTCAATTGTACTTTGCAAATAAGGCTTCACTTCAAACAAGTAGACGTACTGGCTGTTTTATCAGTGAATCCAAAAGAGATACTGAAATAACATGTTATTATTTACTTTCATAGTGTCACTGGAGAACATGAAGAGGTGGGAATAATGCCAGAGGGCAGTCTTGATATTAGAATTAGGACATGACCTCGAGAAACTATTGGAGCTAAGAAATATCTTTTGACTACCATGTCGTATGAAACAGCTAATTCAAAGAACCAGCCATTTTGCTAAGTCCTAGAAATATGGAGTCTCAAGAATTCAACTGAACTAAACCACCTTCCATATAATCCCTGTTCTCTCCTTTAAAACATTTCCTGGGCTACCCTGGTTAGAGAAGATAATTTTGTTCAGGTTAATATAGCGCCATCTGCTGGTGAAAAGGAAAATGAATGTCTAGGAAGATGAGTTCTCTGATTTTAACATTGATGTGTGCAAGAAATAAAAGGGAATTGATATGTGGTTTCTTGCAGGATCCCCTTGTGTCAGAACTGGATACAGTTTTAAAAAGAAAAAAAGGCTGTGAGTGGACTTCTGGCTCCAGACGGTTACAGAGTACACTTTATTAACTCCCCCACCTCTTAGAAATTTCTATCAAAAAACAAACAAACAAAAAAAAAACCTACCAATAGGGAGAAAAGCATGTCAGAACAGGAAGCCACGGAAAGGGGCCAACCACATTCTGGAACCCATGAGAACTTTCTGCATGACATAGTGCAGGTGAGACTGGATTGAGGGAAGGGCTTGTTAGCCTGCCGTTGACCACACGGGAGGGAAAGGCCTGGGGAATGAGTGGGACAGGGGCCAGCAGACCCCTCAACACCAGTACCTACCAGCTCACAATACCGGGGGCTGGAGGGGAGGATGGGTTACTTGGTGCTTAGTGAGAAGCAGCGGTAGATCCTCCCTCCTTCCACTCTGGGAAATGTACCAGGTGCTGGAAGTCGGCAGGCACTTGGCACACGAAATTAACCGGCACTGCCAAGGCTGGCTTTGAACAAGACGGACCTGTCAGAAAAGGGTGGCAGGTACCCCTAGCAAACCTCTACGCTAAAACACTAAATCGCGGGTAGCATTTGAGCCAATTAGAGTTTCTAGATAGGATAACCAATACCCCTAAACTCTATACTCAGCAAATCATTCAAGTGTGACGACCACAGGAAGACATTCTCAGACATGCAAATATTCAGAGAGCTTTCCATCTGCACAACTTTCCTGAGAACACACACACACATACACACACTCTCTCTTTCTCTCCTAAGGATTATGGTCGTGAGGAATAAAACCAACGTAACTCAAGAATTAAGTCAAGATCATTGTGGCTAATAAAGTTATGCAATAAAAAAAGATACAAAAAGTAGTTCTGGGAAGAGAAGTAAAATAATTAATACCATTATCCTGTTAACCTCTAGCCTTCTGTCCGTCTGTCCTCTGTTTCTAAAATACCAGGGTGAGGAGAGGGAAGTGCGTGAAAGTTGTTTCAGATTCTCATCTTACCTGAGGAAGGGTCATATGTTTTCTATTTCATCACTGACCCTGATAGAGAGATGAGTTCAAGTATGTGATTTAATACATATTGCTTATAGACTCAGTACAATGAGTTCCCAAATTATTAGTATAAAAAAGAAGCAGGGAAAATTGGATCAATATGGCAAGGTAGAAAACGAATAACAGAATGATAACCAAATTTAACTTAAGAATATTGATTTTTCAAGTCCTAAATGAAATTTTCACGGAGAGAAATCAGCAGTATAAGAAAATTGTAATACACTCAAGAATGCATGGATGGTTCAATATTAAGAAATCTCTTTATATAATATTCTTTGAATGACGGTTTCTAAGTGCCTATTATGTGCCAGAACGATGGAATTTACTTGATCATCTTCTCTAACACATTCCTCCCAGCCTCCCATTCACGTCAGTCTCTAGTTCTTTTCTTGGTAGCACTTATTATTCTCTGTCATTATCTTTCACCTTTATCTGTTTGCTTGTTTGCTCTCGGCCTTCCGTCACGAAAATGCCTTTTCTCAGTGCCCTTCTCTGTCTTGCTCACAGCTAAATCCCTAATGCCTAACAAAGAACCTGACATGTAACAGCTGACATAATCATTCAACATTTATTGCATTAGTTCAACATTTATGCAATCTCTATTCATTCTTTATTATAATTTGTATTCTTTGTCACATAAAGATATTATATTTTCATATTCTTTATTAACTGAATTAATATACCTATGAGTTAATGGATGACAGTAATTCTAAATCCCTGCTCTCATAGAGCCTGTAATTTAGGGAGGAGACAATCTGACAAGTACTTCCATGGTCAGTGTCGAAATCTCAGTTTTTCTGTTCTCACTAAGTTGCTGAATAAAAGATGGAAATTGTTTTGCAGGAAGCTTCTACACCTTCCTCTCGAGAAAAGTCTGGAAAACTGGATGCACAAAGTAGTAACTTCCTGTTTCCCAAAGCCTGTCACCAAAGGACACGCAGCAACTCAACCAGTAAGTGTGTCATTGAACCATCTTTAGGAGCAGGGCTTAGATGTTGATGAATATCGAGAACATGAGTGATGTTGGAGATTTGGAGGAGGGTGGGTCTCTACTTGTCTAGATGGACTAGCCCAAGATGGTGGTCTGCTTGCCCCTCTGAGAGCACCCTTCACTGCGTGTGCATGTCCTGGCCAGCTAGAGCACCTCTGCCCTTGCTGACAGAGCTCTCTGTGGTTTAGTCAACTTCTCTTCTAGATGGACTTCAAGTGCCAAGTTGCGAAGACGTGACACAGAAGATAAAAGACGAGGGCTTTACACCTGCTCTGTCATCTAAGATGCCCCTTGGTCTTTGGAAGGCCACTGTCTCTCTCAGGGCCTCTGTCACCTCATCTGGTATAGGATGGGAGCTGGGGCTGGAAGATGTCGTGATTCTCGGTTGTCGCAAAGAGAACGGTGCTAATGCAAAGTCAGGAAAATGTGAAGAATGCAGAAAAGCACAAAGAAATTAAAACAATGCCAAATCCTAATTAGAGGCAATCTATGTTAACATTGTCTATTATTTCCCTCCTATGCCTATATATGCCTATAGAAAACACACACACACACACACACACACACACACACACCCTTGACCTCACGTCATTGGGAATTCTTTGGTAAACACTATTTTTAGTGGATATATAGTGTTTCATTATGTACATAATCTAGTTAGCTTGCTCCCTATTATTAGATAGGTAAGTTATTCTCAGCTTTTTGCTAACATAATCAACATTGCTGAGGTTGTCCATGAAATTTTGTTCGAGTTTACAGTGATTTTCTCAGGTGAAATATACAAGGCAGTGGACTGATGTGTGGTTAGGAGCTCACACTTGGCAACCAAGGCACTTGGATTTAGATCCTGCTTCCAGAAATAATTATCTCTGTGACCTTGGGCACATCCCTTAAATGCTCTAAGCCTCGTGTGATTCTGTTGTAGGATGGACCATCATTATAGTAATCATTTCCTATTTTTGGACTACTAGTTGCCCTTTTTTATCACTTCTTTTCCTTTAGCATAATATCCTAGAAATGGAGTTTCAAAAGGTAAATATACCTTAGATTTTTACCTGGGCTTCCAAATTTCCAGAGCTAATACTCTAATACATGTATACAAATACCAATTTCTTCAATCATAGCCCACACTGGATGATAATTTTAAAAATATTTGCCGTGCAGGTTTCTCTCTATTTCCCTCTTCCCCTTACCCATTGTCCGCTTTTTTGGTGGGGTGAGGGGGGGCTTGTTTTGCACCCAGGAGCAGCTTCACAATTTGTGGGGATCATTGTAAAATGAAAATGTGGGACTCCTGTTCAAATATTATGAAGAATTTCAAAATGGCGACAGCAACAAATATTATGAAGAATTTCAAAATGGCGACAGCAGAGCATTAAACCAAGCTGAATACCTTCTAAGTCTGGGGCTCTGTGTGAATTCACAGGTCGCATGCCCGTGAAGCAGCCCTGCTTGCAGCCCAGCCACTGACTCTTTCAGATGGCGTCATCCGGGTGCCCTGGCCCTCTGGTTTCTCGTTGAGTGCAGACGACCAACGGGAGACTGGAGGGTGGGAGGGAGAACCGCTGGGGTGTTTCTCCGCTCCCTCTGCCTTGGTGGCTCTGACAGTGCCCTGGTCCCAGCACTCCCTGGCCTGGTGATGCTGTTTCCTCTCTGTGCCCCTTCAGGTCTGGGATGGTAACAGCTTCCAGCTCTTGGCAATTCCTAGGTACCTCAATAGGCCTTGTTGTTTTCTTAAGCCCCATCTACGCTTTGTCAATGGCCCCTTTATTCACTTTCTCAAAGTCCTACCTGAGTGTGCCTTTTGCTTTTGTCAAACCCTGACCGATTTATGCGCCTATGAAATCAGTGGAAAGAACACCTCTCTACACAGGTGCAGTTCAACGTTCCTTCATTTGTTTATTTCCCTTCTTTTGAGTGTGCCTATTTTTCTATGGGGAGGATCATTATTTTATGACTAATTTATGAAAAGTCTCTTGATAAAATTAATATTGGGCTGCTGTATTTGCTGAACATACTTTCCTCAGTTGGTTATTTTTCTTTTAACGTAATTTTTCAGCATTAAGATGTTCTCATCTTTATCTAATCAAATTCATCAAATTTTCCTGTCTAACGTTAAAAGTGTCTTCCACATCCAGAGAACTATTAAATGTTTGGCTGTGTTTTCTTCTAGTTTTTTCTCATGTATACTTATTTACTTATTACACTCTGACACCTTTAAGTTGCTTCCAGCTTATCGACATTTACAAAATAATTATAGATACATGCTGTACACATTTCTTTTATCGTATTTGATTACATATTTAGGAGAGAATCATTGAAATTCTATAATATGAAGATTATTAAGTATACAACCACATCGATTAAATTATTTCTATGTAGTGTTGTTTTTTCTAGTTTTTTAAATGATTTGCCTTTTTTTTCCAACTTACTCTATCTGTAATTTATTTTTGGTGTTTGCTATGAAGCAAGAATCTAGATAGATTTTTTTTCTAAGTGGCTGATTGCAGCATTACTCATTGGTAGTTTCTGCCCATCCTTTTATTTTACACTTTTTGTTTATTTTGTTTATCTCTTGCAAATGATATGCACTTAGATCTCAAAAGCAAATCTGGCAATCTTTTTAAAGAGAGAAGCTTAAGCCATTAACGTTAGTATTATAATTAATATTTGCTTTTACTCATGTTCTTTTTCATATTTATTTACTTATTTATTTGGTTGCACTGGGTCTTAAGTGGCAGCATGTGAACTCTTAGTTGCGGCACACATGTGGGATCTAGTTCCCTGACCAGGGATCGAACCAGGGCTCCCTGCATTGGGAGCATGGAGTCCTATCCACTGCGCCATCAGGGAAGTCCCTCATGTTCTTTTTATACTTTCTGTTTTTATGATTACTTGTCATTTGTTTTCTGCCTCTTGCTCTGTGTGTGTGTGTGTGTGTGTGTGTGTGTGCGTGTGTTTAGTTTTTGCAGTGATTTGTAAGGTTTATTTAATTTTTCTTACCACTTCCAGTTTCCTTTAAGTTTAATCAATTAGGTTTAATTAATTAATAGTACTTGAGACTATATTTTCCAAATTGTCCCCCTAATGGAAGATGGTGTTATTTACCTCTAGTCCCATTCCCATTTATTTTTCCATTTCATAATTCAATGTAAACTTAAATTAGAAACTCACGTTATTATTATATAATCTTCAAAATATATAGTCAAAATTTATTTTGGTTTTTGCATTAGATTTTATAACCACATTTTCAGTGAACTCACTCAGTGCTACATGTTAACTGATTTCAACTTCCCCCACTCAAGGTGATAATTTTGATGTATTTCCTTGCTGTTAGAGCACATCCAGTAATTTTTTGAAAGAGTAGGTGAGGGCTCAGACCAGTTAGTGCTTTCGAGAGACTGCTCGTCCTAACTCTGGGCCTATGTCCTTGCTGATTGGAACTCATAGTGGGAGCAGGAACCACAGAAAGCCCGAGTTTTTTTTTTTTTTTTTTTTGTCTGGATCAGTGAGGGTAGAAGCGGAGTTAGCCTGGCCTGTTCCCCCTGTGCTTGTCCATGGCTCTAGATGCTTCTGTCCTGTGGACCGATCCCAGTCGGCCACGCGTTTGCTTGTCCTTATTCCCTCTGAACCCAAACGGTACACCGCTGCCCTTCTTCAGACGGCAGTCACCTTGCACTGCTGTGGGCGGAGAGAATGGGAGACTCGTTTTGGTTTCCTCACGATGAAGTAAGGAGCTCAACTCCCTCAAGTTTCCTCAAAAGCTGGACGCATCGCCTGGGGAGCCTGATAAACACACAGAACCCCCGCCCCCACCCCCACCTCCGCCCCAGACCCCATCCATGCAGACATGGATTCAATAGGTCTGGGTGGGGCGTTGAAATTTGCCCCACTTATGATACACACCCAGGTAAACATGATGCCCAGACAGATTTAGGACCATCTGTAGCCCCTCCTCCCAGCCCCGCTCCAGGATTCTTGGTCCCTCTTCCTGGGGCGTGGTTTTCTGAACCTCCTGGCTTCCTCTCTCTCCTGGCCCCTCTGGGGTCAGAGGGTCTCTGTGAGTCGGGGAGAACCAGCTCCTTGTGTGGAGACGGCTGCTGGGAGCAGCTGTCCTGGCCGGGAAACATTGCCCCAGCCACTTGGAGTGCCAGTGGACCAGGACATCTCCTTTCTCCCCCAGGCCTTTGTCCCTTCCTCCTCTTCCCTTAGGGATCTCACATCTCCAGGAATGCCCATTCTGTCCCATGTTCTCAGCCCACCCCGGGCAGTGGCTTCCTTTCTTCAGCCTAAGTCTTTACCATCCTAAGAATGAAAGCAAACCAAAAGCTCTGCTCCCACGTCCCTTCTTCGCTCTGAACCGCCACCCATCTCGTGTCTTTCTCTTGGGAGATTCCCCACCAAAGCCTTGTCCACTCACTTGAGTGGAGGGACCCTGGGAAAAGCGGCCCCTCTCTGCGTGCGTGCTGCCCAGTGCCGTGGCCACTGTTCACACCTCGAGCACTCGGAGTGTGGCTCGTCCAAATGCTCAGAGTGCAAAAGATGCGCCCACCTCAAAGACTAAGCACAAAACCAAAAAAGGATGCAAGATACTTCATTAATAACTTTATGTATTATATGTTAAAATGACAGGGTTTAGGTCTATGGGACTAAATACAATACACGATTAATATTAACCTCACTTTTTCTTTTGACTGGTTTTTAATGTGGCTACTAGAAAATTTCAAATTCCATATGTGACTTGTATTATATTTCAATTGAGAAGCACTGATCTAGACAGTGAGGGGCCATAGCAGAGAATCTCTGCAGCTTTTTCCAGCTGGAAGAGGTAGAGTTCCCGGTTGGGTGAAAGGAAGTCTGGGGTTCCCCCAAAAGAAAAAGAAGATGATGGCTTTGCATTTTCTTAGATCCCCAAAGAATCAAGAGTTGACCCTGCCTGCCTGTGTTAGGGGTGTGTATGTGCCTGTGTGTGAATGTGCGTGTGCGTGTGTGTAAGAAGCAGTCAGGTGCTGTCGGGACGTTGGATGTTGCCATGGCAGATCCCACAGGCTCCTGCCCGGTCTCTCCTCTGGCTCTACATGTCTGGGGGCATTCCTCCTCTCCCTCCTCTCCCTCCTCTCCCTCCTCTCCCTCCTGGGTCGAGACTGAAAACCCCCTGGCAGCAGGCACTGGAGTTGACAGAGCATTGCGGTTTCCTGAGAGCCCAGCATGCTGCTTGACATGTAGGAGATGTCTTGCCAACTGTCTCGAGTTGAGCTGAGGCGAGATGGAAGTGACAGTCCCACCTGCACCCTGCGGTGCAGACAGCATGAATGGAGCTAATGCTGCCTACGTCTTCATTGGCCCCCACTCTGCATCCTGCACCCAGCACTGGGTGCTCCTCATGGCCGCTGGCTCATGAGGGCTGGCCGTTGGCCGGGGCTGACGTTGTTCTCCCTTGAGCTTTGCTTTCTGACAGCACAAATGATCTCTTCCTTTTTTTCCTCTCCTGGGTTAGGTGTTAATCCCTACTGCACAGGAGAGATTGATTTTCCAATGACCAAGAAATCGGCGGCTTCCACAGACAGGCAGCCTTATTCCCTCTGTAGCAACAGGAAGTCTCTCTCTCAACAACTGGACTGTGCAGCGGGAAAGGCTGTGGTAAGAACGAAGGCAGGGGACCCTGGAGAGCAGGGAGAGAGGGGAGGGGTCCAGACTCAGCGGCGGCTGAAGAGACCTTCTTAGTGGCTTGACGTCCACAGAATTACAGAGGGGAGGGGCTGGCTTCGTGAGTGTGGGCACCTCCAGGCAAAGAACCACATTAGGAATGGTCACCTGTGAGTGCCAGGCACTTGTGACCGCGGCTGCTTTGATGCTATGAGGAGCTAATGTGCAGAGAACATTCCACCCATGCAGACCTTGAACGGGCACTTTATGTGGGTCCCTTTATTTCATCTGCACAGCGACCCTAGGAGGTGGGCGAGGGAAGTGAGGACAAGTTAAGGGAGGCATGTGAATTCACATTGCTAATAAGAGTCCGCGCTGGGACTCGAAGTCAGAGCTTCAGGATTCCAGAACCTGTGCTTTTAGCCCCTGTGATGTAGTGAGTTGCTTTACACATTTTGCCTCTACAGTAAGTCCCCTACACACGAACGAGTTCTGTTCCGAGAGCGTGTTCGTAAATCCAATTTGTTCGTAAGTCCAAGAGTTAGCCTAGGTCCCCAACTAACACAGTCGGCTCTCTAGTACTGCACTGGAATAGGTTTATAATACTTTTCACACAAACAATACATAAAAAAACAAACACAAAAAACAAAGGAAACATTTTTAATCTTACTGTACTGTACCTTGAAAAGTACAGTAGCACAGTACAACAGCTGGCATCCAGGGGCTGGCATGGAGTGAACAGGCAAGAAGAGTTACTGACTGGAGGAGGGAGAGGAGGTGGGAGATGCTAGAGCTGAAGGATCGTCAGCAACAGGAGACGGAGGGCGAGCTGCGATGTCACTCACGCCTGACGTGGATGGCCCACACATTTGCATCTTGGAAAGTTTGCAACTTGAAAGTTCGTATGTAGGGGACTTACTGTAATTCCTGAGCTTAGAAAGGAGGGTAACATCAGCCCCATTGTACAGCGAGGAAGCAGAGGCTTGGCAAGGGGAGTAGCGGTCTGAATTCACACATCTTGAAAACCTAAGCGTCCAGCATTGAGACCAAGCCCTCACCAGTCCGTTCCCTTCCCACTATGGGGCACGAGGTTGCAGTCTGGGAGCCAAGCAGGTGTGAAGCACAGGGTCCCCTCACTTGTCACCCCAGCCAGCCTGTTGTGTCCCTGAGCCCCGGCCGAGGCACAAGGCACCCGCAGTGCCTCCTGCTGCCACCTGTGAGCATACAGCGCCCTCCGTCTGCAGCACCCTGTCCCCTTCCCTCACCTCTAGCCTGCAAACCCTACCCCATCCTTCAAAACCCTTCCTAGCACTACTTCCGCTGTGAGCTCTCCTGAGTCCTCCAAGTGCTTGACCCTTATATGTTTCCTGACGCCCATCGTAATGTGTCTGGGCTTCTCTTACAGACTCACCCAACGTGCCTTGTTGGTGTCATTACTTATGTTAGGGTCTTAGCCCCCCTGTAGGGTCCATAGTCAAGTGATGTTTGATGTTTGATTCTCCCCACACGGTACACGTCAGATGCTTGAAGATTTCATTTCTCTCTTCCATTCCCTTCCCTGAGCTATTATGCTTTTCGCTTACCAGCAGGAATCATCGGTGTTCCAGTGTTAGAAAAAGACAGCTTCCGAAGTGACAGGCGACTTTACAGATAAGGAACCCGAGGCACAGAGGGGTCAAATCAGTTCCCCAAGGTCACCAGCTGATAGTTGGAGAGCCAGGCAGCCGGGCTTCCAAGTCTGAGACCTAACCACCATGCTCCTTTGCCCCTCCCCGCAGCACTTCCTGTGGGGCGCAGGGCGTGTGTCTGTTTGGCACCCCTGCTCCTATGCAAGTGGGTAATCCCCTGTCTGCCTCCCCCTGGAATTTACATTCTGAGTTTTCACATCTTTGGGTTCCTGACCCTTTGCCCACCACCCTGTGCCTGGCACTAAATGGGGTCTCCGTAAATGTGGCTTGGATTTTGTTGAGGGTGTCCTTGGCCGTTGGCTTCCCAACCTGGGCTAGGGACTCCGGTTATGGGACTCGTTGTCCTGGGGCAGCGTGGTCTGTGTCGTGACCCGGGACCCACTCCCGTGACAAGCCTTAGTGAGTCTCTGGCTGCTGGTCCACAGGGAGATCAGGCTCCTGGGACCACCAAAACAGCCCCCCTCCACCAGACGCCCACCCACACCCCATTCACCATGCTCTGGCTGCTATGCTGTGGACCCTCAGGAGAGAGGGGATCGGGGTCCTCTCCTCGGCTGGGCCTTCCCTGTCCCCGTTCCCAGCAAGGTGTGTGCTGCCGTCCTGTTGACTCATCCTCTCCCCACCCTGGTCCCTCGTTCCAGGGTCCGTCAAGGCCAATACGGTCGCTCAGCACAGCTCAGCTCATGCAGCCCTTGGGGGGCCTCCAGGCATCCGTCATCTCCAACATCGTGCTGATGAAGGGCCAGGCCAAGGTGAGCAAGCACTGTGGCCAACAGAAGTTACTGGGTCGACACGGGTTCCTGAGGAGCTGTCATGTCACGAGAAGGGTGGAGAGAGGGGCTGGTGATTCTGGCTCAGAACATGAGTGTTCGGATGCTCTCGTGCCGGCACAGGGAGGGGCAGTCAGGGTTGCTCTGCACTGTGCGGGTCACAGGAAGACAAATGTTGCCCAGTTTTTCCCTGGCGTAGTACTTTCCAGAAGTTAGTTTTACCTGATGATTGAATTCAAAACATCATCATAGTCAGTTCAGGCTGCTATAGCAAAAATACCATAGACTGGGCGGCTTAAACAGCAGGTATTTATTTCTCACGGTTCTGGAGGCTGGGGGTCCAAGTTGAAGGTGCCGGCAGATGCCACATATGTTGAGGACTCCTCTCCTGATTCACGGATGCCTCATTCTCTCTGTGTCCACACATGGTGGAAGGAGCAAGGGAGTTCTCTGGGGTCTCTTTTACGAGAGCACTAATCCCATTCATGAGGGATCCACCATTTTTCCTTTGTTTTTTTGGACCAAGGCAGTATTTTTCTTTAGAATAAATATATTTTGTAAACAAAGCAAGTACATATATAAACAAATTAGCCTTTATTTTCTTTTGTTTTTGCCTTTATTTTATTTTACTTATTTTTTTATTGAAGTATAGTTGATGTACAATATTATATAAGTTTCAGGTGTACAACATAGTGACTCACAATTTTGAAAGGTTATATTCCATTTATAGTTATTGTAAAATATTGGCTATATTCCCTGTGCTGTACAATATTTCCTTGTAGCTTATTTATTTTATACATAGTAGTTTGTACCTCTTCGTCTTCTATCCCTACCTGCCCCTGCCCGCTTCAGGAGTACTCCCCCTTTATGGCCTAGTTACTTCCCAAAGGCTCCCCCTAACATATTAATTTGGGATAGGGGCATAAACATTCAGTCCGTGTGTCTTCCCCAAATTCAGATATTCAGACAGATTTTTGCCCCACAATTGAGAAATATCTAAAGGGGGACACAAAAGCAGTGGTAATTGTGGGACATCCCAAATGCTCCTTGCCATTGCTTCCAGAACATGCCATCCCATACATGGAGTTGACGTGGGCACTGAAGAACTTCTGAAATAGACATGGCAGCTGCTGCAAAGTTCTCAGGCCAGCCAAGGGAACCGAGATGCTTAAATGATGGAAGGGTAGGTTTCTACCCACCTCATATGATTTTGGTGTGTGGTGTGAGGGAAGATCTGTTCACCGATATGGTCTTCCTGCAGGAGGGCCCCATATGTCTGGAGTCCTTCCCTCCACCCCCATCCATCCTGTCTCCTGGGAGCTCAGCAGAGATAAATGAGGAGAAACAAGTGGGAAGTACTGAGATGATTGTTCCTCTAATCACAAGGGGGTCACTCTCGCCAGTGCTGATTTTCTCCAGACAGCCCCTCTTTCTGATTTCTAAATCACAATGCTTGTCCCCCCTTGAATTTAGGTCGAAGCATTTTTAACACGGTTGACTTTTAGACGGTTTGCAATGCTCAAAAGGAGGCAGAATGGAAAAAAGCACCAACACCCGTGCAAAGATGATCAACAGGGGTGTCAGTCATCTCGGTGTGCATAGACTGTACAGTCAGTAAATAGATTTCGTGGGCAGATGTGTCACTGGGTGGATTGAACTGCCCTCGATGGACAGCCCTAAGGTGTTTGGTGTCGGAAGCCTGGAGTACAGAGCAGGGGCGATGGGTTAGAAATACGGTGGGTCTCCCACTGTCCTCCTGATACACCTCCACACCGAAGACCTCATCATTAACGGATAAGTAGAAGGAGGAAGAAGCAGAGCTAGAAGGTTCCACCAGTGCCTGAGGTAGCCAAAAACAATAAAACCAGCGACCAAAACCCAGGTATTGTGCTAAGGGCTTTGAAAGGATCATTCCTTTAATTCTCACAAAACCCTATTGTTATCTCCTGTTAATAGGTGAGGAGACTGGGGATCTGGGACTTACAGGACTGGCCCAAGGTCACTTGGTTAGTGAGCAGTTGACTCAAGACTTTCTGAGCCCTGGATCTTGTTCTTAACCACTACAGCATCCGGCCTCACCAGGGTGGGTGAAAGTTTGGGTCTAGAGCAATTATTTCAGCCAGGAAGAAGTTGGGAGCGCATACAGGGAGCCCGGAAGCTGCCCTACCTCTCATTTTCCTAGCCCCATGCTACTCCTGGACACCGTTGCTCTTTCCCATCCTGGAACACCCACGCCTTCACCAGAAGCTCACACCAGCGCTTTGTCCACACAGCTTTCCTGCCTGTCCCCTGCTCGCCAGGCTCCCTTAGGGTCTTGAAGGTGGCTGCCTGGCCTGCCGCCTCTGTGATGCTGGGGCGGTGCACACACTCGTCTCCAAGCAGCTGCTGACCTTGGAGAAACTGCCCAGGAGCAGTGATGCTGTTACTTGGCAGCCATCACTTGGAGGGGTCTTCCTGGGAGCCAAGTTGCTTGCTGCTTCCTGGCACGCTTGCAAGCTGAATCCAAAGGCCGGGCCTCCAGCTGGCTTTCGTGCCTTCTGTCTATAACATATGTTTCCCGAGCACCTGCGTCCAGAGAGCAGACACTGACAAATAAGGTGCGTTCCCCACCTCCGGGGAGCTCACAGTCTCCGGAGGAATCCATTGCGACCCAAGCTAAGCCTGCTTGAGACGAAGGGTGCTCTCAGTCATCAACCGAATAAAGCAGGCTGTGTGTGCACCTCCTTCGCTGCTCTCTGGGTCTGCCTAGGTGGTTGTCCTGACTCACTGCAGGTCTACAGGCCAAGCTAGACCCGCCCGCCTTTCTCTTCCTGCCGTCTGTCGACCTCACGTCTTCCTCTTGCTTCCCCGGCCTCTGGCCTCCTCTCTGCTGCCACCTGGCAGCTCCTGACCTCGTGGAGGGAGAGCACAGGACTGTAGTAAATTCCTTGAGAAGGGGAGGGGTGGGAGGTAGAACAGAAGGGGAGTGAACAGCTTTTGGTAGGAGAAGAGATGCTTCCTCCATTGTCAGCTGCTGCTTTTATGATTACTGGTGTTGGTGTGTTAGTTGTGGCTGCTGGATGTCTTAGTTAATATTCAAACGCAACGCTATGAGTTTGGTGATGTCAGCATCATTTTCCAAGGGGGTAAATTGAAGCTCAGAGACAGGAAGTGATCTGCCCAGAATTGCTAGTCAGAGGGGCAGAGCCAGGGTACTTGCTAGTCTCCATTCAGACGCCCCCTGTGTGGGGAACATCAGACTCGTGAGAAAGCCCCAGACACGACACAGCCCAGCGTGGCCTTGAACTTACCACTTTTCCCATTCCTCTGTTAGGTCCTCTAAGACCAAGGGCACCCCGCTCCTCCCTGAGTCCTCTGTTCAGGGCTCGGGCGGGGCCTCAGGACAAGGCAGCCCAGTGAATGGCATGGAACATTCCGAAATCTGACCTTCTCCTCTTCTTTCCCAGGGCCTGGGCTTCAGCATCGTTGGAGGAAAGGACAGCATTTATGGCCCTATTGGAATTTACGTTAAAACCATCTTTGCGGGGGGAGCCGCGGCCGCCGATGGAAGGCTACAGGAAGGTAGATTTCCCGGCCTTCACTAGGTGACGTTGGTGGAATCAAAAGCAGAATCACTAGGCTACCAGTAGAAGCTACTGGGAGAGTGAAATGTGTCTTGAGCCTTCAGAATCCAGCTTGCATGGATTCGGGGGTCTGCGGGCCCCGATGGCTCCGTCAGGCCTGGCACATTGGCTGGGTGTGTTTGCACACTCAGTCTCGGTCCTGTTACTGGCCTGGGGCAGAAGAGCCCTTCCATCCCTCTTGCGCGTTTGCTTGTCAAGGCCCCTCTGCGTTGCTGGCAGCCATGGACATCCCCTTTCTTTCGTTTTCTCTGCCCTCCTCTGCCCACAGGCACGGGGAACCAGGCCCAGGGCTTCCAGTGAGTCCTCTGTGAGCCTGCCCCGTGCTGGCCTCTAGGAATACAGAGGATTATCAGACAGGTTTCCTCTACTGAGGAGCTCAGAATCTGCCCAGCTGCCGCCCCTCCCCTTCTGCCCACCCTACTCCCATCCACTACCTCCCTCCAGCTTTTTCATCTCTTCCAGGGAGGGAAGCCCCTGGCCATCCTGAGAGGAAGGGGCCCAGGGCGCTGAGGTGTCCTCTGAGTGCCCCTCCCTATCCCCTTGTCCTGGAGGGGAGGGTTTTCTCCCCACCCCCAATCCTACCCCCCAGTCACGTGTAGGCTTGGCCCCAGGAGATCTCCAGGTTCTAACTGGGAGGCAAAATTCCGGGGCAGGTAGTCAGGGAGCAGAGGGAAGATGCTGCAGGCCTGACACTGGGCTACACGTGGATCTTTAAAGAGAAGCGATTTCACAACCTTCTTACCTTCTCTGTCAGGCCAGTTTCTGTAAACTCTGCTGCGAGCCAAACCACCTTTAATAACCTAACTTGTTCAGGGCAGGGTTGACCAGCCACAGCCCGCAGGCCACAGCTGGCCCACTGCCTATTTCTATAAGGCTCACGAACGAAGAAGAGTTTTCATGTCTCTTAAACGGCTGAAAAAAAGTCAAAAGAAGTTTGGATTCTTTTGTGAAAATTAAATTCAAATTTCAGCCTCCTTAGAAAAGCTTTATTGGTACACCGCCATGCTCGCTCACTGACCTCTCGTCTGTGGTTGCTTTTGTGCAGTGTTGAGTAGTTTCGACAGAGAGCATGTGGCCTGCGAAGCTTAAAATATTTACTATCTGGCTCTTTATAGAGAAAGTTTGCCAACTCTAACATTATGCGTATGGATTTTATTGTAGGGGCAGTGGGGAGCATTTGAAGCTTTTTATAATTTGGGAGGGACCAGCTAGGACCAGAGTTTTTAAGTTGATTCAGGAAGCCGAGTGTAAGATGAAGTGGGCTGGCTAGACACCAGAAGCAGTAAAACCAGTTCAGAGGCTATTGTAAGAGCCAGGCTCCAGCTCTTAAGGGTCTGCCCTGAGGCTGTAACCCTGGGAGGAGAAAGATGCTGATGGGGGAAACAAGGGCTTCTGTGGAGGTGGCAAATGAGATCAGAGAACACGTGAAGGCGTCTGATCTTAGTGAACTAGAGAACCGTGATGAATTATATATAACAGGAGGTGGAGGAAGGGTAGCAAAAGAAGGCAAACGAGGGTATTCAGGTTTGAGCCGCAGAGCGGAGTGAGGTCTCCAGGTGAGCACTAGGTGGCGCTGTCCAGCAGGCGAATGAAAATTTGGGTTCCAGTTCAGGAAGGGAATAAGGGTTGAATGTAGATTTTTAGGGTCATTTGGAAAATAGCTGAAGTTATAGAGTGGATGCAGGAAGCAGGGAAGAGAGGAGAGAGAAGAGGGCCGAGGCAAGGCTTGAGGGGGATAGCTAAATCAAGAGGCATGCAGAGGAGTCATTGAGAGAAAGGAAGGAAAGTGGGATCAGAATCTTGAGATGGGCCGGTCTGCTTCCTTATCTTCTGTACTTTTCTGTGTTTGACTAAAAGGTGGAGGAGGAATTGAAGTGGCCAGAAGAGAGAAGCCTGCCCAAGCCAAGCTTCATTCTTTTTCTTTCTGGGTATTTGTCTCGCTTAGTTAATAGTGATCGTAAGAATTCGGTGAAAAGGACGCTCAGCTAGTCGGCAGTCCTTGATTCTAGCCTCAAATAATTGACCAAATTGCCTTTTGTAACTTCTTTCAAAAGTGAAGTTTTAGAATACGCCCTTGAATTCCCCAGGAGATATGTCAGTTGCAACAAAAGTTTGGTGTCAAGATCAAGGCTAAGAATGTTTTATTTGTATTCCCTTTGCAAACAAATGATTGTGTAAGATTTATAAGGCAAAACCGAGGCTATTCACCTTCCACCAGATATGGCCAAATAAGGCTAAGGACTCTCTGGAGGGCCCAGAGTATGTGGCCCCCTTGGGATGGACATTCTAATAACCTGAAGACAAGTTCAGCCTCTTGTGTCATAAAGAATGGACGTTTCTGAAGTGTGTTCTTTGTAGATCCTGCCTTCAGCAAGTACTTAGTTATATTTTGATTATTTTTAATTTGTCAGTTGTCACACCTCAACTTGGAATCTCATAAGGACAAGGGCCGAGCCTTTTATTTTTCTTGTCTAGTTTTAGCAACATAACAGATGAAGCTGGTCTGAATATGCTTCCCACCCCTTTATTGTCATAGACACAAGTTGGCTAAAACAGCACATCGGAACTCTAAAGAAAGAAATGGAAACACCCAGCTTCTAAGAAACAAAGAAACCACTTTAAATCTAAGCGTGACATTCCCAGGAGTTGATGACGTGATAGCACAGGGAGCTGCTTACTGTGTCTAAGGCCCAGGGGCTGGGATTCGATGCCCACACAGGGGCAGGAGAGGTGGTCTTGGGCCCTGGGAACCTCTGAGAACCTGTAGAAAGCCTTCATACTAAAGAGCTGCCCTCATGAAAGGCCAGCAAGCCCAGGGAAGCAACAAGGAAACGTAATTTTGTCCTTGGCCCTTGGGTGGGGAAAAGACATCTCACTCGAGAAAATGAAGAGGCAAACCCGTGTCAGGGTGAGTGTGCAACCCCAGCCGTCAGCCCTTGCAGCTCAGGACCCCCAAGCTGAGGAGCTAACGTTACTACTGGGCCTGAACCAGTCCTGAGACCCCGGGGTGCCTGCTGGAAATAAAGGAAAAAAATAAAAGTAGCCACGTGAGGGGTGTGGGAATTCCACAGAAAAACAAGCTCCCCTTAAAAATGAGTTGAGGGCTTCCCTGGTGGTGCAGTGGTTGAGAGTCCGCCTGCCGATGCAGGGGACGCGGGTTCGTGCCCCGGTCCGGGAGGATCCCACATGCCGCGGAGCGGCTGGGCCTGTGAGCCATGGCCGCTGAGCCTGCGCGTCCGGAGCCTGTGCTCCGCAACGGGAGAGGCCACAGCAGTGAGAGGCCTGCGTACCACAAAAAAAAAAGAGTTGAAAATAAAGATTACAATTGTTCAGCCAGAAAAAGGAATGAAATCCTGCCATTTGGGACAACATGGATGGACCTTGAAGGCATTATACTGAGTGAAATAAGTCAGAAGAGAAAGACAAACACCATACAATCACACTTATATATGGAATCTAACAAAACAAAAGACCTAACTCATAGCTATAGAGAACAGATGGGTGGTTGCCAGAATTGGGGGGGGAGGGTGAATTGGGCGAAGGCGATCAAAAGGTATAAATGTCCAGTTATAAAATAAATAAATCTTGGGTGACTCTAGTTAGTAATACTGTATTGTATGTTTGAAAGTTGCTAAGAGAGTAGAGCTTTTCTTTTTTTTAAATTTTGTTGAAGTGTAGTTGATTTACAGTGTTGTGCTAATTTCTGCTGTACAGAAAAGTGACTCAGTTCTACACATATATATTCTTTTTCATATTCTTTTCCATTCTTGTTTATCACAGGATATTGAATATAGTTCCCTGTGCTATACAGGAGGACCTTGCTGTTTATCCATCCTATATATACTAGTTTGCATCGGCTAATCCAAAGTTCCCAATCCACTTGGGCAACCACAAGTCTGTTAAAAGAGTAGCTCTTGAAAGTTCTCATCACAAGGAAAAAAAACTTGTAACCAGGTGTGGTGACTAATATTAACTAGACTTATTGTGGTGATCATTTCTCAACATATAAGATCTTTAAAAAGATAAGAGAAGGAATAGAAAAACAATAAGGAAACAACAGAACACAATGAAAAAATAGATGGATGTGAAAAAAATAACTTTTAGAAATTAAAAAAAAGCAAAGTCATTGAAAGAAAAAAGAAAAACCTCAACGGATGGGTTAAACAGTAGATAAATGCAGCTGTAAGGAGAATTTGTGATCTGGAAATTATCCAGTAGGCCACATAGAACAATAGAGAAGCAAAAGAGAAGCCCTAGAGAAACATGCAGAATAGGTTGAGATGGTCCAAAATAATCTAATGGGAATTCTAGAAAGAAAGAATAGAGTGAAAGAGGGAAAGCGATAGGCGATGAGATCGTGGTTAAGAATTTTCCAGAATTATCCGGAATTTTCCAGAATTATGCAAACTTCAGTATGAGGTAGCACCCTAATACATCCTAGTGAAGCTTCAGACTATCAAAGACAAAAAGTATATATATATTAAAAACAACCAGAGAAAAATGATGGATTCTCTACCGTGGGACCATAATTAACTGACAGCAGATTCACCCAATAGCACGCAGGCCAGAAACCCGTGTAAAAAATAATGTTTGCATCTGAATTTCCCAGCACAGTGTTGAATACAGAGACAGTGCTCTTTGTTTATGTATTGAATAGATGGAATGAATGGGAGAAAGTGGTTTTCCATCCCCATAAAAATGGATCTCTGGATATAGAAAAAATTCTTCTCTTAGGTATAGGAGGAAAAAGCTCTAAGTCCTAACTTTTTACCATATGAACTTTGGACTTCTCTGAGCTCACTTTCCTCTTCTGTAACTTGGGACCTACACTGCATTCTGGAAACATCACATCCAACCCACATTTACTGGGCACTGTGGAGGCCTCACCCAGAATTGGCCCTGGGGATGACAGCATCTGATGTAACAAAGCCCCTTCCCCAGGGAGAGACTTTCACAGTTCATCGATGACCACCGGGGTGGCAAGGGCTGTGAGAGTGGTAGGTTCTGGGTGCCACGAGAGTGCAAATTCAGCAGAGACCAAGAGGTTAAGAAGTGGTAGGTGAAGAAGGTAGGAGATGTACGTTTTAGTTCAGACGATGGCACGGAAGCAAGCATGGGACTGCACAGACCACTGTGGGAAAGGCAGGTGTGCGGCATCAGGAAATGGTCCAGGGGAGCGAATGGCATGAGGGGCTGAGAGGCAGGAGAGAAAGAGGTGAAACCCAGAGGTGGGCAGGGAGCCGATTGGGCCAGGCCTTGTGTGCCTGGCTAAGGACCCTGGATCTCACCCTGGAAAGTAAGCAGTACCAGAGAAGGCCCGGCACTGCTGCCTTGCCCACCCCCCAGGGGGAGAGCCCTGAATGAGGAGGTGTTCTCTGTGATGCTTTGTACATCTCACAGAAACCTGGACGGGGGGTGGGGGCACTAGAGTTTAAGGGATAACGCCTCCTGATTGGGCAAAACTCTTCTCGGCTACAATTTCTCCCTCTCCCAACAGGTGATGAAATTCTGGAACTCAACGGGGAATCGATGGCTGGACTCACACATCAGGATGCTTTGCAGAAGTTCAAGGTGACCGTTTATTATCAATATATGGCCAAACTCTGGGGCCTTCAGACAAAGGAATCAAGCTCCCGGCATCACCCTCCTTCCTTCAAACCTACAAATTCCAAATGTGGGCTCCTTTACGTGGGACACCTTGCTGACACTCATCTGGGCACATTGTTCAAAAAAGGCCTTACTCTGAAAATAATAGTGTAATCAGGACTGTTGTCGGGGGCTGCATCAACTATTTGAGGTTTATAGAATGGTTTTGTTTTATTTTATTTTATTGGAGTATAATTGCTTCACCATGTTGTGTTGGTTTCTGCTGTACAATGAAGTGAATCAGCTATACGTATACATCTATCCCCTCCCTCTTGGACCTCCCTCCCACCTCCCCCCCATCCCACCCATCTAGGTCATCACAGAGCACCAAGCTGAGCTCCCTGTGCTGTATAGCAGGTTCCCACTAGCTATCTGTTTTACACATGGTAGTGTATATATGTCAATCCTAATCTCCTAATTCATCTCCCCCTCCCCTTCCCCCCTCGTGTCCGCGTGTCCGTTCTCTATGTCTGCATCTCTATTCCTGCCCTACAGATAGGTTCGTCGGTATCATTTTTCTAGCTTCCACATATATGTGTTAATGTACGAAATTTGTTTTTCTCTTTCTGACTTACTTCACTCTGTATGACAGACTCTAGGTCCATCCACATCTCTACAAATGACCCAGTTTTGTTCCTTTTCATGGCTGAGTAATATTCCACTGTATATATGTACCACATCATTATCCATTCCTCTGTCGTTGGACATTTAGGTTGTTTCCATGTCCTGGCTATTCTAAATAGTGCTGCATTGAACACTGGGGTACACATGTCCTTTTGAATTATGGTTTTCTCAGGGTGTAACGTTCTATGTATTTATATTACAATCTTTAAAGTTTCGAAGACAGTCACTGAAAGATATTTTTTGAGTCTCCATCTAGTTAGTTCACTTCAAGACTCCATCTCTTTGGCATATATATGTATATACTTCGTATATAAGATGTCATATCCGTATCCAGACATACTAATATATGTCATGTATATGTATACACACATTGCTGTATCTCACACACACACACACACACCCCCGCATGTGGCCACATTTCTTTAAAAAACATTCTACTATTGTTCCCCACAAAGACCCGGGCTCTTGCCCTTGGCCCGAGCTGCTGCTGGAAGCCGTGGCCCTCTCTCTTTCCTTCCAGCAAGCCAAAAAGGGGCTCCTCGCCCTCACGGTGAGGACCCGCCTGACGGCCCCCCACTCCCTGAGCAGCCGCCTGTCCCCCCCACTGTGCCGCTCCCTGAGCTCCAGCACCTGTGTCACCAAGGACTGCAACTCCTTCATCCTGGAAAGCCCTGAAGCGCCCGCCAGCAGCGCCAAGCCCAACTACAGGATCCTGGTGGAGGTGTCCCTGAAGAAAGGTAGGCTGGCGTCCTGGGGGCCCCGCTGTCCTCCTCCGCCCTCTGCCTGGGCCCCCCTCCACTGAGCTATCTCCCAGACTTTCTTTGGCTGGAAACAGGCCCGGACATTGTCCTTTGGCAGATTTTATGGCTGTTGTTTAGCCCCAAGGTCTAGGGCTCTGTTTGTTAACAGAAGCCTGGGACACACCATCCGAATTCAGTCAACATGTCCCAGTGCAGTGGACAAAATAAAACAGAAGGAAGCAAACACAAATCACACACACACACACACACACACACACACACACACGACCAGGAGTTGTAGCTCCCCAGCTAATCTGCTAAGAGACCTTGGGCAGGTCACTTGCCCTCTCTGGGACTCTTATTTTCTCACTTGTGCCAGAAAATTGAGATCCTCTCAAGCTCAGACATTTGGGGATCAGCATCTAGTCCCTTCACACACACACCCCCGCCAAGGGTGGATGCTAACTGCAGGGCCCCCCCTGCCAGATTACAGCTAGGCTGAGACCTGGAGAATGAAGAGGAGGCAGCTCCCGCAAAGGGACCAGCTCAGCTTGTAGGGACAGAGGGAAAGCCAGTGTGGCTGCAGTGAGGTGGGTAGCCTGAGAAGTGGTGTTGGAGCACCTGGCGGAGGCAAAGAGAGAGACCCTGTGGGGCTTTTCTGCTAGATTCTCTTCTAATTGCAATTGGGAGTCCTTGAGGGATTTCTAAGCACAGGCATAATCAGCTTATGCTTTAAAAGAAACATCTCCTAGGCATCTCTGTAGAGAATGGCCTATAATGTGACAAAAATGGAGGCTTGGGAACCGGTTGCAGCCGTTGGATCAGAGAGGATGAGAACGGTAGGTGAAGACGGGTGGGTGGCTTTGAGATCTGTTGTAGAAGAAGAATGAGGAATGAAGAGGGTAGACGGCAGGCAGCCTGAGGACTCAGACATCCCTGAGCCCCCAAGCCTGGCATGAATACTAGGCACAGGTCAGTACGTGCTGGCACACGCCAGCAGCTGTGTCCAGGACTCGCGGTGTGAGTTCACTGAGCAGGCGCAGGACATGGGGAAGACACGGCTCTCTTCCCTCCCCTGGTGGGCTCCGTGGTCCCTGGCCTTGGGGTGGTGTTTCCTCTGATCACTGGCATCAGAAATACCATAGGCAGGGTTTTTGTTGGATTGCCATATGTATATGACACAGCTTCTTAATCTCTACCCCCAGAGATTTCCCTTCCACAGTATTAGAAGAGAGGCCCAGGGATCTATAACTTTTATATAAGTACCCCAGGCAATTCTGATGCCTGCAGGGCTTAAGAACTCTCACTCTGGTCAGGAAACCTGATCTCGGCAAAGGGCTCTGACCTTTGTTTGTGGGCCATATCACAGCCAAAATTCTTCATCCATCAAACAGGGTTGCTAACAGTTGCCCATGGCAACCCTCCTGGGACGTTGGGAGGACCAGCATCAGAGGTGAAAATACCCACAACCATGCTTTGTAAACCACAGGTGCCAGGAGCAAACCACAAGAAGGTCTTTCTCCTACTCCCTGGCCACTCCATCTGGTCCTTCTTACCGGCTACCCCTCATTCTCCAGTCCTTTTGATGCTGGCCAGCCCCCGGCCCTCCTCTCCCACACACCCTGGGGGACCCATCCAGCCCCATGGTCCTAACACCACCACCTCCACGTTGATACTTTCAAACTTCCACCCAGCCTTCTCTGCTGGGCTCCAGATTCATCTACCCAACTATCTACTCCCCATGCCTCCTTGGCTACTTCATAGGCATCTCAGGAGTGACTGGGGCAAAACTGCACACCGGGTCGCCATCCTCATGATTCCGGTCCCCCATAGGCGTCCTGTTTTGGTAAACCGAATCATCACCCACCCAGTTATTCAAGCCAAAAAGTCTCAGAGTTCTTCAAGCTAAAAAAATCTCTACGAGTTATCTTCATTTTAATTTATGAAGTCCCCATATTGAATCCATCAGCAAGTCTGTCTTCAAGATGCGTTCTGTGTATAACCATCTCTCTCCCATTTCACTAGCGGTAAAGTCCAAGTCACCACTGCTGGGTGAAGAGTAGCCTCCTAACTGATCTCCTTGTTCCCATTCTTGCTTGACCCTTCATAGCTCTTTCTTTTCCCAGCAGCCGGTCATATTGGGGAAAATAGAACTTAGCCCATGTCACTTCCTGCTCGTAACTTTCCTATGGCATTTCTTCTCAGTGGAGAATAGCGTCCTTTCACTGACACATCCTTGTTGACAAGGTTCCACTTAAGCTGGCCCTTGCCTCCCTGTCCTGAATCCTCTCATACCACTCTCCCCGTGATGGGCTACGTTCCGGCCACACTGGCCTCCTTTTTGGTCCTGCAGCATGGCCCGCTTCCTTTCACCTTGGGCCTTTGCATTAGCTGTTACCTCTTTTGGGAATGATCTGCCCCCATCCCTGGTTCCTTCTTGTCATTCGTATTTTAGCCTAAATGTTGCCCTCTCTGAGCCCTGAAGAGGTCATCCTCTTGTGTTCTAGTGCATTCCCTATTAATTCTCTGCCTAACACTTATCACCCCCCTGACAACTTCCTTCCTCCTTCCTTCTTTCCCTCCCTCCCTCCGTCCTTCCCTTTCTCCCTCCCTTTTCCTTTTGTTCCTTCCTCCCTCCCTCCCTCCTGCTCTCTCTCCCTTCCTTCCTTCTTTCCTTCCCTTTCCTTACTTGACCTTAGCATCCTCATCTGCCTTGGTCACTAGTTGCTGACCCTAGAGCAGTGCCTACTCACAGTGATGTTCCATAAGCATGGGTGGAATGAATGCATTAATGAACAGGAGACACCAACTAACCCAGGACAGGTTTGGCACCTAATAGACTAGTGCATCCCTGGGAAAGCTCAGTCACCAGTGCCCCACCCCCATCCTGTTCTGCCTTCCAGAGGCCGGCGTGGGGCTGGGAATCGGCCTGTGCAGCGTCCCCTATTTCCAGTGTATCTCTGGCATTTTCATTCACACGCTTTCTCCGGGATCCGTGGCGCATCTGGACGGACGACTCCGGTATGTCCTGATTTCTGTTTTTGAAGAGACCCCTGATTTACAAAGGAGGGAAGGAATTCCTTAGCGCATCAGGAGACTGACTGGGAGATGAGATATTTAGAATGATCCAGGGATAGCTCAGAGCCTTTGTCCTCAAAGTGTGGTCCCTGGACCAGCAGCATTGAAATCACTTGGGAGTTCCTTAGAAATGCAGAATCCCAGGGCCCTTCCCAACCCACTGAATCAGGACCTGCATCTTAACTAGATCCCCGGGAATTTGTATGCACGTTGCAGTGTAAGAGGCATTGTCTCAGAGAATATCAGTCCAAGACAGAAAACATGAAGTTAAACATACTTTAATTCAGATGTAAATAATACAGACTGTAGAGTGACATAAAGAGGAGCTTCAAGGAGGTTTACCTGTGGAGTCAGTCTGTATGGAAAAAGAAGCTTACTCAGCAAATCAGTAGTATTAACTGCATTTCTTGTAGCATAAACAGAATATTTTCGGGCATTCCACGTGTATCTTTTTCCGAATAACTTCTAAGAGAAGTAAAAATCTAAATTTTATTTTCAAAAAGGGATCTGAGTTTGGTCATTACATTTTATTCCAGTTTACCTTGGTACAGTACTGTATACTCAGTCCAACACTCATGCGCGGTATAGCTTCTCTCCTATAGCGTAAGAAGATACATGCTATATATTTATGTGTATCCCAGATCGTATATCTTCATGTATATCTTCTCTACTGGGCTTAGGTTTTGCTGAATCAGGGGAGTTTTGCCGTATATTAAAATGTTTTCCTATCATTGTAGTATTGGGGCTGGCTAAAAAGTTCGGTGGGGTTTTCCCATAAGACGTTATGGAAAAACCCGAACGAACTTTTTGGCCAAGCCCATATATGCGCGCCCTGCTTAGGGTGGTATCTTGATGGAGCTTCTGAATTAGAGGTGGGCCTGCTGCTGTCATGGGCACGAGGGTGACAGCTGATTTGCTGAGCTGCTGTGCTGTTACCTGGGACCGAGTGGCTCAGTCAGAGTGATGGCCTTAGTCCTAATATCTTTAGACAGAGTCTTCCCTCCTGGACCTGCAGCTGGGTAGGGACTATTTTGGAAGCTTCCACTTTCCTTGGCATCAGGTGCTGTGTGGTCTTCAGTTACCTCAGTGAAAATGTGTACTTTCTTAGCAAGAAGGAGAAAGGGAACTAACTCAGAGACAGAAATGTAGAAGGAAGGGGCAGCCAACCGCAGCAGGAGGAAGTGTGAAATCAGCCACAGGGGACCTGAGTTCCAATCCTGGCCCTGCTAATAACCAGCTAGGGCAGAGGAGGGCAAATGGGGGCCCACCATCTGTTGTTTTTGTTAAATAAAGTTTTATTGAAACAAAGCCATGCTCCTTCACTTACATATTGTCTAAGGCTGCTATTTTTAGGCTGTGACATCAGAGTTGCAGCGTTGCCACAGAGACAGCACGGCCTGCAAAGCCTAAAATATTTACTATCTGGCACTTTGCAGAAAAAGTCTTTTAATCCCTAAGTGACGTCTTCTTGAGGAAATAATGTCACTCTCTCTGCCTCATTTTCCCCACGTATGAAGCAAGAGGATTGGATTGTACAAAATCCTCTGTGTATCGATGCAACCTTATTTTTTCTACCTCATTTTTTCCCCCATTTCCCGCCTTACAAGAATGAACTCCACTGCCTTCCCTCTTTATTTCTTTTTGCAAGAACCTTGGCTGCCCCCCCATCCAGCTATTTCTTCTTTACCTTTTAGCACGTCCCATCTGCTCTTCCTGTTAACCATTCTGCATATGGGAACATTGACGCCCCAAGAGAGATGTGAGCAGTTCCATTGTGATTAATTGGTTAATCCATTACATTGGTTAAACGACGCCCTCCATCTTGATCGAGCTTAAGTTAAATGGAAAGGGCAGAAAAAAGTCACAAACTTCCGTGAATGTTGCCCCACACTCGGTATGCATTGTCTCCCACTTTGTGGTCATGCATGAAGGGCGTGTGCGATATGTCGCTTTGGTCGGCCCTGTACTGAGTTTCAGTCGGGAGGCGAAGGAGGTCTCCTTATTGCTGTGAATTTGAGGTCTCATCACACAGCCCAGGCAGGACTGGGACCTCGGGGAAGCACACGTCCTGCTGATGAGTTTGCTGATGGCTTCCTGTTGATGCCTCTGCAGGTGTGGCGATGAACTTGTGGAAATCAACGACTCCCCCGTGCACTGCATGACGCTCAACGAAGTCTACGCCGTCCTGAGTCACTGTAACCCGGGTCCAGTCCCCATCATGGTTAGCCGACATCCGGACCCACAGGTGACACCCTGCTGGGCATCCTCTTCTTCCCAGACCCACTCTCTCAGGACTCAAATGAACCAAGTGTCTGTCGTAACAAGCGTCTGCAGAGAGGTCCTCTGACAAACTCCTAGACGCAGAGGCGATTGGCGTTAGCTCAGGGAAGCTCTTGCAGCTGGGTTACAAGCTCTAGGGCAGGAAAATATAGACCCAGGGTTCCTGCCAGTAGATAGAAGAGATTCACTCATGCATGCATCCAGTGGGTCCTCACTATGTGATTGTCTGGACCCGGGCGCTGAGCACACAGGAAGAAGTGGGCTCGTAGCACGCATGCCTGCCCTCCAGAAGCTTACGTTCTGGCTAGAGAGACTGAGAGAGAAATCATTGGGATACAGAGTGGTAAGTACTATGAGAATACAGGGATACAGACGGGAAGGTGAGAGAAAGCAAGAAATATCAGAAGTTAGTTTTCTCCAGGCAAAGAATTTGTGGAAGGTCATTCCAGGCAGTGGGAACACAGAGTTAGGCTGCAGAGTCATGAAGGGACCTGTCGTGGAAGGAGAGGGGGCTAGGTTCTCAGGCCTGGGATGTAGGGACTGGAGGAGAGCGTCGAGAATGGAGTCTGGCAAGGCACTGGGGTTACGTGGCAAAGGGCTTTCCACAGGGCGCTAAGGTGTTTGCATTTTATTCCGTGAGTAATGAGGAGCTAGGGGAGGTCTCTAGCTCTATATGTAACGTGTTCAGGGTTTTTTTTTACCCTTTGATTGCACGGCAGAGGACAGGATGGAGTAGGTGGAACTCGGAGTTTTTCAGAGGAAGGAAACGGATGGTGAGGGCGTGAACTAAACAGCAGATGTGGGAAGAGAACAGAGAAGAAGGGGCAACAAGAGGCAACCTGGGAAGAATCAACAAGATCTGTTGGCTGATTAGCTCTGGGGCAAGAGACGGGGGAGCCTAGGAGGACTGGAGTATTTTTAGATTAGAAGACGGAGCGATGGCAACACCACCACCGGAGTAGAGAATCAGAGAAGGGAGGTGGGCTTGGAAGGGAAGAGCAACATCTCAGTGTGGGATACAGAGAGATGGAGGTGCCTGGGGGAGGTTTAGTTAGAGATGCCCATAGGCAATTAGATTTAGGACTGACAGTGACTGGTAAGTGAGATCCAGGTGGAAGGAAGACTTGAGAAGTGCAGCCATGGGCGTGGGTGAGATGACTTTGGGGACCCTGGTGATAACCACCATCACTATTTATTTCATCCTTAGTGTGTACCAGCTGGGTTTGCCAAAGACTTGACATATACAGTTGCATTTAGTGGCTATACATCCCTCTGAAGTCGGTCTGATTTTCCCCTCCAATTCCTCGATGAGGAAACTGAGGCTTAGAAAGGCAAAGGAGCTTGCCCAGTGGTGGAGCTACGAAGTGGAGAAATGACGATTTAGATCCACCATAGCCTGTGTTCGTAACTAGTGGGCTCCCAAACCCCCAGCAGAGATAGGACAGAGAACGGAATGATGGGGAAGAGCCACACGTGCCTGTGGGGTGGGATTCAAACCCAGCCCTGCTCAGTTATTAAGCACGGACAATAAGCGCACTGGAGGAAAGCGAACCTCTCACTTACGGTAAACAAGTAACTCGTCTAAACCTCTGGGCAGTAGGAGAGAAGAGAAAGGAAAGGGGTCTCGATTCGGTGATCCGTGCCTCTTCCTGCCCTGGAGGACCATGGCGAGAGGGCAGCGGAGGAGGACGCAGGGTAGGGGGGCGAGGCTGTGGCCCCTGCACTTGAGGGGCTTGCATTCTGGCTGGAGGGGTGAGGCATCCACACAGAGAGTCCACAGGAGGTGAGGACCCTGGGCGTGAGGGGGTCAGGGGCCCAGCTGCTCAGCCGAGGGAGCCAGGTCGTGAAGGGCAGGCAGAGCTTGGAGAGCAGAAAGGCTAAGGCACTGCAGGCAGGGGACACACGCAGGCAGCAGGATGCCTCGCTTATGCCCAGCTTCGCTATTTACTTTGAGTGACCTTGGACATCCATCTAACCTCTTAGAGGCTCTGGTTCCTCAACTCTGAAATGGGGGTGTGGTCTTCACCTTACAGGACTGCTGTTGAGGGTAAATCTCTTCTACTGACAGTCTACCATTTGGCAGGAATTGTGCCCAGCACTTTTAATGATTTATTTAGTATTATTTTTTTGCGGGGGGGGGGCTAAAATTATCTAACATGAAGTTTACCATCTTAGCCTTTTTTTTTTTTTTTTGGCCGCAGCGCGCGGCCTGTGGGGTCTCCATTCCCCAACCAGAGATTGAACCCGCGCCCCCTGCAGGTGAAGCGCGGAGTTTTAACCACTGGACTGCCAGGGAAGTCCCCCATCTTAGCCATTTTGAAGCGTGGAGTTCAAAATGAAGCGTGGCACGAAGGACGTTCACATTGTTTTGCAGCCATGACCACCAGCCATCTCCAAGGACTCTCCGTCTTGCCAAACCGACACTCTCTACCCCTTAAACAACTCTCATGCCCCCACCTCCCCGCCCCTGGAGATGACCATTTTACTTTATGTCTCCATGATTTTACTACTCTGCGTACTTCATACAAGTGACGTCATACGGTTTCGTCCTTTTGTGACTGGCATATTTCACGTAGCATAATGTCCTGTAGGCTCATCCGTGTTGTGGCATGTGTCACCATTCCCTTCCTTTTTAAGGCTGAATAAGATTCCGTTGTATGTATAGACCATATTTTGTATATCCATTCATTTGTTGATGGGCACTTGGGTTGCTTCCACCTTTTGGCTATTGTGAATAATGCTGCTATGAACATAGGTGTACAAATATCTGAGTCCCTGCTTTGCATCCTTTCTGGGTATATACCCAGAAGTAGAATTGCTGGATCATACGGTGATTCTAGTTTTAATGTTTTTGAGGAACTGCCATCCTGTTTTCCATCGGGGCTGCACCACTTTACACTCTCACCAGCCGTGTAAAAGTGTTTCAATTTCTCCGTATCCTAGTCAACACTTTTCATTTTCTATTTTTCTGATAGTAGCCATCCTCATGGGTGTGAAGGGACATCTCATGGTGGCTTGGATTTGCATTACCTTAATGATTAGTGATGTTGAGCCATCTCATGGTGGTTTGGATTTGCATTACCTTAATGATTAGTGATGTTGAGCATCTTTTCACGTGCTTGTTGGCCATTTGTATATCTCCTTTGGAAAATGGCTGCTCAAATCCTTTGCCCGTGTTTTACTTGGATTGTTTGTTTTTGTTTTTGAGTTGCAGGAGTATGATTTGCAAATGTCTTCTCCCATTTCCTGAGTTGCCTTTTCACTCTATTGATTGTGCCCTTTGTTGATTGATACACAGAATATTTTCATTTTGACATTGTCCAATTTATCTATTTTTTTCTTTTGTTGCCTGTGCTTTTGGTGTCAAACAACGTATTTCTTAAAACCCTCTGTTCTTACTGTGAAGTAGGTTCTATTGTTGTCATCATTTTACAGAAAACAAAATTGAGGTTTAGAAGGTTAAGTACCCTGTGCAAGTGTGTGCAGTTAGAAAATGGGGGCGCTGGGACTTGAACACAAGTCTGTTTGGCTCCAGGACTCAGACTTTTAACTATTACTCTAAGGTGATTAATTACCTGTGACAATAAGATGATTAGGGTGATGGTTATGACATCTTCGTTGTTGGTAACGATGACGATGATGATGTCCTGACAGCCTTAAGAATGGAATAGCTCCCAGAGGTAAACTCTGAAATGGTAACTTTGCCTAGTTTTGCAGCGAGTAGTGGGGAGAAGGTTGGAGAGTTGAGAGGGGCCGTCTTGGCAACCCTATTACTGACAGAGTTCGGACTTTACCTAGAAGATACTAGGGAACCATTGATGCCCAGGTGTTTTTGGAAATGGAATTTGTCGGCTCTTTGTAGAGTGGGTGTGAAGGAAAGAAACTAGACTCCAGGGACTCAGCTTGGGAGCCGGTACAGGACTCAGATCCTGATGCAAGAGTTTCCACTGTTTGCTTGAGGAGGTGATGGATATTTTCTAGGTCTCTGAACAGCAACTCAAAGAAGCTGTGGCCCAGGCTGTGGAGAATGTCAAGTTTGGAAAGGAGAGGCACCAGTGGAGTCTGGAAGGTAAGGAAACAGTGAACTTGCATGTGCAGTATCTTTGTCTTCTGAGAAAGCTTTGAGTTTAGCCATTAACTCACCCTCTCCAATGGATCTCCATCTTACAGATGAGGACATGGAGTGTGGGGGCCTGGGTTCCCCCGGAAGCCGGCTCTGACATGGGGTTTGGGCTGCAGGATGTTTATTCAGAAGCATCCTGGGCTCCACACCTGTGGAAGGGAGGGGAGTCACAGGGCTGGGCGGAGGGACGAGCTGAGCTGAGATGACGCCAGACAGCTTCCGCCAGCCCCTGGAGCTCAAATGGCCCCTCGGAGTTGTCCTGTTGGCAGAAATGGCTGGGCCTTTCTAGCCCCGTCTCCATCAGGCTTGGGAGACGGCTGCCCTTCGGGCGAGGTAGCTCTCTGTAGCCAAGGCGGTCCCTGGAGGGGCTGACAGCCACAGGCCATCTGCTCTCAGCACTCGGCACAGCTAGGACATCAAGCCCTTCCTTGAAAGGCCATGGAGGGGGTGCATCTCAGTCTCCATCACGTGGAGACTCAGAGCGTTTGAATGATTTTCCCAACCTAAAGTCACTGGTGCTGGGCACCGGACCCAAGACTGCCGAGCTCCAAACCAAAGTGACCTCGGAGGAGAATCGGACAGCCTGGGCAGGCGGCGTGCCCCCCGTGGCTCACCTTGGGAGCAAGGCCAGGGGTGGAGGTTCCCTTGTGCTTCCAATGCAGGTGTCAAAAGGCTGGAGAGCAGCTGGCACGGGCGGCCGACCTTGGAGAAGGACCGGGAGAAGAACTCAGCTCCCCCGCATCGCAGGGCTCCGAAGGTCATGATCCGCTCCAGCAGTGACAGCAGCTACATGTCGGGGTCCCCCGGGGGCAGCCCCAGCAGTGGCGGAGAGCAGCCGCCCTCCGACTTGGAAGTCAGCACGCGCAGCCCCAGCCTGCCCCTGGGGCCGGAGCCGGGGCTGCCTCCTGGGGCATCGTCCGGGCCGCCCCAGGAGAGCCCGGGCGGCCACCCGCCACTGAAACTGAAGAAATCCTTCGAGATCTTGGTGAGAAAGCCTACGTCCTCCAAGCCCAAGCCTCCACCCAGAAAATACTTTAAAAGTGACAGTGACCCTCAGAAGAGTCTGGAAGAGAGAGGGGGCTCCCGGTGCCCTTCTGGACACACCTTGCCCACCTGTGGCCAGGTAAGAGTATGCCCGATGGGTTGAGCGTTCACAGAGCGTTAGCCACGGGCAAAGGAGGATTCTCCTCCATCAGAGAGAAGAGGCTGGGCTCAAGCTTAGGGCCGACTGCGGAAAGAGAGGTTTGAAGCCCGGCACATCTCAACTGAAGCCCCAGTCTTGTCGATTGGCTTCTGTGTTCCCATCCATTACACCCTGGAATTCAGGGTTGTTTTCACAGCTCTCTAAGCCTCAGTTTCCTTATCTGTTAATTGGGGCCAAGTTTAGAGGCTCCCTCCACGGGCTAGCATGAGGATTAAATGGAACCGACCAAGCGGATGCCTAACAGACTGTCAGGCATAATGGTGTTCATTGCTGCATTGGCTCTTCCATCGCACCCCTAAAGACCTCATGTCCTCCCATCCCACTCCCCTCCGGGAAGGCAGGCTGACGGCCAGGCAGCTTCTACATCTTGGGCCGTTTTTATGCCCAGGCGCTGTGCTTTGTCTCAGTGAAGCCTGACAACCACCTGGGGATGAGGGTGCCCTTCATGCAAAGAGGAAACTGAGGGACTTGCTCAAGGTCACATTGCCAGTGGGTCACTTTATCACTAGGCTGTGCTGTCTTTCACGTCTTCCCCGACAGCTGCCTTCTCTGGGCAGGTGGAACTGGGAATCCCCTCTAACTATCTGTAAAGGAGGGTTGGTAAATTTCAGCAGGAATAAGAAACCCCAGAGAGGAAGCTATGGAGTAGGAGGGGTGAGAGTGAAGAAGGGAGAGGAAACCAGGTTACTGAAGAGGAAGCACGGTTTTGCAGGCCGGCAGGATGTGGCTGGTTAGCAATTCATGATGGAGTTGCCGACGTGGATCTGTTCCCCTGCCCCTCCTTTCTAAGCAAACATTTCATTTTCCTTCGAGCCTGAGACCTATAAGTCCAGGAGGGCAAATTAGGAACAGAGAGGCTGAGAAGCCAGGCTTTTACTTCGTCCCTGGAGAACCAGAAAAGGAGCGGATTTGCCAGAGCAGGTCTGCCCCAGCGATGCCCTTGGGCCACCTGGCCGGGTTGGACCAGATATGGGGCAGGGGAGTCTCCCCAAGTGAGGCTGCTGGAGGAGGAATCAGGGTTTCTGCTTCAAACCTCCTCCTTCTTCTTCTGCAGAAGAGGGAGATCTGCTGCAAGCAAAAGTCCCTTGTCTTTGCCACGCTGTGATGCCTCTTCCGCATCCGTCACTCCTGCCTGCACCCTCCCACCTTCTGCTGTGTCCCACGTGGCCCACAGAGCCTTCTACGGCCTTTTACAAAAGCACAACCGACACCACATTATTTTCCTGGGCGTTGGGGGTACAGAGAAAGAATTATAGCACAGCAAAAACAGGGGGCTGTTTGCTGCACGTCATTCTTAAAAATCTCCACCGCCATGCCTGGGGATTTCTCACTGGGTGTTTCTCTCCTTGGCCCCAGTGTATAACATCTCTCCATCCTTCTCTCCCTCCCTCCACCTCCTCCTTGTCCGTTTTCTGTCTCTATTTCTCTCTCTCTGTCCCCCCACCTTCCCCTCCCCTAGTCTTTTCTCTCCAGGGTCCCAAGACCCTTCTCAAGTTTTTATTACAACCTCCAAATCTTTTTCATCTACTGTAACTCAAGGGGACTTAACTTTCACTACCAAAATCACCTTCAGCGTATTCCCTTCAACAGAAGACCAATCCTCTCCCTTCTAGAAAATCAGCTTGAACTATCACTTGTGGTTAAAAATCACTTTCTCCCCTAAGTCCACGTCTCTGTCTTCTTTCCTTCTTTCCCTTCTCTCTCCCTCTTTCACCAAGCACTGTGCCAGGAAACACTATTTAGAGCAAAATTCAAGTAAAATCAAATTTATTTCAGGAGCTAATTAAAAAAAAAACAACTTCCATATAGAGGGTGCAACATCAGGTGTGCTGATGAAAGACAAAACACATCTGTGTCCGTTCCAAGATGCAAAGTTACTTTGACGACTGTGGTTGGTACCCAGAGCATCGGCCTATGAAAGTGTCAACCAATCATGGATATAGACAAGTGTCACCTCATCTTTCAGAGTTCCAACGGGGTGAAATTAAATTTCAGCCACATATCATTTTTTCCTGCTGATGAGTGTCTTAGATACCGTCAGTCTAATATTTTAAGCTTCTAAGGCCATGGCCAAGGCTTGCTTTTACGAAGGACTAGTTCAAGAAACGCAACGATTCCTTTGAGTTCGTTAGTCTCTCAGTGTTTCCAAGATGCCCCCCCTAGACTCAGTTCTACACTAGGGACCTTGGGCTGGGACACTGCTTTGGGAACGTATTTCTAACTTCTGTAGAATTTTCATTCCTAAAGAATGTTTATTGACGAAGTAGGTATTAAATCTCAGGCCACAGACATTTTCGATGTCTTTTTTAGTCCCAAATGGTGCATTTGTTCCTCCTTCCTTCCTTCTTTTTGGGAGGAAGCCTGCAGCCTTGTAATAGCCAGCCTGTCCTTCCACCTGACCCTGGAATGAGCAGAACACAGATGCCATCCACGGCAGCATGGCAGAGTATTTCCCTTGCAGAAAAGTTTAGGCAGCATCGTTTTGATGATGTCTGCCTTTTTTTTTTCTTTCTGAGTTGGTACTTTACTTATTCCTTCTACTGTGTATGTCTGTGTCTCTGGAATACTCTCCCTCAGCTTCTCTGCCTAGAAAATTCTTACCCTTTGCTCAAGAACCAGACAAAAAGCACTTCCCTTGGGAAGCCCTCAGCACCTCTCTGGGACAGAACTGCTGCTGGCTGCTTCCTCTGGGTCCTGACAGCATCTCTTTCATGCTGTATGAAAACCCAAACTCTAGTCGAGCATCGGATGGTTACTTGGTGCTTTCATCCCTAGGCTGGTTTGTGAAGGCTCAGTGGGGAAAACGATGCTGCCCTAGAATGGTAATATCACTCTGGGGGCTGCAAAGGGAAGTGATGGCACGGGTCCTGAGTATCTGTCATCCCTTGCAGCACGCTTTCTAAATAACTGAATAATGAATCACAGTGTAGAAAGCGACAGCCACGTTTTCCTCCAAGTGTTCTAACCTTAACTTAGTGAAGACTAGAGGGTAGTTCTTTGCCTGGTTCTCTTCCCTCCTGGGACGGGGGGTAGTTTTGCAGAATGCAGTGGTAAGTGAAGCAGTGACAGTCCCCCGTCCCCACTCCCAAGCCTCTTTTCCCTGTCACAGAGAGCCCAGGATCTCCACATATGTCAGTAGGATGAGCCCTTGTTCTGGATACCGGCTCGTGGGAAGCAGAGGGATGCTCTGGGCCTCCAGGAGGTGCTGGCTCCCTGGGTCAGCCAGGCAGGTACCACAGTGGAGGAAAGGCCCTTGACTGACAGGGCCGCTGCACTTCTCATTAAAGCATCTGAACGTCACCTCTCCAGTCCCAATCAAAGTGCGCCTTGCCTTCTCACAGCTGGAGGCTACCGTTTTGACACGGTCTTGCTTCCTGTTTACACCACAGGAAGCCAGCGAAGTACTGCCACCGCTGCCTGTGCAGGAAGGCGCAGCAGGGAGAAGCCCTCACGCCACTGCCTGCAGCCCAGGACCTGCAGTCGGCCCGCAGACGAGGTCCTCCTCAGAGGGCCGGCCGGGGAGGAGAGGAGGCAGCCCAGGTAGGTTTTCAATTAGATCTGCCAGGAGGAAGGAACTTCCGGATCAAGGTCCGGTGCTAAGGGAAGGACGGTGAGTTTGCCCAGGGCGTTGGAGGGTTCTGCACAACTCGACAGCTGGACTCGGACTCGGGCCGATGAACGGTCAGGAGTCCCCCGAGGCGGTGGGACTGCAGGACCGCGCGGTTGCCGTCCAGGGTGGGAACCTCCTGGCTGGATCTGTGATGCTGTGATGGGGGCGGGGGATGCAGGGGGAAGTCGGGCCAATCCAGACAGTCAGCTGGAGAAAGGGGCCCTCGGGAAAAGGTCCAGGACACGCCCACCCAACCACAGTGAGCAGCTGCTCCCTCTAGGGTGACAGCGTTCTAGTAAGCTGCGTTCAGCACTTCCAAGTCCGGGAACGCGGGGTCAGAGAGGGAGGAATCAACAGCATGTTGCTGGTGGTCACCGCCTCCTGCTGGGGGAGGGGGGCGTGGATGGAAGGGGTGTGCCCACATGGTGCCCCTGGCAGTGCTGGGACATGAGCTGAATATGCAGAGCTTTGTTAGAAAGAGCATCGGACCTGGGGTCAGGGAGACCAGGGTAGGAAGCCTGGCTCTGTCCTTCACGAGTGTGACTCTGGGCAGCTTTCTTTACTTTTCTGAGCCTCAATTCACTCATCAGCAAGTGGGAAATCACACAGCAGCCCAACATGTGATTCAGTTCAGCCAGCGTGTACTGAGCGCCGGCTTCTTAGGAAGGAGGGAGGGGAAGAGATAGAGATAGAGGTAGAGACAGAGACCGAGACGGGGAGAGAGAGAGAGAGAGAAGATGTGAGAATGAATGAGAGAAAGAAGAAAGACCAGTTCCTGCCATCAAGGAGCTCCCAGCAGTGGCAAGGTAATAACTGTGTCGGTTACAAACCTACATATTTATTACTGGACCTGTTTGAGAAACACTACGTGAAAAGCACACGGAAGGCTCTCAGAGGTTAAGGGACATTATGAATGGAAATAGCTAGCACGTCTCACCCAGAGCAGCGGCCCTACCACTGGAGGCTCCTCTCCCCGTCCCTCCCCTGAGTCCCCCCAACTGAGGAACTTGCCAGGGAATACCTTGGTGTTCTACTGGCAAGAGCTCCTCGCCCCAGTTTGCAGAGGGCTCTCCTGTAGAACGTCTGACTACTGAGTCTTACGACAGGCCCTGCAGCAGAGCGATATGTAAATGCAGAAGCAGGCTGAGGGGGCTGGGCTCACGTGGTACAGCCCCCGGCGTCAGTACTGACCACCCTGGCCTGTGGGATGTTGCAGAAGGTCTCCTGGGCATCTTCAAGGCTTAGTGCTCTCCATGGTTTGCATACCTTGAGGGCTGGCGTTGAGACCAGGGGCAGGAGGAGTCAGCCCTCCTTAAACTGGGTTGCATTCTGATACCAGCATCCCCCAGAGCATGGGACCAGAGCAGCATACTCCTGACCAGGGCGAGATCAGACCTGGGGTGACCCGAGGGCCACGCATCTACTTGGCTTCTTGGCTGTGCAGGACTTGGGGGCCGGCCTCCGTCTGTTCCTGGGAAAGAGTCCAGGCAGACTCCCCTCTTCTGGCTTGTGCAAGACTGGCTTCCAAGAAAGACCACCAGTGGTGAGGGGCTGAACTTGACTAGGCGTGCCTGAGAGAGCAGGTTGGAATGACCTGTGGGGCTGCTCCGACACCAATGCCCAGGCTGCATCCCCGGTGTATTACATCAGCACCCAGGGCTGGACGTCAGCATTCTTGAGGTCCTCCAGATTCCAATGTACCAGCCAAGTTTGGGAATCGTTGTCACAGAGCTTCTTTCTACCTGGAATCCTCTCATCAGCTCTTTAGGTAGGGGGAATGCTCCCTTGCCGAGCAAGCTGGGTAATTCTTTGAGTAGGGAGAGCAGCAAACTCACATGACTTCAGGCACCAGCTGGATGCTTTAATGTGGGAAATGCCGACCTGGTGAGGGTGAGGGCTGTGACTGCGCAGAGCTGGGGTGTGCCCCGTCGGAAGGCGTGCACGCCCACTTTTGCTTTTTAATGACATGGCGGTCCAAACCAAATACGGCTGCCCATGTGTGACCCTTGGCTTAAAAGTTTAAAAGGTAAGAGGACCGCTTTGACCTGTAAAGTTCTAATGAGTTATCTAAGAGGCTATTTATTGGAAAGAATACGAAAGTGGGGAATCAGGAGACAGGGGTTCTCACCCTGGCTCTGCCAGTAGATGACCCCTTACCCTCATGACTGTTGGGTTCCTCAGTCATACAATGTCAGAGATCAGACTAGGTATTCTATGCGAACCCTTGTAGCTCTAAAATGCTGGGATGCTGTGGAGATGACTCACAGCTCTGGTCCTCTGGTTCTGTGTCCCTGCCTGTTCACCCTCAGCCAGGTAATGGCACGTGGGGTAGCAGCTCACCCGACAAGGGATCCACCACTTCTGCTTGTCGTCTCCTCTAGCATCCTTGCTATTCATCGTTGAAACTAGAACTTAGGAAGAAAACCCACGATCAGGTGTAACGCACAGCTTTGGCCTTTCTGCTCCCCAGTGACGCCAACGTCTCCGATAAAACACCCACTGCTTAAGCGGCAGGCTCGGATGGACTATACCCTTGATATCACCGCCGAAGACCCTTGGGTTAGAATTTCTGACTGCATCAAAAATCTCTTTAGCCCCGTCATGAGTGAGAATCATAGCCACGCGCCACTGCAGCCCGTCGTCACGCTGGGTGAGGAAGATGGGATTCAGGGCCACCCAGATGGGACTGTGCCCAAACTGGACACCACCAGTGGCGGTCCCACAGTTTACAAGTCGGCAGATGGCAGCACGGTGAAGAAGGGTCCTCCAGTGGCCCCCAAGCCCACCTGGTTTCGCCAAAGCTTGAAAGATTTGAGGAATCGTGCCCAAAGGCAGCCCCCAGAGGCAGTCTCCGCCAGCCAGCCGACACCCACCTCCAGGGAGCGCCCAGGGCCACCCCTACGGGCCTCCTCTTCCATCAAGCAAAGGATCAGCTCCTTTGAAACCTTTGGCTCTTCTCACCGGCCTGACAAAGGAGCCCAGAGACTAAGCCTCCAGCCCTCCAGCTCCTCCGGGGCGGAAGCAAAACCTCCTGGGGAGCAAGAGGGAGGACGGGGTTCTCGGGCTCCTGGTGTCTCAGGGCGAGGGGCTCCCCCCGCCGTGGAGCAGCAGTGGCCAGAGCCAGAACAGCTGCCCCGGGCCTCCCTCGCGGCCCTGGAGGCCAGCGACCCCGGTGTGCCGGAGTCCCCTCCCCCCGGACAGCAGCCCGGTCAGAAAACCCTCTCCTCGGACCCCGACCCTCTCTCAAGGCTGCTGGCGACGCAGATGGAGGGATCTCGAGGCCCAGGGGTCAAGATACCAAGCCAGCGGGCACGGAGCTTCCCCCTGAGCAGGACCCAGTCCTGCGAGATGAAGCCACTGGATGAAAAGACCAGTAAACTCTACTCCATCAGCAGCCAGGTGTCATCGGCTGTCATGAAGTCCCTGCTGTGCCTTCCGTCTTCCGTCTCCTGTGGCCAGACCTCCTGCAGCCCCAAGGAAGGGGCGTCGCCCCCCATGGCGTCCAGTGAAGATCCTGCTGCAATTAGCTCTGCTGAATCTCCTGCCTCAGACACGGGCTTCTCGCTCAAGTGAGTGTCTCTGCCCAGTGTTGAACTTTCTTGCCTTTATTCCTCTTATAATCCTCTGTCTTGTAAAACATCACCCAGGTTTGCTAAAGGATTGTTCCACCTGTTCTTTGAAACACGCGCGCGTGCGCGCGTGCGTGCGTGTGTGTCACACCTCTGCCTTCTGTATTAAGGAGTTTTCACAACACCCGGCCTTGGGAGGGGTGGGAGGTGGGGGACAGAACTGGCCCCCTGCTGAATTACACGTGCATATTGGAACTAGTGCACCTTGGACATATCCGGCCATTGCTCAGGAAGACCCGAACGAGGCCAGGAGATGATCCCTTGGGGGTTCTTGCCACCTCCCTCTCTCCAAAGAAATCCACCTGTACTCTGCACAGGGTTCAGCCTCCTGGCCTGGGAGTTTGGACACCTGAGCCCCAGTCCCATCTCCCACACTGACGCCCTGACCGTGAGCTGGTTCCTTCCACACTCCCCCTCGGTTTCCTCTTCAGTTGAAATCAGGAGCTGGGCAAGACCTGCTCCACAGAACCGGGGGCGCGGGGGGCTCCCAGCAGTGCCCCAGAGCTCCTGCTGCAGGGCTGGGGTTTAGTCTTCCCTCTTGAATCAGAACAACCGTGCATTGATCAGTATTACGTATTGTTCTTATATTGCTGAGAAATGTTTGAGACTCACTGACGCAGATGTTCTATCAGGTGCCACCTACTGTGAGGGAACAGGAGAGATCCTCCAAAACAGCGTCCCCAACCATTTTGGCACCAGGGACCAGTTCTGTGCAGAAAATTTTTCCACGGACCCGGGGGGAGGGGGAGGTTCAGGCTGTAATGGGAGCAATAGGGAGCGAGGGGGGCGGCAGATGGAGCTTCGCTCGCTCGCCCGCCGCTCACCTCCTGCTGTGCGGCCCGGGGGTTGGGGACCCCTGCACCAAGACACCCCCGGATCAGGGGCTGAAGAGCCAGACCAGCTCAAGCACTAGAGTTGGTCAGTGGTAGAATCGTAGCCTTTACTATTTAGGCTTCCCAGGAGCTTGCTCTTTCTGGCTGAGAGCCTGTTCTTCTGGAACTGCAAGGCTCACCATGAGCAATTACTGCTGTGAGACGCCCTCCACCTTGTGTAGTGATTAGGTGCTAAGGTGGGATAGGCAGGTGCTGACAACATCTGTGAAGGAGGCCAAGGTGAGTGTGTGTGTGAAAGGACATCCGTCTTGGTGGCCATCTAGGTGCAGATTTGTCCAAAGCATAGTTATACTCTGGGGTGAGGTGCTGAGGTTCTGAACACAGACTTTGGAGTCAGACACACGATGATCTGTGATTTCGAATCCCAGATCTCGGCCTTTTGTAACCACGTGACCATAGACAAGTTATTCCCCCTCCCTAAGCCCCAATTTCCTCATCTCTATAGTGGAGGGATGCTGGTATCTATTTGTGAATTTGCTGCACCAAATAATAGAACGAACATTAGCACCGTCTTGGAAGAGAGTAATTATGCTGAGGATGTTAGCTCTTATTAATATCATGATTCATGCTGTGTGCGGGTCCTCCCTACGAAAGCCTTTCAGAGCTGAGAGAATACACAGAGGGTCTCGGTGAGCCCACGGAAGCTGACGGCTCCGACCACGGCACTTCTCAGTCTGGTCAATCAGTGATCTCCCTGCTGAGCTCCGAGGAATTAAAGAAGCTCATAGAGGAAGTGAAGGTTCTGGATGAAGCAACGTTAAAGGTAGGTTTCTTTTATAAGCACTTGCAGAGATGAAGGCCTTGCTGTGAGCAGTGTGGTCACCTCAGGTGGGCCGGAGGGGAAGCAGCGCGCGCTGCCTGGGCTCCTTGAGGTCGAGAAGGGAGTTCCCAGGGGCTGACACCAGACTCGGGTTGTATCCTGCCCGGGGCAGAGGGGCGGTGTATCACTGGACCACAGTAAGACCTTCCGGTGTAGGGAGCTTTGTAGCTCATGAAGTGCTTTCAGTCCTAGACTTATTGTATCTTTTTGACCCTTTAATAAATGAGGAAGGCGAGGTTCAAGGTCACAGAGCCTAGGTTTTCTATGTCCACGTTCCGTGCTCTTTCCACGTCCCACGGGCTGCCTGCCCAGTGTGCGTCTCCAGGGCGATGCTGCGTGGGAGTGAGCCATCCATTGCAAGTTCTGATCTCTTGCCTGAAGACTTGCCCTGCACACCGAGAGGTGACTGATCCCAGGGCTGTAAGGGTTCCCACACTTCAGTCAAGTCATTCTGAAAGTCCCACTTCCCCTAGGCCTTCTGAGCACGACCCAGAGGTGCATGGAGAGGAAGTGGTCAGAAAGAGCTGAGGCCCATTCAGCTCAGATGAGCTCGGGCTCATGGGCCTTGCATCCGCCTGGGCTGCCCTAGTCCATGCAGGCTTTTTGTGCTGGAATCATCCAGACTGGGATGAGAGGATAAGGAGGGACCATAGCTGGTGCTCCCTAGATCCAGGGTAGGGGTGAGTCTGACAAGATGCCCTGGGCCGGGATTCATCCTCTGGGGCTCTCACTCATCACCTGGGCACTGGGACCATCATCCCCAGGGCCTAATTCAAATGAAATAACAGAGGCAAAATTGTTGCATAAAATACAAAGAGCGGTCCTGCCTGGGGTGTTCCTGGGACAGTATTTGCTTTCCCATTTGACAAAGGGCTCTTATAGGGCAAGTAAGCTGACACTTGGGTCAAAGTTGGGAGATGTGGGCCAGTGCTGTCGTAGAGGCGAGACAGTGAGGTCCATTCATCCCTTCATCCTTCCTGGGTCTTGGGGACTCCAGATCAAATGATCATAGAGCCAGCCGCGCAGCAGATGCTCTGTTGGTGCCAGAGCAAGTGAATTCTTTGACATAAGGTTATTCCCTCGCTCTAAGGCACAAACTGGTGGCCCGAGAGCCTGCAGGTATACTTTATGTGGTCTGCATGGTGCTTTTTAAAAAAGTATTGTATTCTAAGTATTATCAAACCTGAATCAAAACCTGGATTTCTGGCTGCTCTCTTTTTATAAAAGGAACGAACGATCTTGTAGCACTGGGTCTGCATTCCTATGTAGCCGTGGGTCCTCTTAAGCAGATGTGCTCTCAGGTCTCTGCAGTTCCTGTCGCTCACATCTGCCCATTTTGCTCTTTGAAGTCATCTGCCTGGGTCCTGTATGCATTTGAGTTTGAGACCCCTCCACCATCGAGACCGGAATGAGGGTCTCTGACTTTAGACACTGCAGAGCGATTGTTCTGGCTCCAGCTGAGCCCAGGCGCAGGCCGGGAAGTACTGTGTGTGCCTGGGTGTGTGTGTGTGTGTGTGTGTGTGTGTGTGTGTGTGTGTGCGCGTGCATGCGTGCATGTGTGTTCTAGGGCAAGGAGTCAGCTGGGCTCCTAAATGCAGCTGCTGTGCCACATGGAGCAGCAGGTGTAAAGACAGAGCAGCCAACTTCTGCAAAACAGCCCTGCTCCCAGCTGTGCTGACCCAGAGTCCTACAGGCTGACCTCATCTTGTCCCACGCCAAGGTGCCAGAGCTGTGTTATCTCACACGCTGGGATTTCCAACTGACTTAGTAGCACCCAGCCCTGTCTCCGTACAAATGTGGATGTGGATTGCGTGAATAGGAGAGGAAAAGAACTCTATTGGTTGCCTTATGCACATTTTTTTTTTTCTTCTGAGCTTCCCATGACTCCAGGAATTATAGTCTTCTCTTTACAAATGATGAAATGGGTCTGATGTACCTGGGAGCGTGGCCAAGCTGGGGTTTGAGAACGAATCAGCCTGATGTTGGAACACTTGTTAAACTGTTCACGCTGTTGCAATAAAATGTTTTTTAATATATATGTTTCCTTCTGCAGCAATTAGACAACATCCATGTTACCATCTTGCACAAGGAGGAAGGGGCTGGCCTTGGGTTCACCTTGGCAGGAGGTGCGGATCTAGAAAACAAGGTGATCACGGTGAGTGGCCCAGCCATGGGGGCGCGTCAGAGCCAGAGGTGACGGCCCTGGGAGGGGGGAGCACTTACTAGGAGAGATCAGAGGAATGCATGACCCCAGGCCACTGGGTGTGAGGTTAGGGCAGGAGCTTAAGATCCTTTTCAAGAAGGTTTACAGCCAGGATTGAAGACCTGGCTGTGATATGTAGCACAGCACACCTAGATGGAAAGAGGCGTCACCTGGACAGAAAGAGCCCTTGGGAAGGCAGGTCCTGTACAGGAGGCTGTTTTCCTGGGTTTGCGCACTGGGAGATTGGGGATGTTAACATGCACGATTGCGAAGCAGATCTGATGGTTGGTTGAGGGCAATGGGGCCCAGCTGGAAAGATCAGGAACTGCACAGCGCAACCCAGGATGCGCATGAGGCTTCAGATCTCACAGTCGAGCCCCCTGTTCTCTCAGGACCAACTAGAGCCCGGGGTAAGACTGGGGAAGGCATCGATCCTGGATCATCTGCGTCTTCCCCTGTGGACCCTGTCTTCTTGGTCCACACAGTCTGATCAGCATTGGCTGCTGCCCTCTGCCCACTATGTAGGCTACCTGCACCTGACCCAGATGGTTTCTGGTCATCCCATCTTCATGGACCCAGCTGTGACATGGCTGCTTCATCTCCCCAAAGCTGAGTGCACTGGCGTCACCCCCATGGCTGTGTTGTCTCAGCATATCCTTCATGTGGACTCATCTGAACTCCCTTGCTCAGCTGAAAACAAACCCTCCAGCTCACAGGGGCAGCCAGCGTTAAACACACCACACCCCCTGGCAGTGGTAACTTGGTCCATTCCTATTGGTCACTTTGGAGTCAGTTGTGTGTGAGCAGCAGCTTCCTCCTTTGTAAGCAAGCTCTCTACCGCATAAAAGCACGTAAAACCAATGAGGACCTGCTTCTGACACTAAACACCTAGCAGAGCATCATAAAGACGTTCCTGATGGTGCAGTTTGCTTTCTATTTGAAGAGAAGAAAAGAGAGTTTGCCTGTGGGACGAGTATTTTGGATCTGTGGGTCTTTCCTTGAGCCGGGACTTCTCTGCATCCCATTTGCTCGCCATCCCTGAGACACTGCCTCAAAAACCAGGAGCGATACACACCAGCTGATCATATGCACCAGACTTCCCCTTTCTCCTTCCGTGTTTGAGCGCTTCCCTTCCTTTCCAGATTCATTAAAAGAGAACTCACATTGAGCACCGTCCATGACCAAGAGCGAGCTGGGCTCTCACTGGCATGTTCAAGTCATCTTCCCCGTACCTCAGGATGGGGGATTGGGGGCATGTATGCTTCATTTATAGAGGACAGACTGAGACGCAGAGCAGAGATTCTGCTTCCTACTTGGGTCTTATAACCAAGGGATTTTGACCACATCTGACCCCATAACAGACTTTTTCTAACACTGAAACAGGTTAGAGAAACAAAGAACCTTGTTCAGATGATAACAGCAAAACAACACGCAGCAGAGTTTAGTGATTGCCCGTCCATGCTGTCATTCAGTCCTCTTCATTAAGCACGTTAGAATTTACATCATTAGAAAGGCTGAGGCAGAGACATGAGATGTTTTAATCCCACATATTTTTCAGAAAGGAAATGGGGGTGGGCGATGGTCCCTTTTAACTGGAGTTAAAGGATCAGAATTTCTAGGGTAGGAGTTTTAAAAATGTCTAGACTTCCTAGGATAGGAATTCTGCATTCTGCAGAAGATGGGGCCTGAGAATTTCTCTATGGAAAAAAGGATGCTTTGCTGAAACTTTGGGGGATCACTGTGTTATACGGCCTGTTCTTAGAGAATTATCATGCCAAATAGCACTGTAGAGTCTCTAGGATTTTTTTTTAAACTGTAGGCATTTTCAGAGCTTATGTTTTATCCAATGTTCTTAATTTTCTTAGACTTCAGAAACTTTTCTTACACAATACCTATTAATATGGCACAGAATCAGTGCTTGAATTAAAGTACTCTGGGAAATGCTGATGCAGAGCACATAAGGCAAAAGATTTTAACTGAATGTTAACGAATTGTAGTGATATAGTCTCGGACATTGTGTTGGGAAGGATTCTGAGGGCCAATCTGGCCATTTTTGCTAATGACCTCTGGTCTGGGTGGAGGAGGGAATGCTGGCTAGCAGTCCTAATCTAGGACACATTTCGTCTTATTTTTTTGGCCCAGGGATCTGCTGGGTTTGACTAACTGGTTCAGATCCTCCTGCAGCAAGAATCTAGATCCGATACGGTGATTCCCGGCTCCTGACTTCCTTTGGTTTGCTCAGGTTCACAGGGTGTTCCCCAACGGGTTGGCCTCCCAGGAAGGGACTATTCAGAAGGGCAACGAGGTTCTCTCCATCAACGGCAAGTCTCTCAAAGGGGCCACACACAATGATGCTCTGGCCATCCTTCGCCAAGCTCGGGACCCCAGGCAAGCCGTGATTGTCACAAGGAAGCCAACTGTGGAGACCACGCCAGACCTCAACTCTTCCACAGATTCTGCAGCCTCAGCCTCGGTGGCCGGTGACGTTTCCATAGATTCCTGTAAGTTCTCCCCACATGGTGGAAGCCCCATGGGCCACATCACCTTTGGACAGGTGAGGCCCATGCCGGCAGGGCTGCGCAGTCATTTGTGGCCCCCAGAACACGTGGCCTGGCTTGTATGCCGCCCGGCACGCATGCCTGGGTTTATCTGTACACATGCACAGATTTGCCGGGAGCATTAGCCAGGCACACTTGAGAGCGCCCCTAACAGTCCCCCTGTTTTCTCAGCAGCAGAGGCCACCGTCTGCACAGTGACCCTGGAGAAGACCTCTGCAGGCCTGGGCTTCAGTCTGGAAGGAGGGAAGGGCTCCCTGCAAGGGGACAAGCCTCTGACTGTTAACAGGATCTTCAAAGGTGCGTGTGCGTATGCCTCTCAGCCTTCGCTCCAGTTGCGGGTGTCCGGCCGGGCCCCCCAGAGGCTTCTGAGCACCTTCTAGGCCATGTCGGTTTCCCACAACCCCAGGCCCTTTTGGGAGGCAGGCAAGCCTGTTAAGGACTCCGCTTTGCTTTTTCTCCCCGTTCTCCTTGGCTCAGATCCCTTTAATCTCCCTGTTTTACTGGGTCCTTGTACGTGACCCAGCCCTGGGCCTGGTTCAGCTTGGCAGGGCCGGGGCTAGGGTGAGGCAAGTGAGGCACTGCCCCGGGTGCAGAATTGAAGGCGGCACCGTAATATTCAGTAATCAAGATACATACTGTTTCAGTGCAATATTTTTAAAACTTGAAATTAATTCAGAAAGTCCACAATGAACAAAATATCAAGTTGTGAAACAAAGACAGAGTCTGACTTTCCAGGGGCACAACTCAGCCTTACTCACCTCACCCTAACCCTGGACCTGTCTGCTCCTACCTTTATTCAGAATTTTGAGATTTTGTTCATCATGGACTGGGGAGCAAGCCAGCCTCTAGTGGGGGGTCACTTGGGTTTTCCTGTGAAAATCATGAATGGCCTGCAGCTGTCACAGGCGATCACCTTGATTCTTCACTGCCTCTCATGCTGGACCCCCTGAGTCACAGAGCAGGGAGCTGTGGACAGGGGGTCACGTGGCCTGCGCTCTGGTCTAGCTCTGCTTCTAACTTCCTGAGCGACTGCTGCCTTCTGCACCTGAGGCTCCTTACCTATAAGAAGAGGTGTGGGTGTGTGTCTGAGGGCTCTTAGTACTGGCACCAGAGGTCCTCCCAGCTCTGCTCCCCAGACCCCAGGCGCCCCCACTGCAGATTGGTTTTGTTAGCGGGAAATCCGTTACAGCTGCTGAAACCCAGGGGGCGGACCAAGGCTCACGTGGAGCTTCCCCAGAAACCCACGTTGACTCCAGTTCTGCGAAAGATTTTTTTTTTTTGGCGGTACGCGGGCCTCTCCCTGTTGTGGCCTCTCCCGTTGCGGAGCACAGGCTCCGACGCGCAGGCTCAGCGGCCATGGCTCACGGGCCCAGCCGCTCCGCGGCATGTGGGATCTTCCCGGACCGGGGCACGAACCCGTGTCCCCTGCATCGGCAGGCGGACTCCCAACCACTGCGCCACCAGGGACGCCCTGGGAAAGATTTTTTTAACTTTGAAGGTCAACTTGGAATGAGCGTAGGGCTCAAAGTCGAGAGACCTGGATTCCAGTGTTAGTTCTGCCCCTAATGGCAGCATGACCCTGGGCAAGTCCCTTCACCATCTTGGCCCCAGTTGCTTACGTGGGGATGTAAGGGACCAAGGGAGCTGGAGTCCACAGCTGCACCACTCAGCAGCTTTGGAGCTTGTGGGAGCTGCTTGAGTCCTTGGTTTCCTCCCACATGGAAAGGGAATACTAACAGAGCATACATACCTCATAGGACTATCGCCATAAATGCCAAGTGTTAACACAGTGCCTGTTATATATAATTGCCCAATATATTTTAGCTAATTTTATTTTTTTTTGAGAAATGTCTGCTTAGATACTTGGCCCATTTTATTTAGTTATTTATTTATTTCTTGGGCGCACCGCACAGCATGCGGGATGTTAGTTCCCCGACCAGGGATCAAACCCACGCCCCGCCCCCCGCCATGGAAGCGCGGAGTCCTAACCACTAGACCGCCAGGGAAGTCCCTAGCTATTTTTTTATTAGGATCATCATTACTATTATCTTTTACTCTTATTAAATATTTGCAGATATCATTGTGTCAAACAGATGGGAAATTTTCTTTCAACACCAGCAGTAAGAGGGCACTCTTTCCCTACGTGACTCTGAAGGAGTGGGAGCCGTATGTGATTATGTCCTCTTTACGTGGACCCAGGGGTCTTCTCCAGGCCATTCAGAGCCAAAAGCACTGTGAAGATTGTTTCGTGAACATCCCACCAGCTCCATTCCCACACCACCCAATGCCCGGCCACCTCATTAGGAGTAGAGAGAACACATGTGCGGGGGAGGGATGTTGGGTATTGGGATGGTATCCAAGGAGGCTTAGAGGAGGACCCGGGTCCCTGGGGAGGTCTCCCCAGCCAGGCTCTGGCTTGCAGCTGCTCGAAATCTCCCTTCTCTGGGGACAGCGTGGGCCTCACCTCTCCCAAGGGCCACGGAGAGCTGGAGCCTGGTGTGCCAGCCTTGAAGTCACCGTTTTATGAGATGTCTCATTTCAGAACGACCACCGAGTTCCGGAGGGATGGGTGCCAGTTGCCTTCTGAGCTGTCCCGGCTCCTCAGAGACCAAGGGTAGGAAGTAACTGCTTGTTCCACGGTCACCTGTGGGACTCATTCTCTTCTCTCTCATCCCAGGGGCAGCCTCAGAACAAAGTGAGACGGTCCAGCCAGGAGATGAAATCTTACAGTTGGCCAGCACTGCCATGCAGGGCCTCACACGGTTTGAAGCCTGGAACATCATTAAGGCGCTGCCTGATGGACCTGTCACTATCGTCCTCAGGAGGAAGAGCCTCCAGTCCAAGGGGACCACAGCTGCTGGAGACCCCTAGGCCCAGCGCCAGAGCTGACACCAGAGCCAACTGCGTGCAGCTCTCCACAACCGCTAATTCTCAGGGTCACTGCTAACCCCACCCCGATGGGGGAAAGCACAGGTGTGCTTCCTGGTGGCTGCTTGCCCACGTCCGGACGGACCTTCTGGAACGTCACCCAACAAGCGGGCTGTCCCAGAAAGTTAGGGCAGAGTCACACTGGGGTGGCTGATACAAACTACAGACTATGTCTAGAGAGAGCTTACTGATAATATTGTGGTGCTGTAAATAAAATGGATATATGACAACTGGATATGAAATCCATGTTTTGCTTTGCAGATCTTCTAAGGACCATCACTGTGTCTTGATCCACCCCAAACAGCACCCTCTGTTGTTCCCATGACTCTGCAATGGTGGCAGATTTGGAGGGGGACAGCACGTTCTGGTCCACTTGACATCAGCTGGCCCAAGTCAAAGGCCGGAGGCTGGAACCACCCGCAGGGTCACTCACTCACTCACACGTCGGGCCGCTGTTGTTGGCTGCTGGCTGGGAACTCAGCTGGAGCTGTAGGCCTGTACACTGCAGGAGGCCTCTCCCTGTGGCCTGGGCATCCTCACAACGTGGTAGCCGGGTGTCCCCCAGGGAGTGTGAGAGCCACGTACGAGCTGCATCCTTTTTAAGACCTTGCCTCTGACATCAAAGAGCATCACTTCTCCTACGCTCTATCAGTCAGAGCTGGCACAAACCTGCCCCGGTTTAAGGGAAGGGAAAGATTGCTGGGGCTGTTTTTGGAAAAGACAATCTAGCACACAAAACATTTGCAAAACTGGATTTGGTTGGGTTGGAGAAGTGCTCCTAGCCAGGGTGGTACCCGGTGGCAGAGCAAGTAAACAAACAATGGAAACTCCACGTGTGCTCAGCTGCGCCAAGAGAACGGACTAGCGTGAGTCTGAGAGAGGACGACACAATGGCTGCCGCTTAACTCCCACGAGCCAAGCACGGTGCTGGCTTAAGTGGACACTGTCCTTAGTAATCACAGCAGTGTCTACAGAGCGTGGTATTGTCCCACTGTATAGATGAGGGTACTGAGACCCAGATGTAAGAGGCAACTTGTCCAGCTGGTAAATGATATGCAGAGTGAGTCCTTTCTTCTGTGGTCTGGGAGAGACTAACAGGCCAAGGTGCTTTTAAGTTTGGTCATCGCTTAAAGCCTGATTGTCAAGCTCGGGACAAGGAAATGCATGAGCAACACCCAGCACCCCCTGACGAGGCCTGGACAGTGTGTCAGCCCTGCTCCTGGCCCTGCTCCCGTGAATAAGGGTGTGAGGGAGGACCTGGCAAGGACCACAGACACGACACAAAAAGTCCTTACTCCTAGGCCAGTATCAGAGGGCCCATTTTTTTTTTTTTTTTTTGGCGGTACGCGGGCTTCTCACTGTTGTGGCTTCTCCCGTTGCGGAGCACAGGCTCCAGACGCGCAGGCTCAGCGGCCATGGCTCACGGGCCCAACCGCTCCGCGGCATGTGGGATCTTCCCGGACCGGGGCATGAACCCGTGTCCCCTGCATCGGCAGGCGGACTCTCAACCACTGCGCCACCAGGGAAGCCCCTAGAGGGGTCATCTTAATGTCATCCAATAGCTTCTCCAGGGTCCACAGGAAGCTAAGAATCTGCTTCCTGGCAGTGAACTCTTAGAACTCTCCCGGGGAATCATAATCTTCATGCGAGCCCCTTCAGTGACTTCTCCACAGTGGGTGCCAGCCCAGTGCCCTATTCTGCCTGAGAAATTATGTGCTCAGAGTCACCTGTGTCAAGCTCTAGAGGAGACAAGAGCTTGGAGATGACCATTTGCGTCAGCTCCTTAGATTTAAGAGAAATGCTGACTTTGAACATGGTCTGACAATGAAAGGTATGACCCCATTCAACACCCACCCTACCGGATCTTACTGTGTGCCTGTCCAGGGCTGGGCACCCAGGCCATGGGATTCAGCGGGCACACCCCTCACCCCCGCAGTCTCACGTCTGCACACAGTCATGTTTCCTGTAATCGGGTTATTGTTTTGAGTCTTATCAAGCAGCCAGGTGATGAAGGTGGACCAGCCTGGGGAAGGAGAGTCTTTCCATCAGGACTGGGAGGTGGTGATAAGAATGAGCGCAGTGCCAGCCATGGGCCTGGGGCACGGAGAGTGCCTCCTTGGGAGCTCAGATGAATCACGTGAGTGAGTGGGGCTGTATGAGGACTCACATGCAGCCAGGATGCGCCTAGGCCCTCCCAGGAACCCCTCTGTCTCTGAAGACCCCCTTCTCCCCCAGCTCAAATACAACCACTGAGGACGCTGCCACTGCCAGCTTTCCAGTTTCAAATCAAGAATCAGCAAGAAAGGGACTTCCCTGCTGGTGCAGTGGTTTAAGAATCCGCCTGCCAATGCAGGGGACATGGGTTTGAGCCCTGGTCTGGGAAGATCCCACATGCCGTGGAGCAACTAAGCCCGTGCGCCACAACTACTGAAGCCCGCACGCTGCAACTACTGAAGCCTGTGTGCCTAGAGCCCGTGCTCCGCAACAAGAGAAGCCACTGCAACGAGAAGCCCCCGCACCGCAACGCTCGCCGCAATTACAGAAAGCCTGGGCGCAGCAACGAAGACCCGACACAGCCAAGAAATAAATAAATAAATTTATTAAAAAAAAAAAAAAGAATCAGCAAGAAGGTCTTAAAACGAAAACTCATCCATTTGAGCGTCACGATGCTGCAGTTTACAGGTGAGGTTTAGTGCGCCTTGGCCACCTTCTTCAGAGCTGACAGCAGGCAGAGAAAACAGTGCCTTTGCAAACAATGATTCCAGTCATCCCCAACACCACAAACACACAAACAACAATCCCGGATCTACTTTAACTCTCCAGGGAAATGAGTCCATCCAAGAGTCTCTCCCAGGCAGCCCTCGTTCCTGGCTTTGTACAGCATCTCACTGATTCACCATCATCATCTCATCTGCAGGGACTCTTAAGCAGGCTACCCCAGGACTGGTATTCATGTCCCCAGATTTTCTTTAAAGACAGGAAGCCAAAGCACAGGAGTGTTAAGTGACTGTCCGAGGGCATCATTTCTAACTGGCAGGGATGGGACCACTTGCACGTTTTCTGACTCGGTCCAGTGCTCAAACCAGTTTGACCCACTGCCAGCAGATGCACGTAGGAGCAGTGCAGGTGCAGTCCATGCAGTGGGCCCAGTGAGACGTGTTCTTGGGAGGCTGACCTCCCCTCCTGGCCAGATGGGGCAGCACAGGTGGCTCCATCTTGGTATGACCACCACCTTCCTGGGTCTCCTGGGCTGGCGTGCCCAGAATTGGCTGGGTTTGGGAGATCAAATTGTGATGAGTTGATACAGAACGACCTCTGGCACAAGGTAAGGACCCATTAAGTACTTGGCGAATGAATGAATGAAATCTAAGTACATATAAGAGTCCTGGAGGGCTTCCCTGGTGGAGCAGTGGTTGAGAGTCCGCCTGCCGATGCAGGGGACACGGGTTCGTGCCCCGGTCCAGGAAGATCCCACATGCCGCGGAGCGGCTGGGCCCGTGAGTCATGGCCGCTGAGCCTGCGCGTCCAGAGCCTGTGCTCCGCAGCGGGAGAGTCCTGTGAAGATTTCTTGATGAGAAGAGGGAGTTGGGGGATGATCTTCATGGCATGATTGTGGGATCTGCAGCTGCCTTAGAGCCCAGAAAGAAGGCTTTCTAACCCCCTGACACTGAACTTCCACGTTTTAAAGCTTGCTCAGACCTCGGCACATTCAGAAGACAGGCACCCCAGGACTCAAAGGTGGGGAAGCAAGATACTCTGATACGAGGAGAACGTTTTCCATCTGGAGGCGCAAAGGCTGAGGACTCTGGAAATTTTCTGCACAGGGTGCTGGTAACCTGAGAAACTGCAATACGAGGGCACTCTGGTCAAACGCACGTGGGCCTCCCTCACCAGCAAGTTGGTGGGCCCATGGAGGAGCTCGTGAGGGAGTGTTGGAGAATTCCACACAGGACTGTGTGGCCCTGACCGGAGAGAAGGACAGGGAGTCGTGTGGCTGTGAAGCCCCTTCCAGGTGGCAAGGCCGTGCTCCCTGGTTCCGACGATGCACCGGGCTGGGCATAGCCCGTTCGGGGTCGTTTCATCTTGCAGCAGGGCCTGGGGGGGATTTTAGCCAGCACTGCTGGGGGTGGGGCATCTGCTCTTCTGTCCTTCCCGCTGACAGCAGTACGGGCTCACCAGGTCCTGGAGGCCAGAGGACTCCTGTTCCATCTTCTATAACAGAACACAAGAACCGGCAAATGCCCAGGGGAGAGGAGGCTCTCCTCCAAGTTCCCCTTGTAGGTGCCCTGAGCCCAGAATCAATTCCAGAGCGCTGCCTGGGCAGGTTCAAATGGCCTGGTTTCCCTGGGGCGCCTGAAGGCTAACTCATGCAGGGGAAAAATAGAGGAAAATGATTTGAACAGAAGAGACAACAAAAGGAGTATTGAAAGTGCTTCTTCCTGAATGCTTAACTCATTTTTTAAGCATCATTTTGCCAAGCTGACGTCTTTTAAGGGGGAAAGTCTGGCACATCCGGGGATCTGTGGCACAGGACTGAGAGCTCGAATGCTACCAAGGGGCTGGGCCAGGTTCTCGGGATTGATGGTGATTCTTCTCAACAAACGGGGAGACGTGGTCTCTGAGAGTGATCGGCACAGAAAGGCTTTGGACCCGCGAGCATCGCACGGTGCCCGGGCAGAGTCCCTGTCCGGTGGCCGGGGCCTTGGGGGTCCACCCTGCTGGAGGAGGGGTGCTTGGGAAATGGCAGCCCCACCCAAGTGGAAGGAGGCGCAGGAGGGGCCAGGGCTGCCTCTGGCTGATGTCTGGTCACTGGTGGGTTCCAAAGGTAGAGCGGTTCCACTGGAGCCCGTGTTCTCCCAGGCTCTCCAGCTGCGTCCCAACAATGGCAGCTCCGCCGAGTCATGGCAGTTCTCAGCCCACCAGCCAGGATGTCAGCCGTAGAATTTCTTCACTGCTTTCTGGAGGTTGGCGTAAAACCCGGCCATGCTGCGGGGAAAGAAGGAGTCCACCACGCCCTGCGGAAGGTAACCGCTGAGGTCGGTCTGGAAGAACGTGACCAGGCTGGTCTTGTTGGGCTCCCTGTGAAAGCAAGGCCAGGGCTGTTATGCGTCTGGAGCAGAGAGCCCGCCCAGGGGAACGGTCCAGACCCAGGGGTTTCGCTGGGTTCACTGCCCAGGGCATCCCTCTGGATCTGCTTCTTTTCAGGATGGAAGCGGGTCCTCTCGTGGATGCTTCCATGGCCCCGCCAGGCCGTTGCGCGAGGACGACCCCCCACTTCCAGCCCAGGAAGGTCATTCGTTCCCTGTGCCCGACTCACTCGGCAAAGGCTTTCAGAGAAGTCACTCCTGTACCGGGTCCTGGGAGGAACAGACACAATGCTGCACTCTGTCCACTGAGGGCAGCGGTTCTCCAAATGGTCTGGCAGCTCCTGGGGGCTCCTGACACCCTTTCAAGGGGTCTGCAAGGTCAGAGCTATTTTCGTCACAACACTAAGATGTGATTTGCCTTTTTCACTCCCATTCTCTCAGCGTGTACTTCACTCTCACGAATTTTCTCTTGGCCAGGACCATGAGGGCATGGGCTTCGTGGAGACCACTGAGCATTTTATTTGAATGGAGCTGTCAACAGCTTCCGGGGGAGGTTTCCAGAGGCCACATGAGATGTGATATCACAACAGACTGAATGCAGAAGCAGATATGAGCTTCTGTTAAACCTGACATTAAAGAGATTTCCCAAAATGTCAAACAGGGCCACTCTTCACTATTTTTCTCCTCTTTTGAAAAATATGGTTACTTTTCACAAAAATATTTATGGGAACATATAATACACGTATTATCATTATTTTAAAATAAATGTTTTTTAAATATCCCGGTTTTAATTTCAAGTATAGTAAATACTGATGGATATAATCCACATGAACAGAAGCGCTTTGATGCCCTGAATAATATTTAAGAGTGGAATGGAGCCTCAGACCAAAAGCGTGAGAAGGGCTGACTTAGAGACCTGACGCGTAACTCGCGCCCACGTGAAGGGGCTTCGGCTGGGGGTGGCAGAAGCCCCGAGGGAGGCCACAACACGGAACATGGCACAGACCTGTGCCGAAGTCGAGAGGCGGGGGTCCGCTCACCAACCTAGCAACTCAGCGGACCTCCCTGGGCTGCACATGTAGTGGCCTCATGCTCAGGGGCACAAGGCAGTGAAGCCCACCAGCAAGAGTCAGATTCAGTGAGGGGTGCGCACGGGAGGAAATGGGACCCAACTTGGTAGGGACAAGGGGTCTTCAGTGTCACAAACTTCCCAATTGCCAGGACAACAAAGGCACGGGCTTTGCGGAGACCATTTGGCGTTTCATTTGAATGGAGCTGTCAGCAGCCTCAGAGTCTCAACAGGAACCCCACGGAGCATTGCACCTGCCCATCAAATGTTTCCTGACATCCTGGAGGTCAAGGGCTGAGAAGTGGAGAGCCTTTAGAACCTTGCCCTCCCTCCCAGATGCACAGACAGGGCCGGGGACCAGCAGATGAATGACAGTGCAGGATGGTGCTGGCTGGGCAGGCTTCTCTCCTCTGCTCATGCCTTCTCTGCACAGAGCCTGAACTCGGGGCGGGGCTGGGGGGGCACTGACTGCCTTCCATCCCAAAGACTCAGCATCATCGGACTCTATTCCTTGCTCACCAACCCCCAGCCCCTCCACCTTTGCTGGGACCTTCTCTCTTCTCTCTGTTCCTCCTCTCCAGGCTCACTCAAGCCCCCGTACTTCTCAGTGCTGTCCTCTTTGGCCTGAACAGGTGAGGGAGAAAGTCTGCCCAGTGACCATGCTCTCCTCCGGGTGAAGACGGGGCTTGGGAGGAGGTAAACACGCAACAGGCCGGGTGGAAGAGGCAAACTCGGTACCTTACAGAGTGGTCACGGTGAAGAGTGTTTCTCGCTTGGACATCATTAACAGAGCTGGCAAAGGGGGGCTCAGAGAGATGTTGGAATCACCTGGTCTCCCCATGGAGAAGGCTGGGCTAGATAACGGCGTCCACCACTGGTCCTTGTTGTAAGGATTCGTGAGCTAACACGTGCAGAGCACTCAGCAGACTCGCTGGGCACAGAGCAGGGCTGCATTCACGATGTGACTACGCTACCCCTGCTACAAACACCAGCCCCCCCGCCTGCAGAACAACCAGAACCCGACAGCTCTGCCCTGTCCGCTGCAGCCACTCGACTCAGGCGCCACCATCCCTCACCTCTAATTAGTCCCCTTGCTCTGGCTCACAACCTCGCCCACTCCAGAGGCATCACAGCACTGGACACTCAGCTCAGGGCACATACTGCTCCAGACTCCCCGCCAGCTCCCCATTCGATTCCGAGGGCAGCGCCCACGACTCCAAGACATGGGCCCTGCTCTCTTAGTGACGGGATCTCCTTGCCTTTCCCCCTGCTCACTGCCATCTGGCACAATGGCCTCCATGCCATTCCCTCAATGCCCCTTGCCTGCCCCCACCTCAGGGACTTTGGACCTGCTTATCCCTCTGCCAGGAACGCACTCCCCCCAGCCCCCTTCCATCCCCAAGGCTCCCTGTGCCGTGCTTTGGTCAAACGTCCTATCAGGGGGGCCTTTGGTCTAGCTCCCCCATCCCTCCCCAGCACCTTTATCTGGTTTTTCTCCAAATCATTTAAAATCTGATCATTACAAGCATGTACATCTGATATAATTATGGTGCTTGTGTTTTGTCTGTCTACCCTGCTCCCACTAGAATCTAAGTTCCAAGAAGGCTTATCTGTTTTGAAGGGTCAATATCTAGATTAAGAGCATAGATTTTGGAGTCAGATGCTATAGCTTGACCAGCTCCTGGCTGTGTGATCTTGAGTAAGTTACATAACCTCTCTGTGCCCAGAGTCCTCATATAAAAAATGAAGGTAATAACAGTACCTTAGAATTGTTATAAGAATAAAAATGAGTTAAATTATAAAATATAAAGAAGAGTGCCTGACACACAGGAGTGATGTATAAACATTTGCTGCTGTTCCTGTCACGATTAGTATCACTTCTTGAATCCATAGCGCCTAGAACAGGCCTATATTCATAGAGTGATGGGAACCATCACAGTCACAGGCTTCAGATCCACATAAAATGCTTTCAGATCCACATAAAATGCTTTCAAGCGAGCTGAGTCAAAACCTCCACACTAGGGACTCCCCTGGTGGTCCAGGGGTTAAGATCCCACGCTTCCACTGCAGCGGAGGCAGGTTCCATCCCTGGTCGGGGAACTAAGATCTCGCATGCTATGGGGTGTGGCCAAAAGATAAAACAACAAGAAATATATATATATAACATATTGGGAAGAAATATTTGTAACATATATAATAAGAAATGTTTTTAAAATGTCTTAAGAAAAACACCTCCACACTAGCTGGGTTTTGGCTCTAAGTGACCCAGCTACAAAGTCTGTGCAATCAACTCTTGCCATCTGGAATGAGGCATAATGATACTCATCAAATTGTATGTTCTCGCCAAGGAAGATATCCATAGAATTCAGCCCCTAAGGGGAAGGTGCGCTGACTCTTATTCTGAAAATTCCTCTGTGTGTGTGTGTGTGTGTGTGTGTGTGCGCGCGTGTGTGTGTGTACGCGTGTGTGTGTGTGTGTGTGCATGGTGAGGGGAGCTGTGTTGGACTGCAGCTATGCTATTATTTTCAAACTCATAAAGTTTTGCTACGTTTAACAGAAGTCTGCCACAAGATGTCTGAAAAGCCAGCTTAGTCAGAAGTGTCAGGTGGACGTGTGGGATGTGGGTTTTCGGTACAATGCTATAGCACCAAAACCCTTCTCCTGGGATTGTGCAGTGACAGCATCGATGTTTCCCCTGCTGGTGTCTGTCTGTGGGTTGCAGGGTGACAGGGACAGACCCTCAGGTACAGTTTCTTTTTTGTCAACTTGAGTGGTTCCCAGGATAAACCAGTGACCTTTGGGTTATTATTACACGGAAAGCTCCTGGTAAAAACCTGGCCCTGGTGGCCCAGTGGTTAAGACTCCACACTTCCACTGCAAGGGGCGTGGGTTCGATCCCTGGTCAGGGAACTAAGATCCCGCACGCTGCTCGGTGAGGCCAAAACCAAAACACCAAAAACCCAAAAAGAACCTGGCCATGACCTGCGAGAAAATAGGGACAGAACCATTTCTGAGCTCAGTTCTGGGGCTGACTCACGGTGTGCTCTGAGAATCGCCCTTTAGCCCCGAGCATCTCCACCCCATTCCTCGGTGAGGGGTGAGGAGCACCGTGTGGGATTCGGGGTGAGGACAGCTAAGCTCTTGCCTGCTCCAGGCTGCTGGAGAGCACTCAGAACATGGAGGAGAAGACTGGGTGCCCAGGGCCCCCATGGCCAGCCTGTGAGCCTGCACAGACCACCTAACTTCCCCGAGCCTCAGTTTCCTCATTTGCTAAACGGCACCGTGACATTTGCTCAGCTTGCCTGGGGCCGGAGGGAGGGTTCCCCACATCAGAAACAATGACACTTGCCCACAATTCTTTCCCACGTGCCTAGAACTTTGGCGTGTTACGTCACCAATGTGTGTGTATAGGGTTCTGTAACATCAAGGCCTACAGAGTGGCGAGGCATTTTTATTACTACGAATCATCATTAATGTTGCCATTGAGTAGAATGTCCTCAGTGAAGCCACAGTTAGGTCTGGGCACATCATTCAATCCAAGAGGTTATCCTTACCCTGGCAGAGGTCCGCAGAAGCAACCACAAGGATGGTTAAATCCTCTCACATAACCTGGCTTTGGGGGACATAACAGATGCTCCACACTGGTAGCTGGAAGACAGAGAAAGACGCTCAGTGAGCTACAACTTCGGGCAGTTGGGCCACTGCCGCTGAAGGGCCTTACCGGGCACCCACGGTGGGTACAGACCAGTCATCTGGAGCCCAGGCGTCAGAGGACGACCCTGCCACTTGGCCCTGAGCTCTTCCTACTGCCGCCCCCCGTCCCTCACACTCACACACATGTTCACACATACTCGTGCGCACACACACACGCACACACTCATGTCCACAGCTTCCCCAAGCCTGCTGGAATATTAGAGAAAACAGCATTTCAGACTATGAGGCCTGGGGGCAGGAGAACGAAGGGACCCCTCTCAAATCGCAGCCGCGAGAGGTGTGGATGGACACACAATCGACCCCCATGTGGAAGATTCAGAGGAGTGGCAGGCGCTGTGGCTTTCAGCGGGACGCACCATCAAAAGTGCAGAGGCAGGAACTCTGCTCCTCGTGGGAAGGAGGGGAGCGGACAGCCCCACAGCCCTCTCGGGACGGTGCTCCGTGGGTGCAGGGAATCACCGCACCCTGGGGTTCCCTGAAGCCAAACCGTACCCCGCATGTCTAGGGTACAAACTATGCACCTCAGCAGGGATGAAAACGGGGTGCTGACGAAATCTGCGATTTATAACTAAAATTACTAGTGTGTGGACTCTCCCACCTCAGACCTCCCTGGCACAGAAGCTCCCCAAACCTGACAAGGGGAGGCTGGCACAGAAAAAAGGACCCAGGCTTTGAGTGCTCCAGGGATTTCCAGCTGGTCGGCTTTCCTTGAAGAGCTGGGCGGGTGTGGAGGAGACAGAGCCCAGCATCCCACGAAGGCTTTGCAGCAGCCCTGCCGTCACTCACCATTGGAACTGATGGTCCCATCCTCATACGTCTTGACCAGCACCAGGTCCACAAAGTCTCTGGGAGAGATGAGCTTCATGACGGCCGAGGGGGTGGTGGTTCTGCTGACGCACTGTGTCTGTCAGAGCAAAGGGGGATCCAGCTGCGTCTGATGGCTGCGCATCTGCTCCCCGCCCCAACTCGACTAGGAGCTCATCCACCCTGTCCCAATACCCCAGGGTCTGGAAAATGGGAATAGCACTGACAGCAGGGTGGTGCTGTGACCTGGAGGGTCTAGAATGAACTTTCCTGGACGTGCCAAGGGTCATGGCAACACACCCAGCTCGTAGAATCCAGGGTTGTGACATGGGCTGCCCATGGCCAATCAGGACCACTCTGAGCTTATGTCTCAAAAGATCATGAGAGTTGCCATTAATTGAGCACGTAGTAAGAGCCCGGCTGGACAAAGCTCTCAGTGGTCCTTTGCAACTGAGAAATAGGTTTCATGAACCCATTTCACAGGTGAGGAAACTGAGGCTTGGAGAGATGAAGGAATTCACCACAAAGCTCAGGGTGGAGATGAGGCCTGAATAGGGCCAGGAGTAGGGTGAGGCAAGAGAGGCCATTCCTTCCTAAGGCCGACCGGGTACTTGCCTAACCCTGAGAGCAGTGCCTCCTTAAATGTGTGTCCTGGGCAGCTTTCTGGTTTCTCCCAGCCCCAGCCCTGGGAGGGAGCACCCTTTGAACTGCACTCCATCTCAGAATATCCCACCAAGTCCATTCTCCCACTTTACAAGCCAAGGGCCCTTCAAACCCACCCCATGCTTTATCCCATGATTCCCCTCCTCCAGCAGGACCCCAGTCCTTTCAAGGTCACAAGGTACAGGTCAGGCCCGAGGATGGGACAGTCCTGGGGAGACCTCTGGGGAGCAGGTGAGAAGGTCTCTTGCCTCTTTGGCTATTAAGACTAGGGGCACCGTGTGTTGCTGAGAAAACTCTGACCCTGGGTATGAGTCTTCCAGGTGGGCATGCTATCCCTGGGGGCACTTGAGAACTTTCCAGTGGGCTCTGGGAGCACTGGGAATCAGTTTCCAGAGGGCTCATCCTCCACGTGTCCTTCCTAGAATGACCTGCCTGAGAACAGCCTGCACCTTCATGCAGGTTTCCCTTTCCCACTTGAAAAAGGTGCCACATACCCCACCCATCTGGAATCTTCCAATCATACACTGTCCTAGGGTGTAAAATCCTCCAGGGGGCCAAAGGGACACTGAGGGATGCTGATTTCAATATTTAACCAAGGCACTGCACGCTGGAGTTAGAATTTCCATGTTTTCCCCCCTCTTAAAGCATATATTCTTTTTAAAGGCCAAAGTTTGTTGCTAGAAACAAGGTAATTTTGCCTTTTCGGAATTCTAGTAGTTTGTAGTAGGAATGGCAGAAGTGATGAGATTTTTAAGAAAGTAACTATACAGGTTCCACTCCTGATTATTGCTACAAAACGCATCAATCCTGAAAGAGAGTGTCTGGAGAACAAGATGAAGAGGACATATTGGTAAGAAATGCTGAAAGCGGCAGCACGTGTTACAACTGCCACAGACTTGTGGCAGGGCTCTGTATGTCATCCATCCACCCATCCATCTACTATCTATCAATCTTAGAATTAGGATATTTGAGATTTGTCAAAATCATGCTGTCATTCTGTTATTACATTTCCATTACGTTTCAAAGGGCATTAACCCATGTTTCCTCAACTTCAAGCATTTGTGTATAATTATTTGTATACTATCTTCACAATTTTTTCCTATCTCTGGTAGCACCTATCCTGTTATCCACTTAATATTTTTATCTAAATGTGCTCACTTTTTAAAAGTTAAACTTATTTAAAAAAGGAGGCTATTTAACTACTGGAAATGAAAAAAAGGTACCACTTGGCATAAATAAAAGACAACTGCAAATATATATATATATATATATATATATATATATATACACACACACACACACACACACATATACACACACACAAGGGATTTTTGGGTTCTAATTCTGAGCCTGAGGCCAGCTGTCTGTTTTTTATAATGGAGATTCGCAAGTGTTAAACAGGTGTCAAAGGCACATTAGCACCTATCCCAGACTTTTCCCTTCAAGTTATCAGAGAGATTGAAGATTTGAAATGAGGTGACCTCCCTATGTGTGATTCAGTTTCAGCTTTGACTGTTAAAGACCTAATACACTGAATCACCTAGTGCCCCAACATTAGGTGCCCCACCCTTCAGGAAACACTGACATCATTTGTGATAATGAACTGAAATGTGAATTCTTGGTCAAGGTTAAGAACACTTGGGTCCTACGGATTGACCAGTAAAGAACTATGGCTTGAGGTTTCACAGCACCATCTACAGAAACACCCAAGAGGGTACCATGTCCGCAGATGTCAAAATCAAGGCACCATTCAAATTTTAAAAAGCCGGCAACATTTCCCCAGGGCAACTTTTTAATTCGTTTTGGCTATGTTTTGTGTTGTTTTTTCTCCTTAACTTCTATAATCAAAAGGAGGTGGATACTTAATACTACAGCGGATCCCAGGGCAGGACAAACTAGATCTTTGTTGTCCAATACGGTAGCCACTAGTTCCATGTGGCTATTTAAATTTACATCGAGTCATGAAAATTAAGTAAAATTAACAATTTATTTCTTCAAACTAGACACCTTTCAAATGCTCTGTGGCCACGTGGGGCTAGTGGCCACCGTATTGAACAGTGCTGTTGGAGAATATTTCCATCATAGCGGAAAGTTCTCCTGGGCAGCGCTAGAGTAGATACCACACATTTTACCCATGGAGCAACTGTCATCCAGCATCTGCCGCCTGGCACAGCGTTACAGCTGGCAGAGAATCCTGACTCTCTGGCCAGGACTCAATTCATTACCGTGGTCCCAGTAACGGGCAATATTTCAAACTAGAGCGGATGTTTCCAATCCAGGCACTGCTTCAGCATCCTCAGAGCTAATGTTCACTCCGCATTCCTGCTTTCATCATCCACTGCTATGTTCTCTCAGCTCTGTTTAGGGCAGCTCTACCTCTCTGGGTCTCATTGTTACCTACCTGTACCTGGGCCGAGGCTGGGTTTGAGTGTCAAGCAGTGGGCAACCTGTTTGCTGGGCTTCAGGGGCTCACAGTGTACTCCTCTTGCCTAAAGGTGTCACTGACCCCCCGCAGAGGGAACAGAGTCAGGTTACTGTCTAGTGATAACAGTGCTTAGGAAGACTTACATCAGTGATGCTTTCGATAATTTCAAAACTGTTCACATTCTCATCCCACTTATCTCGTAGGGTCCCAGCAAGTGGCTTCACACAGTCCCACACCTGCTCTGGTGTCCCATTCACGATGCCTTCTCCTCGGTACCTGGAGCACAAAGAGGAATGTGACCCCAAGGCATCAGACTTGTTTATCCTGGGATGACATATGAGGACTAGAAGTCACGTCTGTCACTGTTCTTTCAGACAGCCTTGCAGAGAAGGAGCTGACATTTACCAGCCCACCTCCCCTCAGGCCTGCAGGAATGGACGGAAGGCAAGCTTTCATAAGAATATAGTTTGAGGAAATGATGTAGTTAAACACGGAAACTTTTCTGGAAGGTAACTGGCAAGTTGATTCCAGGTGCTAGGGTTGACTAGAGTCTCTTCGGAAGCAAACCCACAGAAACAGCAGGAAAGATGCGGCACCTTTGACAGGCTTTGAACAAGGGGTGCACTTACAAGTTCCCTGGAAACTCCACAGACGGCCTCCAGGAAACTGAAACTCCGTTCTGTCAAAAGGCACAGAATCGCAAAATTTTAGAGCTAGAAGGGCCCTTGGGAGATCACCAGGCCCAATCCCCTGTTTTACCGAAGAAAAGTCGAGAGCCCCAAGAGATGCAAATCTCCAAGGTACCCAACTGACATGTAGCAGAGCGGGGACTGGTCCAGGACAAAGCTGCCCCCAGGAGGATGTGATGGACAAAGGGATCTTACGTGGCTGACTGGAAGGGCACTGGGGAGTTTTCAAACCACCTTAAAAATCACCCCGCCTCTTGTTTCCTCGGGCAATTTATGTCTCTTTGTTAAAAATCCTAAGTGTCCAGTGACCAGCACCACCCCTCTGCCACCTTCCTGGGAAGGCAGCGAGGGGCTCCTGCTCTGAGGAAGGGAGTAAAGGCTTTGGAGCCTGGTGCTTCCGGTTCCATCCTAACCATTTACCAGCCAGGTGACCTTGGCCAAGTCTTTCAAAGAAAGGGACAGATACTTATCTCCCGGGGGGGTCATTGTGTGCAAAAACAGACTCGATAATTTTTTAAGGAAACAACCCCCAGTGCGATCTCCTCCTCAGTCTAGCTCCGGAGGATGGAACGCAGAAAACCTCCAGGAGAGAGCAGCCTGGGGGCTTCTGGAACCCCGGCCCCCGGGAGCAAAGGCCCCTCGACCCCTTCCTGCCCAGCTCCTCACTCACGCCTTCCCGGCAAATCTTCCATCCTGACTCGTCTCGCCGGTACTGGAGCATCTTCTCCGCCACCACCTCGCTTATCTGCGCGGCCAACGCCGGGTCCATCGCGCCGAGAGCTGCGCGAGGTTGCTGGCTAGCAGGTGCGGTGTGCGGTGGCGGCCGGGCACTTAGGTATGGGAGGCCGGAAAGCCCGGGCCAACAGAGGAGCCCGGAGTCCCGCCCCCAGCCCCGCCCCCGCTCTAGGATTGGCCTAGACCATCAGACAGACCCTGCCCCTCTCTGAGATTGGCAGGGTCGGAGATCACCGGCCAGTCACTGCAGGACGCCCTCCGCCCCGACGGGTCCGAGGCGCGCCCCGCACGGTCCTGCAGAACCTGCTTTTCGCCCGTCCCAGCTCAGGGAGGGGCTCTGGGACTCCGGAACTTGAGAAGGCCAGTGGTGGAGAGCCAAGTGGGCCGGGCCAGGTGGTGCGCAGCGTCGTAGACTTGTGTAAGGAGCGTGGACTTCTGTGTTGAATGCACAGAGGCTTTCAGCCAGGCGGGAAGATGGAGAAATTTCCATCCGAAATACCTTTCTAGGGCGGCTGTTGCAGGGGTGCAAGAGGGAATGAGCGTAGAGACTGGGAGGCCCGTTAGGAAGCTGCAGCGATAGTGAGAGAGATGGGGGTGGCCTGGAGCAGGGGCTGGGTGGTGGGGGTGGAGAGAAGAGGACCCCTCGTAAAGTGCTTAGAAGGTAGAACGTAGAGATCTCTGTGACAGATGGTGGAGGCCGGAGGAGCAGGAAGCATCGTGACTCCCACCTTATGGCTTGAGCCACGGGTGGCTTAGCTGAGCTGGGGACAAGACAGGCTGGAGGGGGAACATGGTGCGTTCAGTTCTGGGCACGTTCAGTTGGAGGTGCCTGAAAGACCTCTATGTGATGTCCGGGAGACAGTGGGATACGCTGGCATCTGGGAGAGAGTTGGGCTCCAGATAAGAGGTCGCAGGGTTCTGTGCCTCTGGGTGGCATCTACCTTGGAGGGTGAGTGGGGGGGTCACACCCCTCCAGCCTCCTATCCTATCCTCCTCTTCAGCGCTATAACCAACTAAATATTTGAAAAGGTCAACACTGAGATCAGTTTGTATTTTCTGTTGTGTGTGCTTATTATTTCATTTAAAGGTTTGAAAAAAAATGGTGTAAAGAAAATGACTACTTGAAACCCCCTTTTGGAAGATGTGATGGGCTGCCAGGTGTTAAGAAGCCGGATGGGGAATTAGGGAGTCCAAGTTCTAGACCTGGTTTCACCCACACTTTGCCGTGTGCTTTTGAGCAAGTCACTTAGCCTGTTTGCTTGTAGGTGAAATGGGACCATAATGAATGTCTCCCCATGCCACTGTGATAGGCAAGTGAAGAAATGCATGTGAATGTACCTTGGAGCCATTAAAAAAAAAAAAAAGGACCAATAAGTTAACCATGGTTAAAAAATTAAGCACATCAAAATCTCATAAAAAGTCAGATCATAGTCTGAGGGAAAAATTAGAGCGTATTTTAACTAGAAGGAAGTTTTCTTAATGTACCAAGTGCTCTTACAAATCACTAAGTCATTTTCAAATAACCCAACAGACCAAAAGAACGCATCAGATATGAACAGACACGTTGCAGAAAAATAAATTAGCATGGCTAACATGGATATGAGAAGATGCAGAACCACCCCCATAGTTAAGGAATTAAAACTTAAAACAAGGGGACACTTTTTACACCTATCTGAGGGACAGATCTGAAGAGATTTGTCCCTCAGAGGACAAACAGAGGACAAACAAGAGGCTGACAAATCTGACAGCGGTTAATTCCGTGTTGGTGAGTATATGGAGAAACAGTTGTTTTTATACAACTTTATACAGTTGTTTTTACGCTCTGTGGGTGAAAGTGTAAATTTATGTAACCTTCTGGGAGCAAAATAACATGTATTAAAATTTTAATTTACTTTTTTTTTGACCCAGCAACTCCTGCACACAGATGTATAAGATCGATCTTGCAACTGGAAACAACCTAGTGTTTGTCAATAGATTAAACAAAGTTACAGGATATCCATTTATTAGATTATTATGTAGCCATTAATATAGTGTGGCCCAGATGAAAAAAGGTGGGGCTGGAACAGACAGGAAGTACTCAACAGAGCCTAGGGAACTAGAAGTATGAGCGGATATGAGTGGACTATTTTAATCAAGAGCAATTCACTCTCTATGAAGGAAACAAATGATATTTCCAAGCTTAACTTTAAAATAACTTAAAATTGTTTAAATTCTTACCCGCACCAAATAAAATGTTTATATGTGTACTAACAGGGAAAATATCCACTATATATATTAAAAAATGTAAATTGAAGGACAGCAGTACTGTAGATAAGAATAAGAGTCAGGGCTCAAGTCCGAGTGCCCTGGTTCAAATCCCAGTGTCACCATTTACTAGCTGTGACCTTGGTGAATAACTGACCATTCCAGACCTTTGCATCCTCATTTGGAAAATGAGAACATTAGTAGTACTAACTCATAGGGTTGACATGTGGGTTAAAGGATTTAATAAATGAATAGCAATGAGAATGGTGCTTGGCATACAATAAGTATATATTTATATATAGTATCATAGTATGATATATATCATATATCATGTATATATATCTTGAGTGAGAAAGAGAAATAACTAGAGATGTGCTTATATGTGATATTTTTATGTTTACATATATGTTATGTATGTTTATACATACATATGTATGTTTATACATGTACTATAGGTTTGGAATATTTACTTCTAGAAAGGTATAGAATAAACTATTAACAGGAGGGGGTAATGCCACAGGACACTTCTTTTTCATTTTATATCATCATATACTGCTTAATATATTAATTACTAGCATGTAGGTTTGCTTAAATTTAAAAAGCGTTATTGGGACTTCCCTGGTGGCACGGTGGTTAAGAATCTGTCTGCCAATGCAGGGGACACGGGTTCGAGCCCTGGTCCAGGAAGATCCCACATGCCACGCAGCAACAAAGCCCGTGCGCCGCAACTACTGAGCCTGCGCTCTAGAGCCCGCGAGCCACAACTGCTGAGCCCATGTGCCACAACTACTGAAGCCCACGCGCCTAGGGCCGGTGCTCTGCAACAAGAGAAGCCACCACAATAAGAAGCCTGCGCACCTCAAAGAAGAGTGGCCCCCACTTGCTGCAACTAGAGATAGTCCACATGCAGCAACGAAGACCCAACGTGGCCAAAAATTAAAAATATAAATAAATTAATTAATTTAAAAAATAATTTAAAAAATTAAAATAAAAAGCGCCATTAAAAAATTCAATGTAGGGCTTCCCTGGTGGCGCAATGGTTGAGAGTCTACCTGCCGATGCAGGGGACACGGGTTCGTGCCCCAGTCCGGGAAGATCCCACATGCCGTGGAGCGGCTGGGCCCGTGACCCATGGCCGCTGAGCCTGCGCATCCAGAGCCTGTGCTCCGCAACGGGAGAGGCCACAACAGGGAGAGGCCCGCGTACCGCAAAAAAAAAAAAAATAAAAATTCAATGTAGAATATTTCTAGAAAGCTGCAGCTCTGGACCCTCTCAGTCTGGAGCCTATTAGAATTTTGTTTGGGGATAAAACACTATGAAAACAAAGCTGCGGGAAAGTAAGTCTTGCTGTAGAAAGCGACTTTTGTTAGACATCGAATGCTTAAGAGATTTTTATACTTACAAAATGGAGCATGGGTTTTAAAATTTTTCTAGCATTATAAGAGACTTTAATCTTTGCTGCCAGAAAATGCCAGTCCTGGGTATACATGAAATATTTGGAGAAGCAAACTGTTTAACCCTGAGGCCTGTACACACTGGCAGCAGGAGACGGGTGACGTTGGGACAGCTGTAGGCAGGCCTCTGGTCTGTTTTGCCTCTGGAGGCCAGGACAGGGCAGGGTGAGCATATGGCTAGAGCCGGGGAGGGTGTGAGCTGCCCACAGAGCTGCTCAGCCCAGCCTGCGTTGGGTTCTTTATTTAGCAATCTCCTTGAGGCTGCAGTTCAGAGCTGACAGAGTAGAAGGAATAACTGACGTCTGTAGATTCCATTGATCAGATCCTACCCATGAGGTCCTCGGGCCTCCAAGTCAGCCAGTTGTCCAAAGCAGACCTCACTGAAGTCCTAGATGAACTTTAAATAGGTGTGTATGTGGCAGGGGGCCCAGAGACTTCTAACCCAAACCACCGCCAGACCATCAAGGGGATGGGCCCAAGTGTCCAAGTGCTCCAATCCTAAAATCTCCTGAATGGAGTACTTGCTTTCTACCTAGTCACTGATGAAGAACTGTATGTGTGTTTACTTAGTTAGCTCAGGCAGCTGCTAGGTGAATCGAGTCTGTGAGCACACATATATTTATGTATTCACCGGTAAGCCACTGTCTGAAGCACTTTACCTGTATTGTGTCATTTAACCCTCACAAGTAGAAACATCTATTCCCACTTTACAGGTTAAGAAACTGAGGATCACGTGGGGTGTCCAAGGCCACACAGCTAGTAAGTGGCAGAACTGTGGTAAACACCACGCCCAGTTTCTATTTCTGAAGGTCACATTTATACTCATGCTTTACCGATTCCTACTTCCTAGAAGGATATGCAGTGGTTACCGTGAAATGGGTAAAGATTAAAACACATACCCAATAACCTACGAACTCTAAAAAGGAGGAAAACACAAAAGCACACACATACAGAGTGGCAGGAAAACAGGACTACTACCTCAGACTAGGGAGTTAGTCTTCTAGAAGTGTGTAGAAAACTTTTTTCTGAGTTTCCTGCATTCACGAATTCAGAAACAGGAGTGACAGAATCATCCTCAAGTTGCTAAGATATTTACCAGACTGCTTTTTTCTGAGAAGTTTTGGGGTATTTTTGATTGTAGTATAGTTAATTTACAATGTTGTGTTAGTTTCAGGTATACAGCACAGTGATTCGGAATATTTTCCATTATAGGTTATTACAAGCTATTGAGTAGAGTTCCCTGTGCTATACAGTAGGTCCTTGTTGTTTATCTATTTTATGTATAGTAGTGTGTATCTGTTAATCCCAAATTCCTAATTTATCCCTCCCCCCTTACCCCCGGTAACCATAAGTTTATTTTCTACATTTGTAACTCTATTTCTGTCTTGTAGATAAGTTCACTTGTAGACAGAGGCAGACAGAGAAAGGAAAACATCATATGATATCACTTGTATGTGGAATCTAAAAAAATCGTACAAACGAACTTATTTACAAAACGGAAATAGACTCACAGACGTAGAAAAGAAACTTATGGTTACCATAAAGGGAAGTGGGTAGAGGGATAAATTAAGAGTTTGGGATTAAAATATACACACTACTACATATAAAATAGATAATCAAAAAGGACCTACTGTATAGCACAGGGAACTATACTCAATAGCTTGTAATAACCTATAATGGAAAAGAATCTAAAAAGGAATATATACGTATGCGTATGTGTGTATAACTGAATCACATAGCTGTACACCTGAAACTAACACAACATTGTAAATCAACTATATTTCAATAAAACTTTTAAAATGAAGAAAAAAAAGTACCAGTATCCACTTCTAAGTCAACATGAGCACATGGGCCACAGAGCTGTATAAAAGATGTTTAGTGCAACATTGCTTTTAGCTGCAAAGAAGTGGAAATGACTTCGACGTCCATCAGTAAGAAATGGATAAATATCATGTAGTTTATTCAAATGGTGAAATACTACAAGCTCAAGTGAGCTTGATCTGCATATGTCTTCAACAGACCTCCGAAACATAAATATGTACAATATGTGCAGTATAATAGCATTTACTTAAGTAAGACATACTTACATATTGTTTATGGATGTGTATACGTACATGTTTACACACAGGCACACACACAACATGAATAGCTGTAAACAGTTGGCTGAACGGACACACGCCGTGTTGTGTGTCACGTGCCTTGGCAGCCTGAGGGGAATGAAACTAAGTGTGGGGATTAGAGTAGCTTCTGATGACATCTGTCCTGTTTTCTTTAATAATAATAACAAAATGACTAGATGGAAATAAAATTTCAACATCTGTTGACACAGGGGGAGGATGGGTCCTTGTCACTCTAGTCTCTGTGCTCTTCTGCATCTTTTAAATTTCTCTAAATTAAAGACATAGCCCATCACTTTGTTGTGCAGCAGAAACTAACACAACATTGTCAAGTAACTATACTCCAATAAAAATTTTTTAAAAATAATAAAATAAATATATTTTCAACCCTACAGAAAATTTTCAGGAACAGAACAATCCCATACTGTTATAATCTGTATACTTTTCTGTAACACTTCAATAAAAGAAAATTCTGACCAACAAAAAGACGTAGCCGAATATTAAGTGCTGGAGTACATGTGAGCTATGTTGCTCACTGAAAGGTGATGAACGTATCTGCAGCTCTGGAGAAGTATTGGCAAAGCGCGTGTTTTCTTAGGAATGCTGCGGCGCCTGCTGGTCCCCTAATCCTAATGGAATCCTCTCTGCTCTCACACAGACACAAGTACTGCTGCGGGTGCCTGGAGGCAGGGCCAGGCTTTTCCAAAATATGTTTCAATGTCCCAGGGAGCTCTTGGCTAACAGCCCCAGACTAAGCATGTAGAAGAGCATACCCTCATCGTGGAACTCCTGTGGGCACCTGTATTACAAAAGGACGTTCCCGTGGCATGTAGACCATTTCATCTTGAACAAGGCACAATCTCCTGGATCTGTCATGGTCAGGAGGTCATGACATGAAGTAATTAAGCACTGTCAAGCAACTGGAAAATACTGCACACTTTTTTATGAATTTGGGGAGGAGTGTTCATCTGCGTCTACTTTTAAATGGCATTACATATACTGGATTTTTCTTTGGGGTTAGAATTAGCAGTAGATCTTGGAAGATAATCCCGTTACCATGTCATTCGTGATTCACTCATTAGGACGCTCCATTTATTTATTCATCCATCCGTTCACATGCAACTAATGTTTATTAAGTACCTAGGATAGGCAGCATTCTGAGATGGCCCCCAGGATTCCTGCTCTTGGTGTACATTTCCTATAAAATCTCCTGTGGAGTGTGTTTGAACTTGTGAATCTGATAAGATTTCACTCCCATGATTAGGTTCTGTTATATGGTAAAGGTGAAGTTATTTAGAAGATGTAATTAAGGTCTCTGACCAATTAACTCTGAATTAATCAAAAGGAGATTATTCTGGGTGGGCCTGACCTAATCAGGTGAGTCCTTTAAAACAGAGTCCACATCTTGCCGGGAGAAAGAGATTCAAAGCTCAGGAACCCCTCTCTTGCTGGCCTTGAAGATGCAAGGAGACATGTTATGGAGAGGGCCATGTGGGAGGGAAATGTGGGGAGCCTCTGGGAGCAGAGGGCCTCAGTCTTACAACCTCAAGGAAATGAATTCTGCCAATAGGCACATGAGCTTGGAAGGTGACACCCTAGCCTCAGATGAGATGTCAGCTCTGGCCAACACCTCGATTGAGACGCTGAGCAGAGCACCCAGCTAAGCCATGGAAACTGAGATGATAAATGAGTGTTGTTGTAAGCCACTAAGTTTGTTATGCAGCAGGAGAAAGCAAGTACAATATCTGTTATCTGTCAGGTACCGGGGCTGCAGAAATGAATAAACACCATTCCTCTCCCAAAGGCACTCACCGTCTGTTGGAGGAGACGGAAAACTTAAAAGACACAATTTAAAGCGAAAAGTTACCATGGAAATAGGAATAGGGGTACACGTCCGGTTAACCACGGAACGCTCATGGCTGCCAAACCCCCGCATATGCCAGTGAAAGAGGCATTGACCATAAAGGTGAAGATAACGGCAAGTGGGGAGGGACAGCTCTGTTCCTTCCCTGGGGCTCACCGGCTGGATGCCATCAACCTGGAATTTTCTGTGGCTGTGCATTCCTTCTCCACCTACCACGTGGAGGAAGCCGGTCAGCAGTAGGAAAAACAAGGTCAACAAACAGACATAGAGTTGAAAGGTGAAAGAGAGAATCCTGAAGATGTTTGACACCCGGGTCCAACCGAGCCTGAAGCCAGTTTGATGCTCAACCCTCCCAGTTAAAGGAACCAGTAAACCCTGGGGATTTTGTTACCTCCAACCCAGGTATCCTGACTAATGAATACAGATAGGTAGTTGGGTAAACAGTATGGTAAGCGCTCAGTAAATTTTAGTAACTCTGGTCATTACTAAACTGATTATTGATATGAAATAATTAAGTAATTAAGCGCTGTGAAATCTTTAAGGGCAGCCACCTCATCTTGGGGTGTTTATCAGGGAGGACTGAGTTTTGTACGCTGAAAGAGAACATTGCAATACGAACAGGCCACTCCTAAGATTCAGGACAAGGGCAGACACGTGGGGTGAGTCTTCTGTAATTGGATCAGCTGTCTGGCTTGCCTGTGATTTGGGGTCACCCTGAATGGAGGTCAAGGACTGAGGTTTTTTGAAATGATGGCCTAAAGTGGCTGGACCCAAAGAGACCCCCTGGAAACAGACCCGCACACTTGTATATGGTTGTTGTAGATTAGGGGGCCATAGCCCTGTGGGTCTCAGGGCCGCAGCCGGCAGGCCACACGCCTGGATATGCCCCACTGATCTCACCTACTGGGTGTGTTTGTCTCTCTTCCCAGAAGGGGAGGGACCATACACTTGTCACGCTACACGGCATTCCAATAGGCCTCTGATCTCTATGAATGGGACGCCAGGAGAAGGCCCTAGACATTTGAACAAATCAGGTCATTCAGATCTGTGGTCAGCTCCTGCCTAGACATGGCCTTCCTCCTGCCAAACTGGCCCGCAGACCTCGGAAACTTGGGCTGGCTGCGGGTGACCTGGAGACACTGGTCGGTGCTGCTGTTCTGCTGGTCACTGCTGGATGCTGCCGACATGGAATCAGATTCTGTGACGGATGGCTCGAACTTGGCCTTGACTCTGGGCTTCAGAGGGTGCTGGGGGGGTTGGAAATTCCGGTAGCGTGGCTTTTTATGCACATACATCGGCCGGTCAAGCTGATCCTCAATGCCATCATTCCAAGATTTGTAATGTGTCCGTCTCTGGAGCTCAGGAGTCAGGGCCTGACTTTCTAAACTTTTGCCAACATAAAAATGAGGAGCCCCGTGGAGGTCGGTCAGGGAGCGTGGGTAGAAAGCCCGTCTGCTCATTTTTCTCCTCTGCATCTCCTCCTCTTCTTCACTGAGCTGTGGAGAGGCCCAGGGAATACACTGTTGCATGTTCCTGGGGTACATCTCCACAGCGTCCCCAAAGATGTCTACCTTGAAACGTCTTTCTGGCCAGAAAGTTGAATGGTTTTCTTGGTGAGGGTCACGTTCATTAACCATATAGTATCTGGGGGCACGGGACCTATGACCCCGTGGCACCAAAGCTGAGACCCTTGATCCATGGTCGATTTGCTGAAGGTCTTTTCGGAAAAGAGGCTCTGAGTGAACGTCTTCGATGCGCTTTGTAAACATTCCAGGTGTGCAGGGTGTCTTCCTGTAAAGATCACTTGTGCTTGCACACAGACCACGTGGGTACCTGAAAGACAGAGGTGGTTAAACACCTGCAGCGTTGCTGCTCACAGACCCCTATGCTGTCCCAGCACTGCGAGCTAGAACAGCAGTTCTCTGCATTTCCACTGAAACTTGTTCTGAAATGTTACTGGGTGTCCAGTGGGCAATTTCCCACTGGTCCAGTGGTTAGGACTCTGTGCTTCCACTGCAGGGGGCACGGGTATGATCCCTGCTAGGGGAACTAAGATCCCCCATGCCGTGCAGCGAGGACAAAAGAAAAAAAATTTCCTAATGGGTGTCCAGTGGGTTGCATGCACAGGAGGCTTCGGGGAACTGGGTTAACTAGATTTCTTTACTGCTGGAATTTTCAGAACCCTTAACGTAATGATGTGCACCGTGAACCAAGCGTTGTGCTGGTGTATTTCATCATGGAGACCTCCTTTTGTCCAGGAGCATATAGTGGGCCTAAGAACTGTGGAGCACACGCTGGGAACACTGCCCCTCACTATCTCTGCCATGCAGCCGTCCGGGTTCTTGGACACTTCCTCCCCATAGCCTATGTAGACAAAGAATGTCACCTGTCATTTCAGAGAACAAAGGATGTAAAGCCATCGGTCACTGCGGCTGCCGTGACGGTGCCCCCTACGGGGAATTCAGGATGGAGAAAAACAAGATACTGGCCCTAGATAGTTAAGATGTGTATCAAAGAAATAACTTCAATGAGCTCAGCCTCTTGCATATTTCCCTAGAAGATAGAAAAGCACTAAAACCATTAACTTGAAATGTCTGTCTTTTTGTGATTAGCAGTAAGGCTTTGATGTTCAACCACGTGGGGTTTTTTTTCAGCAAAAACTGCTGTATCTCCTAGCTCCTTCTTTGGAACGGTCCTTCAGAACCATCTGAGAGGCTGTGTCCCAGGTCATAGTCCTCAGTAAGTCCACCAAATAAAACATAATTCTCAAATTTTAGGTTGTGCATTTTTTTTTCAGTCGACACCTATCCAGGACTATTGGAATCTCTCCTCCGTACCAAAGCCCAATAGATACATGAAGACAACGCCTAATATAGCAAGATTTTGAATTCTTTGTTCACTTAGTCATTGCTTTTACAAACAAAACAACCTCACCCCTTATCCCTGCCAAACAACTCTCCTATATATTACCTGTATTGCTTTCACTGTGTTACATTCAGATCAGATATAATTCTCCATGTAAGTTAGGGTCAGTGCATCCTTCTAGATGTCCTACCTCCCTGAAAAGAACGCAGGGCTCTACTGCTTTCTTATGTGTAGGTACAACTGAAATAATTGACCCATACAAATGCAGAAGTGATCTTGCCCATAACTTGGCCAGCCTGGAACTAAAATATAAAAGATCTTGCCGATAATATAGCCAGTCTGGAGTGAAAAAATAAAAGATAAAAAAAAATTTAAACAACAACGTCCTACTGTATAGTACAGGGAACTATTGATATATTCAGTATCTCGTAATAACCTATAATGGAAAAGAATATGCAAAAGAATATATATGTATATACATGTTTATATAACTGAATCACTGTGCTGTACACTTGAAACTAACACTGCTGTGTAAATCAACTATACTTCAATAAAAAAAAAAAAGAAGAGATAAAGTCCCAACTCCAGAGAGACTCAAAGGCCTTAGTGGTCTGTATTACACTTCTTTCCAGCATCATCTCTGGCTTCCCTCCAGGCTCCCTTTTCTGCAGTCATTTCCCGAAGATGCCTCACTTCTTCATAACGTCATACCTTTGTTCATGCTTATTCTCCACTATGGTACATTCTTATTTTTTCTTTTTGGTTTTTAATTTTTAAATTTTTTGTGTTTTCTTTATAACATTCTTTCTATATCCCCCAAAAAAATATTAAATGGAGATTGGTTAAATAAGTCATAGCATATCTAGACAGTGGAATAGTAATTGACCTTTTCCTCCCCATCTTTATTGAAGTATAACTGACAGATTAAAACTGCATATGTTTAATGTGTACAACTTGATTTAATATATGTATCCATTGTGAAATGATTACCACAGTCAAGCTAATTCACACACTCATCATCTCACAGAGTAACCACTTTTTTTGTTTTTTTTTATGACACATGTCATTGTCTCCTTTTAATAGAGGGATTTAATTGACCAAGAACTGCAAACTTTTTTAAAAAAAACTGGTATATGGCTTAGACAATACTGTCTATTACCAACCAAGAACGCTCTGGAACATATTCTAGTTTCTTTCTTAATAAATAAAAAGAATGGTACACTGTGACCAAGTGTCGTTTATCCCAGAAATACAGGAATTGTTTTTTTTAAGTCTTAATTTTAAAAAACGGCTTTTCGTTGATACCAGTTTATTACTCAACACTATGGTACATTCTTTTTTTTTTTTTTTTTTTTTTTTTTTGCGGTACGCGGGCCTCTCACTGTTGTGGCCTCTCCCGTTGCGGAGCAGAGGCTCTGGACGCACAGGCTCAGCGGCCATGGCTCACGGACCCAGCCGCTCCGCGGCACGTGGGATCTTCCCGGACCGGGGCACGAACCCGTGTCCCCTGCATCGGCAGGCGGACTCTCAACCACTGCGTCACCAGGGAAGCCCTATGGTACATTCTTGATTCTTCTCCATTCGGTGAGCTCTTACTTAGTTTTTAAGGTCCAAGTCCAATATAATTTCTCCTAAGAAATATTGATGCATTCTCCATGTAGACTTTATCTCAATCCCCCTTGTCCTCTGAAAACATACTGTTTATCACAGAAGCATAGCATTGCTCACATTATCTAATATTTAACTACATCCTTCTCTCACTATACTTTCAACTCTTGGAGGCAGAGATGTTTCTGATTAATCTGTAGTATCCATCCCAGAGAGTGCAATAGAGTTGATTCTCAATGAAAGTTTGTTGATTTAATACTAGAGAATTCTTTACAATACAAACGTGTTTGGATTATGCTAATTTGGACTTTTTTGAGTTAGAGTGTTGTTGCCATTGACAAGCAAACAATAATATTCTAATTACAATTAATCCCTCTATTCATTAAACCAGGTCCCCAATGGAAAAAAAAAATTTTTTAAGGCATTTTCTTTTCTTAGGCGATAGAAATAAATACCCTAGGTTGGCAGGAAGGTTTGCTTATAGGTTATATGGCAGAAGGCCGAGGAGGAAGAATTTGTCCTGTTTGACAAACTTTGTCCCCTGATTTCTTCTCAACAGCAGATGTCAACAGGCAGAAATGGCCTTGTGGCCTTCGGGAAGAAATGGAATTTAATGGCTCTCACTTCCTGAACCTGTTAGGGCCTTTGAAGCCCTCATGGTTTTTTTGTTTTGTTTTGTTTTGTTTGATGCACAAAAACTGAACTATAACTTTATTTTCTATTTGGAAATAAACACAACAAAAATAAGAACGAATTTTTATCCTTCTAAAACGCTCCATCAGGTCTGGATGACGGGGACAGTCTCCTCTGCTCTGAGAGACCTGTGTTCTTCTCGATGGGAAAATAATGCTCTGGTCTCCTGCTTCTCCTCATCACCTAATCCTTCCTTATCCGTTGCTGTCCCTAACATTTCAGCTTCCCTAATGGCTTTTTATCCTGCTCTTTATGGCTCTGGACCATCACTGGTAAGTATTACCCAGGAGGCAGATTTCCTGCCGAGCTGCAGTTAACTCACCTGGTAGAGTTGTGCCCGGATCTGGAGATGCCAGGAAGAGGCAAGCTGGGATTGCGGGGTCCTGGCTGGGGACTCGGGGGCATGGGCTGGGTGATGGTCTCCACTCTGCTACTCATGCTGCTCGATGAGTCGAAATTGACCACATTGCCATTGTTTTGAGGTGTCGCCGAGTGAGCCGAGGACAGCTGGCTGCCGAAATCGCTGTCCTTTGGAAACCTCTTGGTGCTGTCGTCTTGGGTTTGGATGCGGGCTGCAGGAAGAGAGAGGGTGAGGGGAAGACAAGTTGAGGGGGGACACGCTCAGGTTGGTTTCGCTGCAAGTGTCCTGACTTCCAACAGGTGGGTCCACAAACAGTTGTGTGCACTTGCAGATACTCCTGACCCCATGGGTGACAAACATTTCGTAATTCAAATCATTTCTTCACTGAGAGTTGGAGCTGGAAGGGAGCGTAAGAGGAATCAGATGAACCCCGAGGCTTTACACATGCACCATATGATGCCCCCATGAGCAAAGTGGATTATTCACCAGCCTTGGGGCTCTGGTTCTTTATCTATACAATGGATACGATGAAGCTTAGATGATAATTATGATTTTTTGGAAACAGTTCACAGAGCATTCTGAAAAAAAGTGTGGTCTTGGGCTTGAAAGACATTAGATGACAATATTGTTATCCTGAGAAAGTTCCTAGTTTTTGAAGGCAACCTGAACTAAACTTAATTATGCTTCATTGGCAAATAATATTTGATAATTACAGTGGAATTTTATAACATGAGCTGCAGTCTCTTTCCATAGCGGTTTTTTTAAATTTTTTATTTGATACTGGAATATAGTTGATTAACAATGCTGTGTTAGTTTCAGGTGTACAGCACAGTGATTCAGTTACGCATGTACATGTATCTATTCTTTTTCAAATCCTTTTCCCATTTAGGTCGTTACAGAACACTGAGCAGAGTTCCCTGTGCTATCCAGTAGGTCTTTGTTGCTTATCTATTTTAAATATAGCAGTGTACACATGTCACTTTCCATAGCAGTTTTTATCTGTAGGCTGGCTCTCTGAGGAAGTGGATGGAGCAAACACAACCCTTAGGCCTCATGACTCTTACTCAGGCATTTTCTTGGAAGGAAACACATCCCTCCCACTTAGCTCTGCATTGAAGCAGACAAAGGAGTTGGTCCGCAAAGCCTTTTTGGGTCTCATTTTTGTTTATTTTCTGAGGAAGAGTATGGACTACGTATGCCATTTTGCCGTTGCCCACTGGTCTTATTAGTGGCTCCAAGTGGCAGACATGTTTCCTTTGAGCTGCACCTGCCCACTTTCCCCTCCCTTCAGCCCACACCAGACTTGTGCTCCTTGTATGATCATTCTTTCTACAGGGAGGCTCTTTCCTTTTCCCTCAATGAGCCCAGATGGGAACAAGTGTGTCCAGGTGCTGCTGGGGAAGATGGGAAGAAGTGTGCCCGTTGGGTTTGGATTTCATACTAGGGAATCTGTTTTCATGGCTGGACCTGCCCACCTGGTATTACTCTGCAGGCAGGGACAGAGAGAACATGACCTAAGGGGCAGAGAACTGGGGAGGGGGGCTTGCAAGGAAAAAATGGGCCATTGAGAGGAAGTACACAAAAGTGAATAAGGCCAAGATGTTCTTATGGGTTTTCTTCAGATTTCTGTGCTTCTTTTTCTCTCCTACTTCAATACTTCCTTGTGATTTCAGATGTGTTTTGGGGTTATTCACAGGTCTGGGTCTGATGTAAAAATTATAGATATAAACCAACATTTATATCCCTAGATTTTTATTGTGTCTAGTTAATTGTGAAAACCACAGTTGAGTAGGAATGTTTATTTGTGATGAACCTTAAACTGCTGTTTTTTTTAAAATGCTCACCAACTGAGACATCGGGAATTTTTGTTTGTACTTACCTTCTACCATTTGGGCAACCTTTTTCTTATCTTCAGATCTTGCCTAAAATATAAATGATAACCATATGTTTGTTTTGGATTTACAGGAAGGAGTAACAAATACAGTTAAGTCCCCTACATATGAACGGGTTCCATTCCGAGAGGGCGTTTGTGAGTCCAATTTGTTTGTAAGTCCAACAAAGTTAGCCTAGGTCCCCAACGAACACAATGGGCTATATAGTACTGTATTGGAATAGGTTTATAATACTATTATAAAATAATGCACAAAAACAAACAAACACACACAAATAATACATAAAAAAAAACAAAAAGTAAAGAAAACATTTCTAATCTTATAGTACAGTACCTTGAAAAGTGCAGTAGTACAGTACAACAGCTGGCATACAGGGGCATGTTCGCATCTTTGAAAGCTCTCAACTTGAAGTTCGTGTGTAGGGGACTTGCTGTACTATTCTTGGGGGTGGGGCTGGGGAATGATGTAGGTATCACTGCTAATCCTTTGGGCCATGGCTGAGCTACTGCCATCACCTGGGGACAGTGTGCTCTGGTCCTAAGCCTGTTACTTGAATGAATAAACGCTGACACCTGAGAGCTGAAGTTTTATCCCCGGCAAGTTTCATTTTTAGGGGCAGCTCTTTGATAGACCGTGTTGAGATTCTGCTAAGCACGGTTTGGCTGAGACACAAAAGAGAAAATATGGATCAACCACATGGGAGATGTGTGTTTCCATAAAAATGCCCTTTGCAACTCCACATGCATTTCCTTCTTTTTTTTTTTTTTTTTTTTTTTTTTTTTTTGTGGTCATGACATGTGGCATGTGGGATCTTAGTTCCCCGACCAGGGATCAAACCTGGGCTCCCTGCAGTGGCAGCACAGAGTCTTAACCACTGGACTGCCAGGGAAGTTCCTAGATGCATTTCTTATTTGACTATATATAAAATGAGTTGGTGTTTCTTTACACGAGTTGATATTTGTGAGAGTTGTTTTTTTTTAAACGGAGAAAGGTGGAAGTTTTTTGCGTGGGGTTCTGGGGCTGGGTGAAGCAAGTGAGGTATCCAGGGGTCAAATTTAAGGAGGTGCTCACTCTTGGGGCTGTGGGAATGCAGGGTCGGTGTGACCCTGAGAGTGTGCCTCTAAGTTTGGCAGCCTGGTGCCTCGCTTGCCTCGCCCCAGTCCTGGCCCTGGGGGAGCACCTGGGGTGTGCAGAGGAGGAGAAACTGTGGAAGGATGGGGGAGTGTTGGTTTCCCTCTGACTGTTCTGAGATCTATGGTTTGAGCCCCAGATGGGAGAGAAGGTATAGTAAGTCCCCCACATATGAACCTTCAAGTTATGAACTTTCAAAGATGTGAAAGTGCGTTCCATCAGTGTCAGGCGTGAGTGACATCGCAACTCTCCCTCCGTCTCCTGTTGCTGACGATCCTTCAGCTCTACCATCTGCCACCTCCTCTCCCTCCTCCAGTCAGTAACTCTTCTTGCCTGTTCACTCGATGCCAGCCCGTGGATGCCAGCTGTTGTACTTTACTACTGTACTTTTCAAGGTACTGCACTGTAAGAGTCAAAATGTTTTCTTTATTTTTTGTGGGTTTTTTCTATATATTATTTGTGTGAAAAGTATTATAAACCTGTTACAGTACAGTACTATGTAGCTGATTGTGTTAGCTGGGAACCTAGGTGAACTTTGTTGGACTTAGGAACAAATTGGACTTACGATTGCGCTCTCGGAGCGGAACTTGTTCGTACGTAAGGGGACTTACCGTAATGACAACCAGAATTTAAAAGATATGAAAAGGGTGGGTCTTTGGGTCCAAACAGTGTCTTTGGGCTCAGATGTCCAACTCGACATGGGATTAGGGAGGGATCCTTTCTCCCCGCCCCGTCAGTGCAGCCAGCAGTAAAGCCCAGTACATTGCAAGCTTGGTGGCCACAGGAGGGGGAGCTGAAGTGCTGAGGGCATGAGCGAGGCCTCTAGGAGAGGAGGCTCATTCTGGCAATTGAGGGCCTGGGTATTCTTAGAAACAGCCCTGGGAGCTCCTGGCCGGGGAGGGGTGGCCTTGCACTCTAGCACGTGGCCAAGAGTCCCAGTAATTTGCAAATGTGACCTCACTGGTATTCCCTGGCCAGGGAAATCAGTCAGATGGTTGATGCCCATTCACGGTAGCAAAGGTTACGTAATACTTGCGTTTTGGATCTGCGTTCTGAGCTGGTGGTTGCTGAGCTTTAAGGATCTTGCGATGCTCTGAAGATAATAGATGAGCATGCTAGGGCAGAAGAGCACAGGGCGGTGAGCGTACGTCATCCCCCTGGTCGGGCTTCTGTGTTCCCGGCCCGATGTGGGCTACCCACTGACCGCCCCACCACCCCCTGAGGACAAAAGGTATCAGTGAGTTTTCAGGCTGGCATGTGCTGGGAAGGAGCTGCTTTCCTTTTCTCTCTCCTGATTTTCAAAGCGACCTCCATTGACCTGGAATTCTGCAGGGAGGACAGCCGTAAGGAAGGAGTGAAGACAGGAGAGGCGTGTTACAGTGTATCGTGGTAGGAGTATTGGATCAACTACTTGATGTTATTTCCCCTTTAAGTTAAAACAGACGCAAGTTAGCTGCACTGTAAAATTCCATGTTGAGATTAAACTGCTGGAAAATAAGATAATGATAATCACATTCAACCCCATGATCATGGCCACAGCGATCGCCGAAATGCTGTTGACGAATCAATCATGCTCTACCTCCCTGGCCCGTGTCATTCAGCAGCCCTGCTCAGATCATCCGGCTCCGTAAGTGACTTTTGAATGAACTCACTGAATTTATACAATTATTGGAAAGCAGTGCTTTCTTCTTGGCCAAACACGCAGAAGTCCCCCCAAAGCAGGCAGGAAAGTACTCACAAAAGAAGCAGCACAGCTGGCAGGATAACCACAGGGCTACTGATGTACCCAACCACAGAGCCAAACCACGCGGGAAAATCCTTCTCAATCGTTTCTGACACGATGTCATAAATCTTCTCTTGTCCGCTGTGAGAAAGAAAACCATAATTCCAGATTATATTGCTTTTGGCAGAAGGATCCTGCAAGCCATGAAAAAAAAAGAAAAAAGGCTAGCTAGCTAGAGTCCAATCCTCAAAGTCAGTTTCAAAGCTAAAGTCAAGTATCTGATGAATGTGAAAGATACATAACATTCCTGAAACGATTTCATCTGAAGTAGCCATTTAATTAACATGTAGGTTTGAAGATGGGGTCAGTAACTACATGGTGTGTGTGTGTGTGTGTGTGTGTGTGTGTGTGTGTGTGTGTGTGTGTGTGTGTGTGTGTGTGTGTGTGTGTGTGTGTGTGTGTGTGTGTGTGTGTGTGTGTAATGTATACAAAGATAGACTCTAAATGTTACATATACGTTGTATCAAAACTGACTTAAAGCAGATGCTAGGTGAAGATAATTGAAGTGACTTCTGTCTTGATGCAGCTAGATAATGTAGAATCGAAAGTGACATGGAGGGCTTCCCTGGTGGCGCAGTGGTTGAGGGTCCGCCTGCCGATGCAGGGTACACGGGTTCGTGCCCCGGTCTGGGAAGATCCCACATGCCGCGGAACGGCTGGGCCTGTGAGCCATGGCCGCTGAGCCTGCGCGTCCGGAGTCTGTGCTCCGCAACGGGAGGGGCCACAGCAGTGAGAGGCCCGCGTATCACACACACAAAAAAAATTTTTTAAAAAACTTCAGTCTTATCCAATCTCACGGCATCTCAAATAAAAACCATAGTCCAGGTCTTCCCTGATGGCGCAGTGGTTGGGAGTCCGCCTGCCACTGCAGGGGACACGGGTTCGTGCCCCGGTCCGGGAAGATCCCACGTACCATGGAGCGGCTGAGCCCGTGAGCCATGGCCGCTGAGCCTGTGCGTCCGGAGCCTGTGCCCCGCAACGGGAGAGGCCACAATAGTGAGAGGCCTGCGTACCACAAAAAAAAAAGAAAAGAAAAGAAAAGAAAGTGACATGGACTATCTCTTAATAAAAAGCTTTCTGAGTTCTGGAAGGGAAAGATTGACCAGGTAGAATTTCCTTCTAGCCTTGGAGCAATGCCGTTTCCCGTTTTGATTCGAAGTGGGCTGTATCTTTTAAAGGTGAGCACAGAGATGATTATACTTGAGGGCAGCCTGCTTAGCAAGGAAAGGGAAATGGTCTTGGATTCAAAAGACATGAGTTTGAAGTTTTTCTCTGCTGTTGACCTGTTTTGTGAGCCAGAAGGAGAATTCAGTTCAATGCGGGGGTCCTTCCTCTATAGCTGTCAGTAGCTCCAGGCAGAGTGGACTGAATTAAGAGAACTTACCTAAATGGCCCGCAATTTAGAGATGGCTTGTACCGGACGATAGCAAAAATGGTTGGCAGCATGCATAGGAAGAGCATAAAAAGGAGCATTGCCAGGTAGAAGTTGTTGGATCTGTAAAGAAACCAAATGCCAGGCGTTGAGTTCACTCTCTGGCCAGCTGCCGATGATGTCTGTGCACCCCACTGCCCCGCCCCCGAAAAAAAAACAAAACCGACACAGAAACTGTAGCCCGGACTCTTTGCAAACAGAAAAATCCTCCTCCCATCACTGCCTAGAAAAGGGTCTGTTATAGGATCACAGGCAATTTAGCAAACTAGAAATGGAGGCTCAAAGGGAATTCGTGGATCACCCAGCCCAACCTGTTCATCTACTAAAAGCTGGCTGAGCACCTGTCCACCTCAAACCAAGAGACAGGTGACCCCATGGCCATCACACAATAAACTCAATTCATGGAAAACTCTTAGCACCTTTGCCCCACCCAGCTGAGTCCTTACCTAGTGGTTCCCTGTCCTGTTCCCAGCCTTGAACTTGTCCCCTATGTCTGAGGATGGTTTGACTCTTTTGTTACGGTTCTTGACTCTCTTACTTGGATGTCTCTCTCAACCTCTTATCTGCTCTGCTCCTGGCAGCTCAGGGTGAATGGTCTGCCTGAGTAAGCCCTGGGCCCTGGGCCCTAAGCTGGTCTGAAAGCTCGGCTGCCCAGGCTTCCCCCGAGGGCAGCACAGGTCTGTTTGGTGTGCAAGGCCCTGTATATAGTCCTGAAAAGAGAATGAATGGTCTGTTCACCTTGAGACTCTCAGCCTGCATGCTCTCTCTCTCTCTAATGAAATAGACTGGACTAGAAGAGGACAGGAAATGTCAGGGCACATACAATGTGGTTAAATAGGTGAGTGTTAATTTGTGAAACCTTTCTCTGTTTATATACACACATTCTCTTTATATATATGTATGGACACACACACACACATATATATACACTCAATATATGTGTGTATCCATTTATATGTATGTGTTATGTATATGTGTATATATGTATGCATGTATTTTTATATATAGGCCTACATAGATGTCAATGAATATACACATTCATATATAAATTATATATAAAACATATATATGAATATATGCATCTACACTGGTCACTAGGTGAAAGATAAATACACTGTCATGCTGGTTATTGTCAAAAAGTTTGAAAGATACAGATACACACCCACATCAATAACTATTATGTCAAAATAAAATAAATGAGTTCTAATCAAGGTGTTCAAAATGTGATATGAATTCACCAAAATGGCTAAAGTGAAAAATACAGAGAAGAACAAGTGTTGACAAGGTTGTGGGACAACTGGAACTCTCACATGATGCTGGTGCGAGTGGAAAGGGCGCCTCTGCTTTGGCAAAACAGTTGGCTCTCTCTACTAGAGGAGAACACATGCGTGGCCTGTGAGCCAGCAAGTGCAGTCCTAGGTATGTACCCAGCAAAGGACATGCGTGAGAACGTTCAAGGCAGTGTTATTCATTATAGCTAACCACAGGAGGATGGATAAAGAAATTGGGGAGGGGGGTGTCCTCAATGAGGTGATTCTCACAAGCACAATATTGAGAAGAAGACAGGAATAAAAGAGGTCATACTGAGTGTGATTCTATTTACATCAAGTAAAAAATGGTGTGGCGGGGGGGAACGAATTACGCTGTTAGAAGCTGGTAGCGACCGGTGTCGAGTACAAGGGGGCTGCTGGGTGCTGTTCTTGTTCTGTTTCTCCATCTGGGGGTTGGTTACAGAGTTGTGTTCAGTTTGTGAATATTCATCAAGCCAGGTATTTGTGATGTGTGCCCTTTCTGGATGATTATTAAACTTCACTAAAAAGTTGTAAAAGATGTGGCATGAGCTTAAGAAGAGTCATGATTCATTTGAGGGGTGGGGCATTGACAATGGCTTCAGGGAGGAAAGGCAACTGGAGGGCGGACAAGATTTTGACAGGCAGGGAGTTGGGGAGACCCCCTTGCTGGAGGTCACTCTGGCTAAGGCGAGTGTGGGTGATGTGAGTTCTCTCTGTGAAGCGGACTTGACGCTCACTGACCTGGAGGCTCGGAAGACTTGCTGGTGGGGCACGTTGCAGGTCAGCACGGCCCAGCTGCGCAGGTACATGAGCCCAATGAGTTTGAGGACGTTGAAGGCAGGGAGACATGGCGAGAAGAAGGCTCCCATCCTGAAACCACAATGGGAGGCCAGTTAGCGTCTGTTCTCCTCTGGTCTATCTTGGTTCTGAGAGCTTGAGATTTAAACTCTGCGCTTAGACAACTGAAGAAGCCCCTGGAGATCTGAGACCCCAACCTTCCACCTGCTGGAGATAAGACAAGTCACTTCTGCAGATGAGCAGGGAGCCTGTTTTAAAATATCCTCTTGGCACAAGGATGCTAAGTGTCTCCTGCCTCTTCACACTTAGCAAAGGAAACGCCCTCTTCCGGTCAAGAGGCAAATGGTGGATAACTGCGGTTTCGGGCAAGCTCTAGATTTTGCCTGTCTATGGGGTTGGTGGGGCTACGTTAATACATTATTGACTTTCAGATTTGATCAACATTATGTGGAGCAGAGCTACTTTTGTTGGACCTTGTGCTAAGCATCCTCACACACTTTGGCCCATTTAACCTTCTGAAACCATAAAAGGAGGGGTAAATAGCCAAAGTTTTTAGACGTGAAATGTGGGTCTGGGAAAATTAGGTGATTTGCTCAGAGACTAATAAAAGGGTGACGCTATATCATCCAAACTGAGAGACCTTTGAGAGTGACAGATCGGGATAACATCCCGGGAAAACAGAGGTATATCTACCCTGCAAATAAGGGCCAAATACGGAATGAAACCCAGATCTTCTGACTTTAAGGCTAAATCTTCTTATACTGGATGTTTATTCAATACAATACTTGCGAAGTTTGGATTTAGCAGCAGGAAAATAGATGCAAAGAGAGGTTTAATAAGTAAAACGCTTTTTTAAAAAAACTTTTGGTTTCTCACATCAGGCAAGACACTTAGCTTCTCTTTTCCTCAGTTTCCTCATATTTAAAATGGAGAAATGTTAAGTAAATGTTTTGTATTATTTTTAATACTGTATTTGTGAAAATATTTTTCAAAATAAGTGGACTCTAAGAATACAGAATTTGAGTAAAGGGATATTACTTTATATTCCATTCCTCCTGCATTTTACTGAATGATTATGAAGAGAGATTGTGTCTTCTGAAGGTATGGGACACCCAGGTTCTTCTTCTTTTTCGTCGTTTGCTTGTATTTTAACAAATAGCACTTTTTGTGGTCCAGTAGGGAAAGCCAGAGATGGAGGGATGGTTAGGGAGCTCTCCGCCGTGTCCCCATGGACACACACTCCATGTCGATCAGATGATCCCTTTCAGCCTTTAGTATCTTTAGGAACATGATTGCCTTGGCTGGGGGCTGCCCTGGGTGAGCAGACCTCCCCTAGGTCTATCTTTCTGGGGGATAGCCGTGCACCTGGGCTCAATGTCCAAGTGAGAGTACGGAAGGAGAGTGGGTAGCTGAAGGCAGGCTTCCCAGCTGTGACACAGCCACTGATGGAAGTCCTCCTCGGGGGTCAGCAGCCTCTCCTCCTAGCCTCCCCACAATCCTCCCCAGCAGCTTATTCTACTGGTTCTTGTGCAGTTTTGTTTGTTTTTCAGTGACCGATAGTGGCCTAAAAATGGACTATTTCCTTCCTCATTCCTTTCTGCAAAATGCTTAGAAAACCATTACTGAAATTACTATATATGTGAAATAGTTCAATTAGAAACTCTTTATGTCCTTTCTTGACTCTTATGACTGTGTTTATTATGGCCATGTCCCATCCAGACTTGGTAAATTAAAATCTTAGCCCAGATTAGATGTAAGCACAGCAGGAAGCTTTGCTACGTACCAAATCATTCCTTGGTTGTAGACTAAATGTAACACGTTCTCTGCTATTTTGAATTCCCCGTATTCAGGCTACAAGAGAAAACGAACTTCTGCATTAAAAAACGTTCCAAATTTCTTTGCATAAACCAGTTCATTAGAGTCAAATACACAGAATTCTCTGCTCGCCTAGATACGTAGAGATCATTGTCTGTGAGGCCATCCCAGCAAATGGTAAATGTAAGAAAGAAATGGGAACTCAGCTTTGTACAGCCTTTCCCTCTTCCCTCACGTATTTTCTCTCAGCCATGTCAGTTTCCCAGCCTAGCCATCAGGAAAGGATGGATCTGGCCGTACGAACTTCCCCAATGGACACGGCATCTTACTTACAAACTTGCTCTCCAGGTCCCAACACCAGTAGTCACTTAAGTACCGAACGAAAAGTCCTCGGAAGAAGTCTATGAGCAGAATGCTGGCCACAGTGAACAGCATGTCGATGATGGAGAGCTTCAACATCTCCTGCAACACAAGGTGTCCTTGGATGCCACCACGCCCTGCCCTTCCCACTGTCCACCTCTTCCTTGGGGTCCTCCCTTCTCTCTTCATTCCCATGGCTTGAGCCACCGGGCCCCCTCCAATGGCGACTTCATTTCTGGCACATAATAGCTGCTCAACAAATATTTGTTCATTTGAATTTTGATATCTGAGGCCAGCTTTACATAAAGCCAGGGGAAAAGTCTATCGTTCTGAGCCACAGGAGACTACTTGAGGTGTTATCATGGGATATAGTGAAGGTGAAAGGCAGAGGGGTTCAGAGCAGAGTTTGGAGCAGATGCCTCGGTTTAGGGCTTCATTCTGCTTTTTTTTTTTTTTTTTTTTTCTGTGGATCTTTTTTAAAGTATTTATTGAATCTGTTACAATATTGATTCTGTTTTATATTTTGTTTTTTTGGCGCGAGGCATGTGGGATCTTAGCTCCCCGAACAGGGCTCGAACCCTCATCCCCTGAATTGGAAGGCTAAGTCTTAACCACTGGACCACCAGGGAAGTCCCCTTCATTCTTCTTTTACTGTCTGTGTTTTGGGGCAAGTTACTTAAACTCTAGTGCTTCAGTTTCCTCATCTCTGCTTCTAAGGATGATAATAAGATTCTAGACTAAGCACTTAGAACAGGGTCAAGCACATCGTTAAGACTGCCTGAGTCCTTACACTGATTATAATTCATTTTGAGACCTGGAAAATCCTAATCCTCCACTGAACTTTATTTTCCTTTTCTATAAAATAGAGATAATGACACTTCAGAAAGTCGCTAGAATTAAGTGATGAAATGGACACGAAAGGGCTTTATAAGGGAACGAGGGAGCCACCTGTCCAACGTATGTCTCCCAGCATTGGCCTTGCGGACTCTGGGTGGAAGCAGTGGTCTTGTTGGCCTCTGAGAGAGGCGAGGTGTGAGTCAGAACATTGGCTTGTTCCAGGGCCCAAGTGCTGTTTCTCTTGAGCCCTATCCCAGGCCCAGGCGTGGACCACTTCTCTTCTCCAGGGGCTGCCCTGGTGACAAAGAAGATGGTAGAATCTATCCAATGAGTTGTGCTATTGGGGGGAGCAGTTTCCTGTGGAGAGAGGGAAGGAAGAAGAAAAGGTTGTCCAGTTATGTGTAAATAAGAATCCATCATGAACACCAAGGATATCACTGCATTGCTTGGGAATAATCTCTTTTTCTTTATCTCTGTTTCTCTCTGTCTCCGACTCTCTGTCTCTCTCTCTCACTATCTCTAGCTTGGTTGATAGCCACTTGACTAGAGTTGGTCCAGTAACGAACATAGAGTTGTAATGAACAGCATTGATTGGTCCCCAGTAAAGTGTCAGAGCCTGTCCTAGGTTACAGCATGTTGTATTTCTCATTCTCACAAGAGTGTCAGGTAAGAATGATTATTCCACGTTACAGATGAAGGGACAGAAGCTCAGCTAGTTGAAGTCAAACGCTCGAGGTCATGTTGCTGGGAAGTGGCAGGTAAGGACCCAGTCTACGCAACATCAAAGTCCTGATGCAGAACCATTTCTCCCTGTGGCCTCTTCTGTCTCATAAGCAGCAGGATTTGATGCTAGGAAGGTATGGCTTGGGCAAACAACCCTGAAGAAGCCTCCTACTCCCTGCCTCCTCTTCCCCTACCATTTTGGGATCACCTCACAGGTGGGGCAGGTTTAAAATGACCTCCAAAACTACCCTAGGCTGGGATGGTGGGGCCTGCTCTGAACTGCTCTCCATAAGATATTTATTTTCTCCTGATTTTCTAAGTGAAAATTAGTCCCGTGGTCTTCCATTCTCCTGGGATCATTTACAATAGCTGTTGATAACCTTTCCTGATGGAATTCCAGCAAAGAGTGTCAAGAGACCCAGGTTTTCATTCCAGCCCTGTCACTGACTAGCCATAAATTCTGGCCTCAGTTTCTTTATCTTGGAAATGAGACCAAATTTCCTATCCTCTGTTGAGAAGACCACAAATGAACTGATTTTTGAACATGATGAACAGAGTGCAAATACTAGCAGTGATATTGACAACACTGATGATGACTCTGTATCTGTGTGTATGTGTGTGTGTGTGTGCATATGTGTATATATGTATGTATTCAATATGTATGTGTATGTGTGTGTGCATGTGTATATGTGTGTGTATGTGCGTGTGTTTGTGTATATGTGCGTGTGTTTGTGTATGTATGTGTCTTTGTGTGTCTGTATATGTGTATATATGTGTGTATGTGTGTGTGTATATATGCGTGTATGTGCGTGTGTGTATGTGTGTGTGGTGTGGGGGGGGCAGTGGTTGGCTGGGCACGTCCCCAGGACGGAGCACTCACCTCAGTGCTCATGCTGTTAACTTTGTCCAGGAGGGCGATGATCAGACTGTAGAGATTTCCCAGGTACAGCACAAGGACCCTGAAAGCCACAAGCCCACCTTGAATGACCAGACCACCACTCCATGGTTCTAGACTGACCACAATTTGGGAGTGACCACCATGTTTTGGCTAAGACAGTTGCTGGTTGCCACACTTGGTTTCCTTCAGAATCAGACTGTGGGCATTAAAACAAAATACAGAATTCCAGAATCTACACTGTTTCGAGAGGTCTGGATGGGGTCTGGGAATCCTTTTATCTCCTTACCAGGTGATTCCACTGTAGCCGATCTCTGGATCAGTATTTCAGAGGCGCTGGGATAGCAGACAGTGTGTGAGCTCAGGAAGTGGGGCTCTGAAGTGTAGAGTGAATTATCCATGTCCTGTCCTGTCTTCTGGTTTATAAAGTGATTTTCCAGGCATTATCTCATTTGAGTCTCGCCTGTGAGGTCCATATTATTATAACCCCCACTTAAGGGACAAGGGTATTGAACATGGGGAGGCCTTAAGTCACCTGCTCGGGTTCACACAGTTAAAAAGAGGCAGGTGAGATTTCAGGATCTCAGTGGTCTGGCTCTGAAATACAGGCTGAACCTGTCAGACGGGCTGAATCAGTGAGGGGCTGTGGGCACGTCTACACCTGCTCACAGGTGGGCAACCTTGAGCAGATGGTACCTGCCCGCAGCAGCCTCTATCAGCCAGTGATCCAAGACTTGATGCCCGTTTCCCCGGAGTTGGAAGGTTTGGGGAAACAAGTCATGGAGTTTCCCAGGCTGCAGCCTTGGGTCTTAACAGAAACATGTCTGGGAAAATGAGATGAGAAAGGAAAATGGCAGGTTTACAAATCTCTCACAGGACAGTGGTTGGCACTTGGAGAATCATGAAGCCAGTGCCAGTTGGTGAAAAAGAGAAAGCAGATTTAACATGAGGAAAAGACTTCAGATGACTGGAACTTTGAGTCGCCCATCCCCACAGGCCTTCATCTCCTCAGGTGCAGAGTTTACCACCTGTGGCCACCAGTGTGCAGGAGTGAGCAGGGAAACAGGGGCTAGGACACCTCCGGGGGCATCATTCTGACTCATCTTGGCTTTCCCTGTGCACTGTGGAGGGATTCCCTTCAGCTTCCCTTTCTATCTCTGTCTTCACCTAACACAGGGCAGGACCCTCAGAGTCGACTTGGCACTTGTTGGCTGAAGGAAGGACCGAGAGAATTTAACCTTCTGCCGTCTTCGTATCGCATGGCTCTGGTTCTCACTGTGCCCTGAATAGGCTGGTGAGTGAGTTAGTGGAACTAAAGTCATATATCCTACTCTTATTTCTAGAATTAGCCTGAATTCATCAGGGGCAAGTCTCTTGAAGCCCCTGTTTCTCTAGTTTTGAACGAGAATAACGAGGCCAATCTGTATAATAGGACTGCTGTTAGACCAAATGCAGTCACAGAATTGATCCTCCCCAGTGCCTGCCGTGAGGGAGTTGCTGAGGACAGCACTGCTCTCTCCTAGGTCAACAGAGGAGGTGCCGAGCAGAGCACAGAGACCAGGGTTCAAGCCTGGGGGGCTGGGAGTGCCTTCCAGAGCTACCCTGGGTGAGGGGCTTCCACACACCCCTTGATCTTTCGAGTGATGTTTTTCTATCTCTGAAGTGACAGTTGGACTTCAAGATCGTGGCAAACTACAGCCTTTTAGCCAAACCCTGCCCTCTTCTATTTTTGTAATAAAGTTGCAGGGAACTCGGCCACACCCTTCGGATGATGTATTGTCTGTGGCTGCTTTTGTGCTACAACCTCAGAGTTGAGCCACAGAGACCGTGTGACCCGTGCAACCAAAAAGATTTACTATTTGGTCCTTTATGGAAAACATTTGCCGACTCCTGAATGACAGCCATTCTTCCCAAAGTGCTCTGTGGGAAATTTGTTCTGTGGAACGTGATCAAGCATTACAAGAGAAAGCACAAACCAAACACTAGACCCGGGAGGGATGGGAGGTAAATCAGCGGGGCTCGGACAGTGCCACCCTCTGCGACAGTCACCCTAACAGAGACGGGGATTTTTCGGGAAGACAGTGATGATGCCAGTGCTAGAGAAGAAGTGTGGTTTCAGGGGGCTGGCCCCTCTGACCTCCCCCTCCCCCGCCCCTACTCCCCGCCTGCTGTGCTCACATCTGCATTAACCACCTGTATTCACACCCACTGACCATCCCAGCACAGCCCTGATGCCCGAGGCTCCCTGACTTACAAGAACCGCTTTGAGTCTACGCTTTGGGGAATTATTAGCAAAGCACGATGTTCATCTCGCGTCTGGAAAGACAGCATGGGTCTCTCACCTCTCACGGTCAGTCCACTGAGGGACCCAACGTGAGCGATACACGGCACACTGTCCATCATCTTCTTGGTCCTCTTTCTCTTGTATCTGCTTTTTCTGCCTGTTCTCCCCCTTCCCCCCCCTCCCCCTCCCTCTCTCCCACCTCCTCTTCCTCCTCTTGTTCTCATCACCACCTTTTCACCCGTTTCTTCCATCCTGTCCTCCTGGTCCATCCTCTCCAGCCCCCTCCTCTCTCCCTGCTTCCTCTTCCCCCTTCTTCCCACCATTCTCTCTTGTGGTCCCCTGAGTTTCTTGAGATGCAGCCGTAGGGGAAGTCCTGTGCTAAGTTTTGGGGGGAACAAAGCAAGCCCTGGTTCCCGAGGGACTGGGTTCCCACAGTGGGTGGCCGGACAGGTAACCCACAACAAGCCATTTCCCAGCGGGGTGGCGGTACCTTGCCAGCTGGAAGCGCAGTGTGGTCCGTGGGTGGTACATCTCCAAGGCGGCGATGAGGTCAAAGGCTGACGGTGCCAGCATGGTGACGAGGGACACCACCACGCTCACCTACCAAGAGAGGGTGTGCCCCACTGAGCTCCTCGGGGACCCGCATCCCAGCCTCCCTCACCTCATAGTTGGTCTGTAGCCTAATGTTTGGTCGGGGAGGGGGGTATTCAGGGGGTCATGCAATTCTTACATGGAAAACCTCCCCCAAATCTTGGCTAATGAGCTGTTTTCAAAAGGCCACTTTGCCATGGGTTTATCCCTTCTAGGAACACTCCTTAATCTGAAGACACTCGTACAGGCCTTTTGAGATTTACTGGCGTTTCTGCCACCTTCTCCAATTACCATCTCATTCTATTTCTACTTCCCTTACCTCGGATGGAAGAAGGAAATAACTGCAACTGTTAAGAATAGAAAAGGGAAGGCTGAGAGGTAATTTAATATTCTTTCTGCACGTGGAAGATTAATTATCTAGAGAATTATGCCTGGCTCTTGTTTCTCTGGACTTATGTACTTTCTCTGCAAATGAAAAAGGAGGCTTAGCTGGTACACAAGAGGTGTGAGCTAAAGGAAGAAATAATTTCGGAATTTACCTTTAAAATATCTATCTACATACAAGCCCATATTTATCAATATATAACCCACTTAACTGACATAAAACATGAAGAGGTATAGAAAGAGATTACCTAATGCAGTCTCAGATTTTGAAAAATTATTGTACATTGAGGATAAATTGACAAGTATCACCTGGCCTGCCCACTTTGTTTTTTAAATCTCAAGGATGGTAATCATGTTCACACAAGTGGTCTGAGAGGTAGCATTTGTGCTATTTCTACCACTCAAATCTTTACAGGTAAATTGAGCCAAGTGTTCAGGACAAGAATCTTGCAATAAATATTAAGAATTATAAAATTGTTTATAACCCTCCTCTTGGTAATTTTCTATTCATGGGAATATTCCCATAAATGGAGGGGAAAGAGCGTTTTAAAAAATAAGCCATCCGGGGCTTCCCTGGTGGCGCAGTGGTTGAAAGTCCACCTGCCGATGCAGGGGACACGGGTTCGCGCCCCGGTCTGGGAAGATCCCACATGCCGCGGAGCGGCTGGGCCCGTGAGCCATGGCCGCTGAGCCTGCGCGTCTGGAGCCTGTGCCCCGCAACAGGAGAGGCCACAACAGTGAGAGGCCCGCGTACCGCCAAAAAAAAAGAAAAAGAAAAAAATAAGCCATTGGTGTGGGGCTGTTTGGGAAGCATTATTTGTGATTTAGAAATATGGAAAGCACCTAAATGTTCAATAATCCCCACACGGTCAACTTTGACACATGCAATGAAAGACAGTGCAGTTGCCAATGCAAGTCTAGGTGAAGTCAGTTTCTGGAAACATGTATATAAAGGAACACGAAGCCAGAAAAGCAAAGCACAGTCAGCAGCAAAACTCAAAGGTAAAGACTGTGCAAATGCCTGAAGGTGTTTTTGAATCAAAATCTTCCTTATTAAGACCAGTGAAATCATTTAGCCAAGGCCGGGTGTTGCCACTCTGGCTCCAAGCTCTTGCAGCCCGTGCTCTAGAAGAAGAAGACTGCAATTTTTCCGTGGAGATGTTTCCAGGGAACCCACTTAAGAGACACCCAGGAAACAGAGGGGCAGCTACTGTTGTGTGGGTACCTCGTTCTTTTCCCAGAGCGTCAGCTCCTTCTTGGACTGTGCCAGCTTCTGGGACCGATCCACCACGAAGTAGATGAGATAGATGCTCCCAGCCAGCGAGAGAAGCACCAAGATGTTGGCGATGACCCTCAGGCAGATGGTCACTGCCCTGCGGGGAGAGGCAGATATGAGGACGATATACCGGGCTCTGCACAGGGCACCCTGATGCACAGAAAAGGCCAGTGGAGGATGGGAAGACATTTACTGCCAAGTGGATTCTCTGCCCTGAAGAATCAGTGTTCTTCCCCCACCCCCAGAATCCCTCATTTTCTAAGAGATCAACAGTGAGTTATTAATCTAAGCCACCAGCATCAGTGGGGCTTGAAACACACACACACACACACACACACACACACACACGTTCTGGAGTCTGAGTATTTGGGCTTCAGTGTTTGCTTTGCCACTTAAAATGGGAGTCCTGTAGCATATGCACATTTCAGTTATAGGAGCTCAGGTACAGGTGCTCAGGAGAGGGAAGGGGGAGGAAGGAGGGGAGGTAATGATCCTGCCTCTCATTTCACACCATGATTTCAATATTATACCACGTGTTTACTTGGGATTTGTTATCTGTCTTTTCCCTCTAGAAAGCAAGCGCTCGATTGTTAAAAGTCTTCTTCACGGCTGTATTCTCAGCTCTTAGAACAGGCCCAGTACATAGAAGCACTTCATAAATATTTGCTGGAGGAAGGAGTAAAGAAAGGAGCTGGGACACGGGCTCCTCTTTCCTCGCCAGGTCTCACTTCCCAAAGGCCTCTTACAATCAACCGTGTTGCTACTACAGTAAGTCCCCTACATAGGAACCTTCAAGTTGCGAAATTTCAAAGATGCGAACATGCATCTGGAACCTGTACCAGCAACGTCAGGCGTGAGTGACATCGCAGCTCGCCCTCCGTCTCCTGTTGCTGACGATCCTTCAGCTCTAGCATCTCCCACCTCCTCTCCCTCCTCCAGTCACTAACTCTTCTTGCCTGTTCACTCGATGCCAGCCCCTGGATGCCAGCTGTTGTACTGTGCTACTGTGCTTTTCAAGGTACGGCACTGTAAGAGTCAAAATGTTTTATTCTTTGTGTTTGTTTTTTATGTATTATCTGTGTGAAAAGTATGATAAACCTATTCCAGTACGGTACTAGAGAGCCGATTGTGGCTAACTTTGTTGGACTTACGAACACATTGGACTTACGAACGTGCTCTCGGGACGGAACTCGTTCATATGTAGGGGACTTACTGCATTTACAGTAAGTTTCCAGTTTTAACTGAAAAAAACCCACTCTTCCTGGAGAACTCACTGACTCCAATTGACTTATCTTTAAGGCATCTGCTTCCGACTTCGGGGTCAGTCTTAGTCCGTTTTCCCTGAAAGCAGAACCTCAGGCAAAGGTGTGTTTGCGAGTTTTTCTGGGAAGTGATGCCAGGCAGTGTGCGTGAAGTTCTGGGGAGTGAGACCACAGAGGGCAGGCGGCTGCAGGGCCGTCTGAGGGGCCTGTGAGGTGGCATCTCAGAAATGCCTGGCCGGGGTGAAAATGCGGAGCGTTTTCCATCAGCTCCTGTTCCCTGGTGGTCAAGGGCCACTCCAGAGCACTGACTCCCAGTGCTGCACCCAGTCTTTCGGTTGCATGAACACGTGTGGACTGGGATCTTGTGGGTGCCCCACACTGCAGCCTCAGAGGAGCCCTGGGCAGCGAGCAATGGGTACCAGTGGAGGCTCTGAGGGGCACGTGTGCAGCCGGTGGCAGCCTGCACAGCCTGCCTGGCATCAAGGGCTGGAGAAAGAGGTGTGGCCAGGAGGATTTGGAGGGGCACGCGAGGGGTGTACCACCCGCTCCCCACCCTCTGGGTGACCTTGGGCAGGTCACAGCATCTCCCTCTGCACGGATCTTAGCCTTTCCTCTGCGCAATGAGGAAACTCACTCCCAAATGGAATGCTAAGTGTCACCTTGTCTTCTGGCAGAGGAGAGCTTTAGATACGGCGTCAGAGCACCAGAGATGGAAGCCTTGAGAGTGAGGTCCATTAACACCACCTTAGTGCTTCTTCACTTCCTCCTGTCCCCAGATCACCCTGTCATCATTTGTAAGGTCATGCTACCCACGTGGTCCCTGAGGCAGGTCCTGCATCTCTGGTTCCCCCTCCCCGCCTCCAGCACTGTTGGTCCTTGTGGCAATTACACCAGAAAATGCACGTGATGGGCTTGCGGGGGAAGTAGGCAGTCACATGCCAGTTTTCCCCTGTCTCCACCCTCTTCCTTCCACCTCCTGTTATAATATCCTGGATATCCCAGAATACCTCTTACACATCTATTTTCCTCAAGTTTTGACAGAATCAGGAGGACTCAGGATTTGTGCATGGAAGAGAGATGAGAATTCGGTTCCTTGCTGATTTGTTTGTTTGTAATAATGAATCATTGAATGAGACGTTTTTTAACTGGAATGCATTTAGGACGGCAGGAGCTTCCAAATTTGAGGGAACATAAAAACCTCCTGTGAGTTTTGCTTTGCGAGACCTGCTAAGGATGTGGAGCCTTGTCTCTCACTCCCAGAGACGTTAATTCAGTCAATCAGGGTGGGCGCCAAAGGGGTCTGCGTCTGCAGTGCCCACGGGTGATTCTGATGTGGGTGGGCGCTCTCTTTCCTCTGAGAAGCACGGATGGAGTCCCATCCTTTCATTTCATAAGTGAGGAATTAGAGGCCCGGAAAAGTCAAGGGCGTTTCGGGGTCATAGAAGTTAATGACGAAGAGAGGGCTAGAATCCATCTTCTGACACCCTGTGGAGAATCCTTCCCACCACGACACCCTGCTTCCTCTCGGGGGCTGGGTGTTTCCTCCACTCCCCAGGTCTCCAGCACTCCCCAGGACAGGCTTTCTGCACTGTAGGAACTAATCATGGGGCTTAAAGAACCAGTGAGGATGGACCTAGAGCCTTACAGAGTGAAGTAAGTCAGAAAGAGAAAAACAAATACCGTATAATATCGCTTATATGTAGAATCTAGAAAAATGGTAGAGATGAACTCATTTGCAAAGGAGAAGTAGAGTCACAGATGTAGAGAACAAACGTATGGTTACCAAGGGGGCAGGGAGGGTGGGATGAACTGGGAGATTGGGACTGACTTATACACACTACTGTATATAAAATAGATAGCTAATGAGAACCTGCTGTATAGCACAGGGAACTCTAGTCAATGCTCTGTGGTGATCTAAATGGGAAGGAAATCTAAAAAGGAGAGGATATATGTCTACCTATAACTGATTCACTTTGCTGTACAGCAGAAACTCATGCAACATTGTAAAGCAACTATACTCCAATAGAAATTAATTTAAAAAAAAGAACCAGTGAGGATATTGGATGAGCAGGCGTGTCCGGCCCAGGAGGACTGGGTCATCGCCTTTCTGTGTCGTCCATTCTGTGGCCAAAGGGCCTCACCCTCACCAAGGAAGCCCTCACAACCTTGAGAAGAACTCCAAACCCGAGAAGTCACTTTAGAAGTTTTGTCGGCAAGCATTGGACACTACTTGTGTCCTAGGACTTCAGAGGTTCGTTGCTAAATAAAATTAGTCTTTGCTTAGTTTAACAAACTAGAAATTGGTGCTAAAAAAATCTTTTATTATCTAAATAAAAGAACAGGAAGCTGGTCAGCCTCAGACCTCTCACCCTACTGCCGGATCCATGGAAGGAGGAACAACTCCGAAATACTGCTATTGAAAAATTATGGGGTTCCCACATTCCACATTACCAGAAGGACAGGCTTTAAGGAGAAGAACTGCCTGAAAAGGTGTGAAAATGAGATCTAGTCTGGTGATTTTTCTACTAAATTAAAACAGCTTATCAATGAATTCAGGATGGGGAGTCTTCATACATACAGGTTTTTGCTCTTCTTCTTCTCCTGTTCTTCCAGTATAGCCTCCTTTAAAGAAAGACACATATGGTATCAAAAGCTTAGCATCATCGTTAATCATAAATATTCAGAAATAGTTTATGAAAGAAATGACTTATCCAGTATTTTTCATCATAACTTCAATGTCTAGACTCCATCCAATAAGATTCTATTGATATCAGTGCTTTATATGATAATAGATAGATAACAAAGGAAATTGGGGAATGGGAAAAAGAGGGGAAGGAGTAAATTATTTAGGTCACTGAAATGATCTAAATCATTTTTTTTCTCAAAAGGGGGCACCATTGAACTGTCTGTGTTGTTCAGTAGATCCAGGTCTCCGAATGCCTTTGACTGCATTATCTTCTAAGGTAACACTAAAAGCTTATATCCCTCACATATATGTATTTATTCATTTACAAGTTATGTACACGCAACATGGTAGCAATCCATTACGCAAATGAACAAAGATACACACACTGAAATTTTAGAAGGATGAAAGTAAAAAAAAAGAGACGTTCCCGTATTTTTCTCCAGTACACCATCAGATTGTTTGGTGCCTGTTGGAGGCACAGTATGTCACGGCTCGGTGCAGACCGTGGCTGCCCTGGTCTGTGAGCACCGTGGGAAGGAGACCACGCTGACTCTCCCAGCAGAGGGCCAGCGGCTCCTGCTGTGAAGGCTGTGATCTGCAGAGCCCTGACTCCCGGCAGCCTGAACAGGCTCGCTTACTCACCCTGATGCTGTTCACGATGGCAGCGGTTTTGCTCTCTGCCGCCTCTGGGTTTCCAATGAGGTAATCCCAGGCGCAGAACACCCGCCAGCAGAACGTGTAGTTTTCATTGGATGCGCTGGCGAGGCTCATGCGGGAATTCTTAGCCATCCTGCAAAAAAGGACCAGAGAAAACCATAATTTGAAAAGTTACATGCACCTCAGTGTTCCTTGCAGCACTACAATAGGCAGGACATAGAAGCAACCTAAATGTCCATCAAAAGCTGAATGGATAAAGAAGATGTGGCACATATATACAATGGAATATTACTCAGCCATAAAAAAGAATGAAATAATGCCATTTGCAGCAACAGGGATGCAAATAGAGGTTATCATACTAAGTGAAGTAAGTCAGACAGAGAAAGACAAATATCATGCTATCATTTGTATGTGGAATCTAAAAAAAGGCTACAAATGAACTTATCTACAAAACCGAAATAGAGTTACAGATGTAGAAAATAGACTTATGGTTATGGGGGGGTAAGGGGGAGAGGGATAAATTGGTAGATTGGGATTGACATAGACACACTACTATGTATAAAATTAGTTAACCAACAAGGACCTACTGTACAGCACAGGGAACTCTACTCAGTACTCTATAATGACCTATATAGGAAAAGAATCTAAAAAAGAGTGGATATATGTATATGTATAACTGGTTCACTTTGCTGTACACCTGAAACTAACACAACATTGTAAATCAATTCTACCCCAATAAAAATTTTTATAAAAAAGGACCAGAAAGGGTCATGTAAGAACAGTGTCAGGAGCAGGTTCAGCCACTAGGGGGCTGCTACGAGTCCACGCAGAGCAAGGAGCCGCATCTGGATGTGGGCAAGCAGAGGGCCGGCTGGGTTCAGCCCCTCTCCTGGCTTGCGTCCTCAGCCAACCGCTTTGAACAGTGTGAAAACAGCAAATTCTTGGGTGAGTCCGGTGCACGAGCTCTCCCGTCACTGGAGGTCAGGAAGTCCCTGAAGGTGTGTGCATCCACTGCATCTCTGTGCGACTGTGATTGTGAAACCAAAGTCTTTACTCTGAGCTGAATCCATCTCCTTGGAGCCCCTGCCCATTGAAGTAACTACCCCACCTCACCAAGCAGAAGCACTTCGGATCCCTCCCTAACACGACTTTCCCTCAGGTGTATGGGAAGGCAGGGGTCACGATCCCTCCTTGGGTGCAAGTTCCCTGTCTTTTAGACCATCTCTCCTGTTAGAAGCTTTTACTACTCTGTCCATCCATACTTCCTTGCTCCCGAGTTGACATCAATTTGTCTCTTAAATTGTAACATCTCGCAAAGAGCCCGTGTTCTAGGTGGGGTCATGGGGTCTTGAGGCCATCCAGAGGCTAAGCTGGAAAGCTTCATGGGAACTGAAGGTCCTCAAGTCACTGTGCATCTCCCTAGGTCTTTGTTTGATGATGGTGACGATGGTGATGATGATTGTTCTATCTTTTTTAAATCCCAGCCCCTTCTACCTGCACTTTGCAAAGATGCCACAAGGGGCAGTGTGATGAAGACGTACTGGTACACACGCATCTGAGGGAAGTAGCAGGTGAGCCAAGAGGGTGGGGGCCCGCTTCTCCTTGGGCTCAGAGCCTCTCTGTCACTCTGCATTTATCTAGCTCCTACACAGAATGTAACAGCCTTAAGGGAACCTGGTGATATTCTGAGCCAACCTGCCCATTTTACAGATGAGGCCCCAGCCAGTCTGCTTTCTTTGCACTGCGCCCTGCTTTCAATAACCAACTACATGTTTGAACTGCATCACAACACAGACGAGACTGGCCTTAACGTAATTTGTAACTAGGTCACAGGCAAACAAATAGTCGAAGGAGGATGCTTTGCTTTCTGCAACCTCTGGTCACCTAACCCATCTCGTTCACCTCTCTTTTAGTGCAGTTCCTATGAGACAGGCTGGGACCCGGGACCCTTTGCTGCAGTGCTGCAATGTTTGCACATGGACACACCTCCCCATGAGCAACAAAATACAAAGAAACTGTATGGGACTAAAAATAACTGTGTGCTTGTGCAGCTGGGGCAAATTCTGGACCCGAAAGATACAAAGAGACCGAAAAAATCCCAACTGCCACTTTTGAAGAGCCTGGAGCAAAAACAGGGTGTCGGGAGCAAAAGCAGGGGGCTGCGCATGCCCCCTGCACACACCACCACCTAAGGGGTGGGCAAAACACCTAAGCCACCCTTCTGACCTGGACACACCCCTACCCGCACCCCATATAACAAACAAGCTTGCCCCCCTTCAGGGAGCAAGGGAACCTGTTGTTTGCTTTTGCTCCCTGCTGCTGCAGAAGGGGCCCTAGTAAGGCCTTGCCTGAATTTCTTGTCTGGCCTCTAGTCAATTTCTATTGGCTGGGGAAGGCCAGGAACCCTGGTCAGTAACATCTACATTGTCTAAACTGATGATGTTACCTGGTAAGTCTATTTGATTCTTGTCTCTCCAGACCCAACACAGAACCTGGCACAAAGCTTCAAGTGTTCAATCAGTGTCGGTTAAAATGAGCATTTATCTCTTTTATCTGTGGTCTCCTCATCTGGAAAATGGCCTTGACTTTACAGGGTGAGTGACAAGATGAAATGAGATCGTATGTATCATTTTGGCATGTATTTTGAGAAACTGAACAGACATACTTTTTTAAGAGAATGATGAAGCTGTAAGCAAACACTGCCATCCCCACCAGGAAATAGGCCAAGGGCAGCCGGTAGCCAGCCCTCCCGATCCTTCTCTCACTGCCATAGTAGCCATAGAAGAGGACTGAGTATTGGAGGTAACCCTGCAAAGAGAGCACTCAGTGTCACTTCTGACTCCCAGGTCCCAGAACATTCACCACCCGCCTCGAGACAAAAGTGTGGCCAAGCCTGAACCTCACCCCCAGGGACCAGACGGTGTCCAGATCTTGGGCAGATGCAGTGTGCTCCTTGGGGATGGTCTTGCTGGCTGTGCTTCCAAAGGGTTGGCCTGCAATGAGCTGGTGAGAGAGGAAAGGATGTCACACGGTCCTCTGGGTGGGAAGGGACCAGAAGAAAAGGGGCCACTGATCTCCATGCACCTCTGAAGATGCTGCACATATGAGGTCCCTAGGGGGTGGATTCTCCTTGATACTCATGGATGAGACATTAATCATGAGTGGCCAGATTTTCTTTTTGCCTGATCGGGGCCTGTCTGGGTGTACTCTCTCTAGGCTGGACGTGGCTTCTATGGGTGGATGACTGAAGCCACTGGGTTTCTAGAATGGCATGGGACATGGCCCCATTTACTTTACAAGGATAAATTTTAGTTGAGAAGTGGTTTTTATTTTAACACAATGTCTGCAGACTGTCCCATAAGCCAAATCTAGCCTGTCGCCACTTTTTGTGTGGCCCGAGAGCAAAGGTTGGTTTGTGCATTTTTAAATGGTTGGGAAAAAAAAAACCAAAGAAGAGTAGTATTTTGTGACACATAAGAATGATGGGAACTTCAAATTTCTGTATCTATAAATAAAATTTTATTAGAATACAGCCACACTTATTAGTTACCTAATATCTATGGCTGCTTTCGTACTTCACAGTAGATTTGAGAAGTTGTGACAAACCATACGGCCCACAAAGCCTAAAATATTTACTCTCTGGCCCTTTGCTGAAAAGGTTTGCCAGGCCCTTTTTTTTTTTTTTTTTTTTTTCTTTTTTTTTGCGGTACGAGGGCCTCTCACTGTGTGGCCTCTCCCGTTGCGGAGCACAGGCTCCGGACGCGCAGGCTCAGCGGCCATGGCTCACGGGCCCAGCCGCTCCGCGGCATGTGGGATCTTCCCGGACCGGGGCACGAACCCGTGACCCCTGCATCGACAGGCAGACTCTCAACCACTGCGCCACCAGGGAAGCCCTGCCAGGCCCTATTTTCACACACAGATTATCCTTCCCATGAGGATAATGAGTGCGGTTGTCTAATGCAATGGCTCTAAACGTCTCTACTTTTTAACAAATGGCACTTTTAAACTCACCGGAAATAGTTCTTACCTCTGGAAGGACAATAAAAGCACCTGTCATAATCGTGAGCACAATATTAATTCCAAATAACCATCTCAAGAATATGAAATAAGAGGCAACACCAGATCCAAAATGACCTAAAGAAAGATAATGAGAACGGTTTATAGAAAATCCTCCCAGTGTAAGAAGTTCTCTGTAAAGCAACACTGTAATTTTTCTTACAGCAGCAGGACATAGACTAAGAATGCCATAATTGTACCTATCAGGGTGTTGTCCCACGATGATCATTTAGAAGGATTAAGATGTTCATTAATGTCTCCCAGTCATATACACAGATCCCTAATCCCTAATGGATTACTTTCCCTAATGTCATATTGATCGAAAATGCTTTTATCAAATTTACATTTCACCTATGTTCAGAAGTATCAGCATCTTTGGGGAATTTAATATATTTCTTTTCTATTTTGCATAGTTCTGAAAGTTCCAAGGATATTCTAAGGATTCTTTTGTCTTAATTTCAAAAGAAATAACAGTATGTTACATGTTAACATTAACATCTCACATAGTGTTAGATGGGTGAAGGGGTTATGAGAATTCTCTTTGTCACTTTTCCATACATCTAAACTTATTCTAAAATAAAAAGTGTAGTTAAAAACAAATTTCTATTGAGAAAACAAGGGGGCATAGAAGAAGTTGGATTGGGATATGCGTGAAACTTGTGATGACTTTCTGGACTTGTATCATACTTGGAAGAATAACGTCTTGAAATTTTATTTCAAATCTAGCTTATGTTTCATAATAGGTAGGGAAACACAAGACATCACAAAGACGACCAAAAAATGACCTACTGCAAGGTTACTAAATTAAAATCACTACCAGAATTACTTTCTAGTAAATTTTTAGGGGAACCCTCCATTTTCATTCTATATGTGTATTTTTTTTGTATAAAATTGGCATATCTCTATAATATGCATCTTGAGCTATCAATATATTATGAGCATTTTCTCATACAAAATATCTCCCTATAAAATGAATTTTATTGTTCCAGCAAACCAATTTTACATAATTGATTTAACTTATCCCCCACTACTTGAACTTAGGAAGTTTCTAACTTTTCACTAGGGTAAATAATTCTGCAAGAATCAATTTCTGTCTAAGGTCAGATTTCCTGGAAGCAGAGCCTGAGAAAAGGGTTCAGCTAACATGATATATTGAGGAAGTGCTCTCAGGATAAAGGGGGTGAGGGGGTCAAGGAAGGTCAGGGGAAAGAGCTCAGCAAAGATGTCGTCTCAGCTGGAGCCCAGCTTAGCCTTATCCCATGGGGACCTTTGGAGGGCAAGTTGCATCATAAGTTGGTTCCACTTTGAACAAAAAGCTGGACTTGAATACCCCTTTGTCATTGCCTCTAGGCTACCCATTGGGTCTGGGGGAGCAGGTGATGAGTGCCCACCATCTGGAACAATGTGGGCCAAGGCTCATCCTCTAGAGAAGGAGACAGCTATGAGTCATAGCAGCTAACATTCAGAGCAGCTGAGAAAAAGTGGACCAGCCAAGTAAAGGGATCTGGGCTGGGCACCAAGTGTGTCCACACAGCCTAGTGCATTGATTTTGTTGTGGCTGTTGTTTTCTCTGGTTGTTAAGGAGTGGAAGAGTTCTATCAAAGAGTACAAACATTTTGAAGACGTTTGGTCCAAATTATAACTTTCCCCTAGAAACATCATCCCAATTGACATTTCCACCAGCTGGTATTTAATTCCACTTCAATGTTGAAAAATTTTTCCCCCCTCAATTTGTCATCTTTTAGATCTGTTTATTTTTTATGTATGTAAAATTTCTTTGATGTATAGTTAAATACAACAGTACTTTCCTTGATGATTCCTTCTTTACTTTTATAATTTGACAGGCTTCCATTCTGAGATCACATTACTTATATTTCTTTTAATTCTCTCATGGCTTCCTATTTTCTATTTAAATATTTAATGGAACTTTGAAATGAAAGATCTAATGTTATTCTTTAAAACAGTTGAATTGTTCCAGCATCACTTATGGTGCTATGGTACACTGTTTCAATTCTTGTAGCTTTTATAATGTATTTTAACATTTTGATTATACAAGTTCATTTGAGTTTTTCCTTTTAAAAAAGTTTTCAATTAATTTTTTTTCACATGAGTTCATTATGTTGAATACAAAAAAACATTGCATTGAGAATTTTATTGGAATTGCATTAAAACATAAACATATTGAGAAAATCAACACCTTCCAAATATTAAATCATTCTATGTCTCTTCACAAGACTTTTAAAAAATCCCATGATCTAATTTTACAGTTTCTTTATTTCAAACTTCTGGTTATATTTATTCCTGGTCTTGTGTGTTGCATTTGTGTGTTTGTACTGTGTGTGTGTTTTTAAAGGTGACTGTGATTGATTTATTTTTTAGGATATTTTTCTAAATGATTACAGTCACTTCTCTCCAAATGCAAATTTCTGCATTTTTGTTCTGCAATTGCCCATGTTATCCTTTTATTCCTCTACACAGTTTTCCCCTCTATCCTTTTGAGTTTGTATTGTGTCTAAGGCATGAACTGACAGAGAACTGCAGAGCCACAGTGGAACGTGGGACCGTTTTTATCCTGGGAGGTGGTGGGGACAGGCACTGTGTCTTCCATCTCCACGGACCCATGTCCAGCCTAGGTCGGCACTACGTGTGCAAGGGCCCCTGGCTGCTCAGTGTAAGGTCTGGGATGTACCAGACCCGTCTCAGGCCTCACCGTTGTCTGGCTACGGGCACCGCATCCCCACCCCACTCCTCCAAGTGCCAACACTTACTCTCGATTTTCTTTATCCTCATTTCCCAGGGGATGAAGATGACCACAAAGTTACAGGCCAGACGAGCAAACTTCCGCCACAGCTAGACAGGAGGGAGTAGGATTAGAGGACTTGACATTCGTGAAGACGGCAATGCCTTTGTGGAACCAGGGTCCTAAATGGAGGCGAGGCCCGCAGACACACCAGTTGATACCTTTCATTATGATTTCACAGGCCTTTAGGGAGCGCTAGGACCAAAGCAGCCGCTTGTCTTCTCTGGGCTTCTGCCCAGGTGAAGGCTCCTGTTAAGGGCTCTAAGCTGCGGTGTCTGTACTGAGGTGCATATTCTCTAGGGTTTCAGCCTGCCTTATTCACACCATTCCTGCTGTGAGGACTAAGAACTACTTGAGGAATGAAGTCCAAATACACCCCCTTGGTCCCCTCCGGGAGTGGGGCTCAGGAATCCACATGGCTCACAAACTCCCCAGTGATTACAGTTCCCGTCCCTATTTAAGGACCAAGAGTCTAGAACATACCCTGAAAATGAGCCCCATTGTGTGCCTCCCATCCTGCAGCTGGAGCTCATCTCCCAGCCTCTCTCCTGGCCAAAGTTGCCAAAATAAGGTCTGGAAATTTGTCTTGGATGTTTAAGACACAAGCGCCAAAAGTTCAAAAATCTTTTTTTTTTTTCTCTCTCAAAGGAGAATAAAGCAAAATGTGAAAATGTGCCCTGACACTGGGCTTTCTCTCCCACAACATTAGCAGGTTGTTCATTTTAACACACAAAAAATGTGGGTTTGTGTTGGAAGCAAATGATATCATTGCAGAAAGAAGGGTTACAAATGTAATGACAACCTTCTGAACTGTAAGACAGCACGTGGTCCTGATGCAGACATGCATGATTATGTTATCCTGAATATGTCTGCTAAGGCCAAAACAGCTGCTTGTAAATGAAAATCTACTTGAATGTTATCAGAAGTTGGAATTGTTCACTTTCTGCTCATGATTTAAGACCCAACTCAAATACAGCTACTCCCATGGAGACCTCACACAGATTCTCTGTAGCCAGAAATACATTCTTCCATCTGTAAACTTCCCCAGCTATCATTCTGGTCTCTGATAATGCTTATCACATCCTAGCTTATATTGCCTTTATATTGTTCACCTGGCTTTTTCTCCTCCAGTATTGAGAGGAAGACCATGGCTTTCTGATTTGTCATCCCCTACAGCAGACAGAGGCAGAATGCCCAGTATCCTTTGGGGAGGGTTTGGTGTTGAAAGCATTTGAGTTTCTGGTCCATTGTAAAGTCGTTAAGAGTCCTCAATTGGTAGAAGAGCTGTCTAGGAGGGGAGAATGGCCAGTAGGAGCCTGTGGCTTAGCACGAGCTGGGCATTTTATAGAAGAGAATAAAGAAGAGAGGAGTGAGATGCGGTCCAATAGTTAGGTCATGGCCAGATCAGCTGGGTTAGAGGAAGGAGTTTGGATTTGATTCTAAGTGTAATGAAACTCTGTCTATCTATCTTATCTATCTACCATTCATTATTATTAGTAGTTTTAAAAATAAGTTTATTTTATCTATTTATTTAGTTTTGGCTGCGTTGGGTCTTTGTTGCAGTGCACGGGCTTCTCATTGCGGTGGCTTCCCTTGTTGCGGAGCGTGGGCTCTAGGCGCGCGGCCTTCAGTAGTTGTGTCTTAAGGGCTCTATAGCGCAGGCTCAGTAGTTGTGGCACATGGGCTTAGTTGCTCCGCGGCATGTGGGATCTTCCCAGACCAGGGATTGAACCCATGTCCCCTGCATTGGCAGGTGGATTCTTAACCACTGCACCACCAGGGAAGTCCCTATCATTCATTATTTTAATTAAAGAATGGCATGCATAGTTTACTGTATCAAAGATTTCCCTGGCTCCTATGTGGAAGAGAGTGGAAGATGGAGGGACATGAGTGGAAACAGGAAGATCTGTTATGAGGCCAGTCAGTCTATACACCATCATGGGCAGGTACCTTCAGCTTCTGCACAGGGGAAGCGTTCCTGCCAAATCATGCCATGAAGGCTCTCAGGAAGGATGACGTCCCTTGCTGGTATCATGTGAGAAACCAAGGACATAGACTACTCGAACTAGAAGACATCTTAAGAATCAAGCATGAAAACCTCGTCAGGTTCCAAGTCATTACCCAGAGCAGGGAAACAATGGCAGAAGGACCTAGGTGTCCTGACTCTTGGTGTTTGGTGTTCCACGTGCCCAGGGTAGCATTTCTGCCTACGTGACTGCATGGGTCCTGGTGGTCTCACATGCTCAGACCTTGCTTTCTTATGAAGCATAGAAATAAACTGGTGCCAAAGGCAGATTGTCTGTAACAAGGTGTTTTCCTGCTGGAATCAAGGAGAAACCCATGTGCACAGAGGATGCAGGTGGGAAACAGTGGGAGGGGCTCCAGAGGACGACTTGTGTTCTGGAACTGTGATTCCCAAGAGAGGATAGAGTGGCAGCCCTGGTGAGTGGTGAGCAGGATCTCAGTCGTGGGAATCATGGGAGAAAGTGTACAGTAGTTATATTATACAAAATTTACTATTTGAAAAACGAAGTTATCATTTTTCTAAGAGAAACCAAAGACTGTAAATAGAGACAAAACTCACTGGGCTGCAGGTAACAGCTAGATAGCTTCTGTTTTCTCTGCTTTGGAGTGGCTGCTCATCCTCAGCGGTCTGTATTAAAATTTCCAGCGTAAAAAAATTCTAAATAGGGGCTTCCCTGGTGGCGCAGTGGTTGAGAGTCCGCCTGCCGATGCAGGGGACACGGGTTCGTGCCCCGGTCCGGGAAGATCCCACATGCCGTGGAGCGGCTGGGCCCGTGAGCCATGGCCACTGAGCCTGCGCTTCCAGAGCCTGTGCTCCGCAACGGGAGAGGCCACAGCAGTGAGAGGCCCGCGTACCGCAAAAAAAAAAAAAAAAAATTCTAAATATAAAAAGGTAGAGGAATGATGTTCAGAATGAGAAGGGGGGAAAACCAAAGTGTCAGGAAGACATGGTGGGAGGATGATTTTCTTTGACATTTTGCTGTGTCTCCAGAGGGCAGCAGACACTGTATCTCAGCCATCTCTTTACCCTGAGTGCCCAGCACAAAGCTTGGCACATGGATTAAGCTGAACTGGGTTGAACTGCTTTCCGTAGGACCATTGGTAAAATGGAAAGGACTGGGGCAGCTGTGTCTGCTAAGTGCAGGCTGAAAACTGTGGGACAATCTGTAGGTAAGACTGAACATTTGGATCACTTTTCTCATTTTAAAAACTCTGACTCTAAGAATTCAGTCCATTATTAACTTACACTTTTTTTTTTTTTTTTGGTGACACGCGGGCCTCTCACTGTTGTGGCCTCTCCCGTTGCGGAGCACAGGTTCTGGACGTGCAGGCCCAGCGGCCATGGCTCACGGGCCCAGCCGCTCCGCGGCATGTGGGATCTTCCCGGACCAGGGCACGAACCCGCGTCCCCTGCATCGGCAGGCAGACTCTCAACCACTGCGCCACCGGGGAAGCCCTTAACTTACACTTTTAATCCACTTTGAGTTCACTGTTACTAAATGCCCCAGGATTTTTTCATTGTTATACATATTACAGGTTGTCTGAACCCAAGTGAGAGACCCTACATTATTTCAGATATTTTTCCACAGCATTTCAGTTTATTTAGAGAAAATGAGAGAGCTTGGTAGCACATATGCTTATAAAAAGATAATTTTGTTTTATAGATTTATTCCATAAGCTCCATCATAGTGTGACAGGCATAAAGAGTTATGGGTAATTTTGATCATAGGAGTGGGTTAGCGTCTTCAGGCAGATTCTGTGAAAAGTAAGAAGAAAGAAAGCCAAGGCACAATCTTGGGGATTCTTTGATATTTTATAACTATTCAGTTATGCAAAATTTATGACCAGCTTTAATTTAAACTTTACTAAGAATATTTTTTGTTTCAGAGAATCGAAAAAGAGTGTGTCTGTCAGTTTTTGTCTGTTAAAATAATAAACTTGAAAAAACTACAATATTCAGCATTAGTGGAGATACTATGAAGACAGCAAATTCTTTCCTTGTGGATGGCAAAGCTTTTGGAGAATAATTGATTAGTATTTATCACGAGCCAAAAAACATGGATCATACTCTTTACTACAGAGGTCGTACTTTTGACATTTATCCTAGAAAAAGAATTTTAAAAGATAGAAAAAGCCGTCTGTGCAAAGACGGTCTTTGCAGGGCTGTTAATACTAACGAAAAATTAGAAGCTATTTAAGGACCACCAGCAGGTACATAACTAATTAAATTAATAGACATTTTTCTGATGGAATATTACACAGTCATAGGAAACAATAGGTATAAAAACTACATAGCAACATGGAGAAAAATCCTTGTTATGGTGGTAAGTGAAAAAAAAAGCAAGACAAAAATATTTGTATACTCTACTTACTCCGATGTGAAAATGATATATACAATGGCTGAAATGTAAAATTTTAAAAAAGATTCTATCTTGGGAAGTAGGGGATTATAGTAGGAGAAATGATTTTTTTTCTTTGCCTTGGAAACATTTATGAAAAGTATTGGAATGTCTATAAACAGATAATTTCAATGTATACTAAAGTTTAACTGCAAGTAACTGAATGGGAAAAATAACAAACAAAAATCTTAGCATTGTATTATAAAATGAGCATTGGAATATGCCTGTAACTTTCTCATTATAAGACATACTGTAAGTCCCCTACATACGAACGAGTTCCGTCCCGAGAACACGTTCGTAAGTCCAATTTTTTCGTAAGTCCAACAAAGTTAGCCTAGGTACCCAACTAACACAATCTGCTATATAGTACTGTATCGTGATAGGTTGATAATACTTTTGACACAAATAATACATAAAAAACAAACAAACACAAAAAATAAAGAAAATGTTTAATCTTACAGTACAGTACCTTGAAAAGTACAGTAGTACAGTACAACAGCTGGCATCCAGGGGCTGGCATCGAGTGACCAGGCAAGAAATAAAGATACTGTACTAATTCACTCTATACAGCACTGTATAGTAAAGTACACAAAAGCACAACCACTTGCAGAGGATGCACGCACATGACGGTGTATGCCAGATACGTAAACTAGCTTATGTGTTTGGACATGTGAACGCCCATTCGCATCTTTGAAAGTTCTCAAATTGAAGGTTCGTATGTAGGGGACTTACTGTACAGTGAATGAAACCTACGCACATGGGTGGGCTTAACTCAGGGAAGAGGCTAGAGGATTCTCCCAAGGGCAGATATAACCTTTTTCTGATGAGCTGGGCTTACCCAGGGTCACACCACTTGGTAAGTGACAGCATCGGGAACTAAAATCCAAGTTTGGGGACATGCAGAACTTCAAGCTCAACATACTGTTCTACAGCTATTAATGATGGATGTTCACAACCTATGTAGTACAGCAACTGCAAGGACAACTTCCTGGGCCCGGAGACCACAGGGAGGGTGGGCACGTCCACGTGTGGGCTCTTTACCTCTGCACCTGCCGCTTGGTAGCCTCGGGTCCTGGTCAGCCTCCCCTCAAACTTCAGCACAATGTCCTTCGCTCGCCTGAGAGAAGAAAAACTTGGTGGTGAGCGCAATTTTATGACCTTGATAATCTTGGCAAAACATGTGGAAGTGCAGCAGGAATAGATAATCAAACAGTGGTAAGCAGACAACTCCCTTAAAATATTTTCTATAACATTTAAATGCATGAATTCATAGGAAATGATGAGTGAATACTAAAATCAGTTGCAACTGAGTTTCTTAATGCCCTGCCCTGATTCTGGCTGTTGGTTGGGTATTATGGGCTTTGGAAATCCTGGTATCAGGTACTAGCATCTCAGCTCCTCCACTTAATCTCAGCAGCCTTGTTCCTGCAATTAATTCTTTGGAAGTGAAAGTCAGACCTAGCTCAGAGAATCTGCTTTGAGAAAAGGGTAGTGTCTGGTTAATGTGAGCAAGAAAGTTGTGTCTATGTAGCCATGAACAACCTGATTTAGCCCAGACTAACCACTGGCACACTAGCTGACCACTTTGTTGAGTTGACCTGATGGGTCACCTAAATGGCTAATCCTTGAAAACAGACTGAATTCATTAGGATAGATGGTTAAATTCACACTTAAAGAACCACAGGAATAGAAAAAAAATGTTAATTCCATGGAACGGACTGAAGTCAAAAACTCTTAGCGAAGAATGTCACCTTCAAGGTGACCTCATCTGTGACTACACTGATGAGATCTTCATGAATCCATGGTTGACCACTTAATTATACTCGGCATTGAAGAACTGCTGAATTATTCAGTTTGTTAGTTGGACCAGTGTACTTGGTAGGGAGTTCATGCATGTATATCCCAAGTCACACCCACAGGTTCCTAGCCTTTCGTTGATTGACACAAGGAACTAGCTGACTTCCTTTTCCACAAACAGCGCGATCGCTTCAGAACATGCCTGACCAGAGTGCTGGGCTTTGAACCTCCCTGACCTTACTGCAAACACTCCACCTTCATAGCCCCGCCAATGGGCTGGCTTCATTCTGGTCAGAACCAGACATGCAGGCAAGGGTGAGTGTTGATGTTATACCTTTTATAGCATCTAAAAGATAGGGGCCTATATAAGTGAAATAATAATTCATTTAATTTCATTCGTTATAATTTTTTTCCCTGCAAACATTTTCTGCACACTTGTTTGGGTCAAGTATAGTGGAATACAGAGGCGCATAAAATAGAGCTGTTGCCCTGGAGAAGCCCACTAGCTAATAGGGATGATAGAGACCTGAAACAACAATAGGAGTGGGTGGGTGTGTAAGTGTAGGAACGGGGAGCTGAGTAGGGGGCTGAGGCGGCAGTGAGACAGGCTGGGACCTGGGACCCTGTGCTGCAGTGCTTGCACCTGGACAAACATCTCCTTGAGCAATAAAATACAAAGAAACTTTAAGGGACTAAAAACGACTGCGTGCAAGTGCAGTTGGGGCAAATTATGGACAGTAAGATACAAAAAAACAAAAAGCCCAACTGCCACTTCTGAATGGTCAGGAGCAAATGCAGGGTACTGCACATGCGCCCTGCACACGACACCACCAAGGGGATGGGCAGACCACCTAAGCCAACCTCCGGCCCAATCCCTGCACACACCCCTACCCTCACCCCATGTAAGGAGCATGCTCGCCTCCCCCTCAGCAAGTGAGTGAGCCAGGAAACTTGTTGTTTGTTCTCACACCCCCCTGCTGCGGTCGGGGCTCCGATAAAGCCTTGCCTGAATTCCTTGTCTGACCTCTGATTAATTTCTATTGATTAAGGAGGCCAAGAACCCTGGTCAGTAACAGCAGTGGGGACAGTAGCTGACCCAGGCCCCATCATAGACCAATGCTGACTCCATGGCACTGACCACTTGCCTCCCTACCGGGGAAATAAATATATGCTCTGTCCCCCCATAGACAGAGCTCGCTGCTCTCTCTGTGTCAGCAATGCTCCCTTGAGCCCCAAGCAGTCAGGGTCTGCGCCTTCCACAGACCTGATGAGTCTCGCAGGCCCAATTAGTGAAGCACTGCTCCAGTAGCTTCTCAGGGTGACGGGGAGGAAAAGTGCGACGCGGGGATGACAAATGCAGGTCTCAGAGGGCGAGCTGTTCTCTGAGAGCTGGACCACTGGCCTGTGCCTCGCTGGCGTTGGTGTCTCGCAGCCCTGGCTGAGGTCCCTGGCTTACGCTTGTGGAGGAAGGCCTGGTTTGTTCTTTTGATTCTGACAGAAAAGTTATCATTTGCTTTGCTCTGCCCGCAGGTTAAAAAGACTCACTCTCTTACAGTTCAGATAGTTATTAGTCATCAGCATTCCTGTATGATTTTTAAAATTCTGATAGAATACATGACTTTTTTATTGCAGTAGAGTTGATTTACAATGTTGTGTTAATTTCTGCTGTACAGCAAAGTGATTCAGTTATACATATATGTACATTCTTTTTTATATTCTTTTCCAGTATGGTTTATCACAGGATATTGGGTATAGTTCCTTGTGCTATATAGTTACATGGTTTTTTTTTTTTTTTTTTTTTAAGGATAAATTGGTACAGTTCCTCTGTTTCAATAGAATAGAATATTGGAGTTGAGGTCAGGAAGCCCAGCTTTAAGGCTCAATTCCAGTACTCAGAAGCTGTGTGTCCTGGGGGAAGCCACTTAACATCTCTGAGTATCAGTCTTCTCATTTGAAAAATGTCATCCTTACTCAAAGAAATGGAAGTGATGAGAACTGATATCGGACCTGGAGAATTAACTGGAAACTTCTGGGAGTGGAAACTATAGATGACCTTAGCTATCTGCCGCGGCCACCTGTGGGGGCAGGCTGGATCTTTGGCCAGACTGGAGGAACAATGACTGGAGTGGAAATCTAATGAAGGCATGATTTGATGGGAAAGCAAGTCAAACCTAATGGTGGACTGGAGAGACAGGGCAATGCGCTCGGTGTCTGGAAAGGGGCACTAAAACGTAAGATACGACAGTGGTTCTAATCCTGTCCACACAGTAGGTACCCGATGATTACGTGTCATGTCTGTTTCTCTAGGAAGGTCCACTTCATGGGTCAGAGTAGCTCAGTGGCATTGGTCATTAAGAACCATTCTACTCACTCCCCTTGCTGTGATCCCAGGAATCCACACCATCAGTTACTACCCACTCATAGGGAGTGACTACTATAGCCCAGATACAAGGCTTAATATCGTATGGTTTACGTCATTTAATCCTTGAACTGCTATCAAGGGATTTCAAACTCTAGTTTGCAAAAGAATCACCCTGAATGCATGCTAAAAATGCTGGAGCCCTCTGCCGTAGTTCCTGATTAAGTCCGAGGGCAGCCAGGAATTTTTGTCTGATTGCTTAACAGCTTAACAGTGCCACAGGAGGTAGGTGCGCTCCACCTTCACTTCAACTTTACAGAGAAAGGAACTGGTCTTTAGAGAAATTTTGAAAAGAACCTAATACCACATGGCAAGGCAATGTCTTCCAACCTTCAGCTCTTCATTATTACCTAAACAGACTCTCCAATATGACTCTAAGCGTCCCAGTCATCTAGTTTCCCACAGAGATCCCCGCCGCAAGAGGGAGGTAATAGCCAAGCAGGTAAAACTAATATTTATTTTCATTCTAGATTGCATACCTAGTGAGTTTAGTTATTTTGTTCATCTCTAGGCATAGTGCTAAAATCTAGTATTTGAAAAGGAGGTAGAAACCCAAAACACTCTCTACCAAGGCACACAGCCAACTCAGACACACATACACAGACACACACACTGAGGCCCGTCTGGACCGGGTGGATCCCTCAGACGTGTGTGTGACTTCTCTAAGTCAGATCAAGAGCATCTGACCCACCACTCCCTCCAATGTGGACTTTTATGCTCGTTTCCCAGGGCAGGGCAGGGTGGGTGGTTTCGTGGGAAGCATACTTGCAATAACCCATAACCCTTACCTCAGTGCCCTCAGCTTCTGTCCCATGGTCCAGGGTCGGCAGCGAATGTTTGCCATGAGATCTTTCTGGAACTGTATATTCTGGAAGATTTGTTCCGGATCATGGCTGTCCCCTGTTTCATCAGCAGTAAAGCTGTCATCCAAGTTGCTGAAATGATCAGGGCATTAAGGAGGAAATCTGATTAGTAGAATTGCTTCCATCCCAGATCTTGCCCTGGGTAAGTTTAGCAGCTTGCTACCCTGGGGTCATCTGTATGAAGTTAGTGTGTGTAGAAGGAGAGGGGAGGGATCCGGGGAGTCAGAGAGAGAATTCGGCAGTTGTTAGCAGCCACTGGAACACAGTCACTGGGTTCTGTTACTTTGATGGGTCAGTGAAAGAGAAAGGCTTCAAAGGATAAGAGATACTATCAGAAGACATCATAAAGGAACCAAGAGAGCGCTCCTGTAGGATTACTGAATAGCAGCATCTTTGGTGGCAAAACCATTTCTTTTTCAGGCTCATTGAAATAATCAGCTAATTCCAAAGAAAGGACGCCTCCTGTCCCCTAACTCTGGATGTAAAATAAATAAAAATCAAACTCTCTCATCCAGAGATCCCCCGCTCTCTGTACTCCTGCTTTGATTCATTTGAAATCAGAGATAACAGAGGCAAACGGGAAGCAGTTTCTATGAACAAGAAATTAGCTAAGCAAATTTACATGTACAAATGTTTCAGGGAAATAGTTACTCTCTAGGAGAACAACTTTGCAACACATAGCAACACTTATTCCCAGTGAAAATGAATACAGTAAACTTAATGCAACTTTTCAGGAGGAGTTAAGGGTATTTTGCCGTGGCTATTTCATCAATGATGCACTTAAAAGTAAGGGAAAAGAATTCCTTTGCTTTTCTCTAATTCAGCTTGTTTTTACTTACTCAAGGGAGAATTTTCTCCAGGTTCTCCAAATTAATGGAGATTTTAATATACCTTTATAAATATTTAACAAATTTGAATAATACTCCCCCACTTCTAACCAGCCTGTAGCCTTTTCCAACAGAAACCTCATTTATTACGACAGATGTATTGTCTGCTCTCTCTTGACATTGCTGATTGAGTAAACAGAGAGAAAACAGATAAAGCACGTCTGTGGGTTTGGCCAGCAATAAAGCCAGGTTGGGGTACAGGCTTTTGGATTCTGATCTGAAGCAGGTAGAGCCATCAATGTCTGTGTACATCGCTGAGGTTGCCACCCTTTTTGTATAGTGACCTGGAAAAAGGAGTTTCGGAGTTCATTCTGAAGGAGAACCGAGCAGGATGGGGACTTGGTCCTCTGGTCAGATGCAAGCAAGGGTGACCCAGGCTTTCCCTCCTCACAAACCTGCCCCAGTGGATGGATGGGACTGGCTCACCTGAGCAGCAGGGACTCCTGGTAGAAGTAGTGCTGGCTGGCATTTCTCCGGATGCTCTTGTAACGCTGGGATGCCTTTGATGGTTTCATGGGAGCAGACTGGCTGCCAGTGATTAGTACTGCTGGGCAGGGTGCTGGGAAGCCGGCAGGCAGGAGTCTGCTCCAACGGAGGTTTCTGAACTGGATCTGCAAGGAGCTCTGCCCTCCAGTTCTCAGGAGCTGGACTGCACGTCTGGAGCCGATGCTCGGAGCTGGGGAGAAGCCAGGAAGCCAATCATGCATATGTATGTTAAGGTGGCTGTGGCAGCAGAGATTGGCTGGAGTCAAGACAGACAAAGGCAAGAGGCTTGGCCAGGTGATCTAAGAGCACTTGGTGCTGCCCAAATAATCACATTGGTTACCCTTGTGCCCAGAAAGGGCTCTGTGGTTTGCAAAGCACTTTGCATCTATTACCATGACTGGTGTTCACAAAATACTTAGGGAGAATGCAAGGCATAGGTTTTTGGTTTTTGTTTTTAACTACCAAGAAAGAAGCTTAGAAAGGGTAAGAATCTTGTGCGTGTTCATGTAACCAGGAAGAATAAATCTCACTCAATATTAGATCTGTTTCTTTTACTTTAACCTTTGTATTCTATTGCTTTGAGTTAAGAATGTTGCCTATAGCCTGAAATATACAGGACAGCCCATTCTCAAGGCTCTGACCTTTAAGGGTACAACACTTTTCCATTCATACAGAGATAAAAAGTTGCAGCACAGAGAATAACAGTCGTCTTGTTGGAGGTTTACAGGAACATCGTGAACTGACCTAGGTGGACAGCTGCAGGAACAAAGGATTCCTACACCAAGAAGTTTGCAATAACCAACCACGCCCCTTCTTCACCTTACCTTTAAAAATGCTTTGCTGAAACCCTTTGGGGAGTTCTGGGTTTTTGGGGGAACAAGCCGTCTGTCTCCTTGCATGGCCCTGCGATAAACCTTTCTCTGCTCCAGACTCTTGACATTTCGGTATTGTTTGGTCTCACTGCGCATCACACAAACTTGAATTCGGTAACGTCCACACAGCAGAGCCCAAGGAGAGGCACCGTCATAACACTTTATTTGTTTTTATATATCTATTCTCAGCTTCTTTTTTTCTATTTTGAAAAAAGTCAAACCTACCTAAATGATAGAACAATACCACAAATATTGTTTACTCCTAACATAGATCCACCAATTGCTAACATTTTGCCACATTTGCTTTATTTCTATCTGTACACTTTTCCCCCTACACCATTTTAAAGTAACTATCAAGAAAAAAGCTTAGAGGGGGTAAGAATCCTGTCCGTGTTCATGTAATAGGGAAGAATAAACCTGACTCCATATTAGATGTGTTTCTTTTACTTCAACCTTTGAATTCATCCCCAAGTCCAGGACTTTCCCATAGCTTCACCATATAAACCTCCATGTTTTAATTAACACAAGAAACAATTTGCTCGCAGCAAGGTTGATCGTACATTAACTGAATGGGCTGGTGCAGGACTGAAATAGAAACAGCCTTTGCTATTGAAGACGCCCCCTAGTCAGTATACTAGAGATGCCGCAACCGGGTGAGTCAGTGAATGGGGCAGGCACCGGACAACAGGACAGAAAGGAAATCTATTAGCAACTCCAGGTGTGGGGCTTAGGAGGGGGACTTCATTCATGCACTCATTCATTCCTCTGTTAATTCATTAGCAAATCATTAGATCCCTCTTCCTGTCTGCCATGCACTAGACTGACAAAGGAAGCCAGAGCCCTAGACTGGGGCATTGAGGTTCAGGGACCACCAGACAGGTATTCAGACTTCGGGCTCTGGGCATGAGAACAAAGCAGAGGCCGGGGCGCCAGAGCTGACCTTTGCTCAGAGATGGACTGGGGCCTGTGAAGTAAGGTCACCTGTCTGCCAATTTGCCTGAGGCCGTTTGACCTGATCGTCTGTCTTAATACTAGATAAAATTTGTGTTTATCAAATGAACAAAATGGCATAGTAACAGAATTATTTCTAGCCTCCTGAGTTTTTTTTTTTTGGTAGCATTCTTTTAGAGATCTTTACTTACATGAACTGTATCTGAGCATTTCAAAGATTTTTTTCATCCTACTTTTTCTAAAGACTGCTTTGCCTTATTTTGAAATATGTATTCAAAAATTGAAATATTTTATGTTAATTTTATGCAATCAACTATTTTCAGCATTTTTGTCTCTTCTTTGCTTATATATATTATACACGTGTATATGTATATATACACGTGTATACATATATATATGCTTGTGCTTTTCAAGGGGTAGGAAAAGATAATAGCAATTTTTGAAGTATACTACAGGGAATTATTGAAACAAATTACGATATGATGTGTTTTTATTAACATTGGTAAAATGAGTTTTAATGTGCTCAAATTTGTCTCTTTTTTTTTAATTTTTATTTTTTATGGCTTCCTTGGTCTGATTTTTAAAAATTCTTTTTGAAGTCCACCTGGCATTCATTGTGATGATGAGCGCAAGGTGACAGGGTCATTGCTACTCCTTGTTCCCAGCACGAGGGACTCAGATTCATTTCCCCAATTCCCCTCTGGGCCCCCTGCTCCTCTGGGCTCCCAAGGGCCAGGCAGAAAGAGGAAGTGCAGGCAGGGGATGTCGCTTTCTGAAAGCAAGGGACAAATTATTGAGCGTGCATTTGACTTCCTCTGACAATTTGATTAGAGGTTTTAGATGTGCTGGGTGGTTTTAACTTAAGCCAGCATGTGTATATAGATAAATGACTAAAAATCCCTTAAATGTGAACAATTTAAACACTTAAAAAAATCAGAAAGGATCCAGTGTCAAAATGGGCTAAACTATTATTTCCTAGATGAACTGCTTACAGGTTCTGGGTAGTGGGAGAAGGAAGAAGATAATAAAGGTTGAAAAGGAGAGAAGTAGCAAGGGAAGCTCTATTTGTATAACACACAAATCCCTTTCAGTTGGAAAAAAAAAAAAAAGAATAAAATTTTGTTAGAAATCCCAGGAGGTTTTAACAGAAATCATCAGATGGCTTAGCTTACAGGAACAATAACATTCATTCCCTTCATCTCAATTAAAGACATTTCCCCCTGCTGCTAAGTGAATTCTGAGACATGAATATCCCCGAGAGGGTACTGAGTCGCATCAGCAAAGCCAAGTTCCCTTTTCTAAGTTATCAAGTGTTTAGCTCTGGATATTACAAGAGAGACTTTTCCATTTCTGGGATATATTTACTTGCCTGTTATATTGTTTGAGTGACTCTAAAAGCTTTTGTTTGAAGTTTAGAAATGCACTTTGGGTCCAGAAAATGTTACTGAGGGAAGACATTCAAGAATTGTTTCCAGTTTTCTAAATGACAACGGAATTTGTTGAGACATGAGAGCAAATTGTTATTGTTGAGTTCCTCCTGAAATCACCGGCTGCCAGTAAGTTTGAAACTGAGCAGACACTCTGAGATTTCCATGAGGAAAATCGTGATACTCTTGTTACTCATTTTGAGAGTTGTGAGAGGTTGACCACAGGGCTGGAGGGGTCCTTTGCTACACTCGCTCCCTGCCATGAGTGAAGACAGATTGTCACCACCCCAACAGAATCCTGTGGAAGGAAGAAGTGATCATTATCAGATGGGTGGCAACTGGGATATGAATTATAGACCTTTCCTATCCTGCTCTGCGGTTATGCTTCCTCAAAAAAAAAATTCTTTTTCCTAGGTGATTACATCTAAACACATAAACTGTCCTAGGAAACGGGGACAAATCGAGCATTCTCAAAAACGGGGGTGAAAGAAAGCAGTTGAATTCCTTGTCAAGCAACCATTTAGTAGCTGGCTGAGGTTTCTCTTTAACGATTTTTAGGTTGTATTTTCCGTAGTTTGGGGGGACTTTTAGACAGTTCAGCAGTGTTGTCTCTCGGGAGTGGTGACCTCATCTCAGCATTTCCTTCCCATCCTTCACAGAAACGTTATGTCTCCAGAAGCTGATGGAAGCCAAAAACATCTACGGATCGGCTGAGTGAACAGAACAAAGCAGGTTCTGCACGAGACATCTTTATAATATGTTGACCTACCACCTAACCACGAAGTGTACCACATTCTTGCTTTAGTCTAAGTGTGATATTTTAAAATCCTCTCTTTTAAAAAAATTATTCTCGTTTTTCCTTCAATTTTTACTGACATCTCTGTTCATCTTTTTTTTTTTGACATATTTTCACTTCTTGCTTTATTGTGACTTTTCAAAATCCTTTTTCTTAAAGTGCAAAGCAATTTTCCCCTTAAAATTTTCTTTCCTTTCCTCAAGCAAGACTTTTAAACAATGAAATGCCCTTCTCTCTTCATTTTCCTTTAGAACCGTATCTCCTCTTAGGTTAAAGCATATTTTCGTAGGTCCGTTCATATTTGTTGATTTTCAAATGAGGAGAGGTCTATTCTGGCCCATGTATGCTCAAAAATAGTTCATGTACAAACTCAATTCTCATCTTAAGTATTGTACCCATGAATGCCACGAGGATCTTCCTTATAAATCTTCTGGGATTTTTATACTACTTGTTTAGAGATTTAATAGCCCAAAGCAGGGGCAGCTAGGACTGGAGAAAAAGCAGACAAAAGTAAAATTTCTTATTGTGTTTCTCTTTCTTTTGCCAACCTCTGGCATCACTGTTTGTTTCCAAAGTCACTTTCATTCCAGCAGCTTCCAGTGTGGCTGTGGCTGACTGGCTGCCTTCCTGTTGCTACCTTCTGCTGGGTCTGGGATGGGGGTGGGGAGTCCCGCTGGACCACAAAGGAGTAGGTTGAGCGCTTCTCTGTGGAGGTTGAAACTTGTAGCATCAGCGAGAAGCCCATTGGCAGCACCCTTTGGTATTTGGTAGTGAAACATTGTCTCGAATCTCCTGGGCAGACATAGAGGAGGGTTATGGATCTGTAGTGACAAAAGAGATTCTAAACATAGGGTCTTCCTGTCTCTTGAGGGAGGCTCTGTGCGGTGGTAACATGGCTAAGCTGGAAAGGTGTTTCCCAGTGGCCCCTTTTCTGTGAGGCTCTGGGCTGTGGTTGGCTACAAGAGATACGTGAACGATCTGGAAGATGGAAGAGAAAGAGCTGCCATTTTCTGCACTCTCGAGGCTGGCGACGAGCAGCAGGTGGTGTGCGGCTCACACACGTTGCCTCTGAGTCGCTAGCCCGCCCTGTTGGCGTGGGGTTGTAGTCCAACACTCAACTCCTTCTCCTCCTATTGGGTCTCTTTTTTCAGCCCCTCTGAGCGCTGGACCAGGTGTATGTGCACCTCTGTGTGATAGGCACCAACCACCCCTGTATGTCATCTGCATCTGTGAGGTTGGAGATGATGGGGGACACAGGTGGGCTCTAGTTTGCCCAGGTGGGTTCCGGTCATTCGGCGGGGGTGGGGAAGGGAGGGATCTCTCTTGTCTTCACTCTCCTCCATTTCACACTCAGCTCTCCTTCCTCACTCCCAGGCCAGGCAACCTAGAGCAACTTCAGCCCAAGAGCAGAAGCAAAAGCAACACCTTTGCATCGACTTCACCAGCTGCCATGACTGAAGACCTTCTAACCCCTATTACAAATCCCAGATATTGACTCTGCTCCTCTAGTTGAACCCTGACGGAAAAAGCTCTCATGGCTGCTCCTGCCTCTGGAGTTTTTCTCTTAAATTAGGAGATGGTTGCATTGCTCTGCCAGAATTATTCGACTCTCTCCCCAAACCCTGCCTCCCCAACTCCTTTCTCAGAAAGGGCAAAGAGCCAAGTGGGAATTGTGATTCGATTCTTTTTATTTATTTAATTATGGCTGCGCTGGGTCTTCGTTGCTGCACGCTAGGGCTTTTCTCTAGTTGCAGCGAGCGGGGGCTACTCTTTGTTGTGGTGCGTGGGCTTCTCATGATGGTGGCTTCTCTTGTTGCAGAGCATGGACTCTAGGCATGCGGGCTTCGGTAGTTGTGGTTCACGGGCTCTAGAGCGCAGGCTCAGTAGTTGTGGCGCACGGGCTTAGTTGCTCCGCAGCATGTGGAATCTTCCTGAACCAGGGCTCGAACCCGTGTCCCCTGCATTAGCAGGTGAATTCTTAACCACTGTGCCACCAGGGAAGCCCTTGTGATTAGATTCTTGATGACCTACTTTGTGTTAGTAGTTTGATCTGTCTATGATGTATCTTTAAAAAGCTCATTGAAACATGTATTATGTGACTGATATCCTTACTTTTACCATGTTTAAAGTTTTCCCTTATTTTTATAATCCTTGACCTTAACCTTTCATTCAAGGCGATTGGGGGTCTTGGATTACCCTTATCCTATTTCTTGGGATTCTGCTAATCCTGTTTTCATTTTGCCATGTCAATTTCCACTCACAGTTTCTTAACTCTTCCGGTTTCCTTTATAACTCACTATCTTTTCTTGTTACCTCAATTTGCCTCTCGTTTCAGAAAGAATCATTTGATTTTATTTCATTGGGAGAAGTAAATATGGTCTAAGATTTACGTTTTGTTTTCTGCAGGAAATCTTTTTTCTGAAATATGCTTTTTCTCTACTCTTACATGCTTCACGTTCATTTCCTTTTTTATGTTGCAGAATTTTTAGTTAATTCTTTTTCTATTCATGCTCCTTGAATAAGCAGTGTTCTGAACGTTTGGTATTTGCTCCCCCATAATGTTCTTTGGTTTTCCTCGCCGCTTCAGGGATGCTGTTGGATTCCTCCTCTCAGCTCATCACTGGGGGAGACTGCTGGGTGATGACTTTGTGGGGTGAGGCAGTGGAGGGGGAGGCGAGGTGGGGAGCATCTTGAAAAGAAGAATTGGGTGTTCGTTCAGTTAACTCCTCCCTTCTTGCACCAGAAGGCAGTTCTCTCCTTGTGTCCTTTTGTTCATGGTGGCCTCTTCCTCAGATCCTTATGTGTATCAGTCTGCCTCCCTTCCTGCTCTGTTAGGAACTTTTCCACAGCAGATCTTACCACATTGGAGAGAGTCAGAATCTCTGGAAAATACCCATGCTGGAGACTTCCTGTTTGGAATGACCACTCTTGTTTTGATCACCTCCGTCCCTACAATCTAATTCTGAATATTCATAATATTTGTCATTGTAAAACCATTTTAAGTGTGCAATTCAGTGGTATTTACATTCACACTGTTGTGCAACGGTCACCACCACGCATCTCTCTTCATGGTGCAAAACAGAAGCGCCGTATCCATTAAACAATAACTCCCCATCCCCTGCTTCCCCTTGATACTGACCAGGGTTCCTGGCCTTCCCCAATCAATAGAAATTGACTAGAAGCCAGACCAGAAATTCAGGCAAGGCTTTTTTGGGGCCCCTGCTGCAGCCGGGGGGAGCAAGAAAAACAACTGGTTCCCTTGCTTGCTAGCTCCCCGAGGGGGGGCAAACTTGTTCCTTATCTGGGGTGAGGGTAGGGCTGTGTCCAGGGGTTGGGCTGGAGGGGTGGCTTAGGTGATGGTGTGTGCAGGGAGTGTGAGAAGTACCCTCCTTTTGTTCCCGACCCCCAGCTTTGCTCGCGGCTCTTCAGAAGTGGCAGTTGAGTTTTTTGGTCTTTTTGTATCTTTTTGTCCAGAATTTGCCCCAACTGCGCATGCACGCAGTTATTTTTAGTCCCGTATAGTTTCTTTGTATTTTGTTGCTGGAGGAGAGGTTTGCCCAGGTGCAAGCACTGCAGCAAAGGGCCCCAGGTCCTCAGCCTCTGGCAACCATCGTTCTGCCTTCTGTCTCAATGAATGTGACCACTCCAGGGACCTCAAAGAATTGGAATCATACAGTATTTGTCTTTTTGTGACTGGCTCATTTCACTTAGCAAAAGGACCCCAAGGTTTATGCATGTTGTAGCCTGTGTCAGAATTTCCTTCCTTTTTTTTTTTTTTTTTTTTTTTTTTTTTGCGGTACGTGGGCCTCTCACTGTTGTGGCCTCTCCCGCTGCGGAGCACAGGCTCCGGACGCGCAGGACCAGCGGCCATGGCTCACGGGCCCAGCCGCTCCGCGGCATGTGGGATCCTCCCGGACCGGGGCACGAACCCGCGTCCCCTGCATCGGCAGGCGGACTCCCAACCACTGCGCCACCAGGGAAGCTCTTCTTCCTTTTTAAGGCCGACTCATACTCCATCGTATGTATTTACTGCATATTGTTTATCATTCTGAATGTTTTTAAGCTACAGCAGGGAAAGGGGCAGAATAAAAACTGCTCCCATCTCTTGCACTATCCGTCTTCATATCTAGCCCCTGCTCTTTCATAATAGTGGTGTTTATGGGGCTCTAGCACCTTCCTGTGGGTGTACCTCAACTTGTAACAGGGAAGAGCCAAATCAGACTGCACGTTGGATCTGTTTCTTTTACTTTAACCTTTGCTTCCCATTGCTTTTGTTCACTAAAAGGATACTGTCTATGCATAATGGCCTGCCCTGGGGAACCCTGCCCCTCCGCCTGAATTTTAAACCACAGCACCTTTGTTCAGGGAAACAAAGGGACACTGTTCTACCTGTGGATGGCTGCAAGAAAGAAATTAACACATCCCCTCCCTGAGGCTGGCCATTCCTGGGGATATTTGCAAAATTTATGACCTTTTTACTTTACTTCCTCATCTCCTCCCCCTCTCTGTGCTATAAAAGAAACTGGCATCCAAACCGAATAAAGTCATATTCCTTTGCCTCAACAGCTGTCTCTGAATTTGGCCTGTTGTGTGGCGAGCAGAGCGAGCGTGGACTCGGTAACAAACTTACCTATGGACAGGAGTTCTAAAGTGTTCATCAGAGCTTTCCTTAATCTTCTTCCATTTTACCTTATCTTCTAGAAACTTCTTGAAGCACTTAATATGTGGAAGCGTCTCTTTCCCAGTTCCTAGTGCTACTGCAGATTTCCCCCTAATTAAAAAAAAAAAAAAAGAAACCTAATATTCTCCGCTTCTACTGGGTGGAATTCCTGCTACCTTTTCTCCTTCAAATCTTTTGTCAAAGGTTAGACGCTTAGGAGAGAGTTCGCAATATTAACAGTCATGACTATCCTGGAGGCTTTCTTTTCTTACCTGCAGAGTGGCAATCACCTTGCAAAGTTGTATGAATTACTACTAGTATGCATGTTGAGCTTAGCACAGTGCCTGGAGCATGGTGGAAACCTAACAACCTGCAACTACGTTTTACTGTTGTGTCTCTAATGGTAGTATTATTTAAACCTCACCGTGAAAGCACGGCTAGAATGGTTTGAGTTTAGCAATTTTATACGAACTAGAACTATTGTTATGACCACTATCATCACCATTATTAACATTATTTCAACTTCAGCCTGAAAGCTTGATTAGAATGGTTTTGAAATTATTTATTTCTCGAGACCTGGCCTGATTCATGTAGAGAATTTGCAAAGAAAGTATATTGCAAATCTGCTTACTAACTACATGACAGACACACACTGTGTCCTCTTTATACACTTTTTAAAAAAAATTTTAAATTTTTGGCTGGGTTGGTTCTTTGTTACTGCGGTGGGTTTTCTCCAGTTGCGGTGAGCGGGGGCTACTCTTCATTGTGGTGCACGGGCTTCTCATTGCGGTGGCTTCTCTTGTTGCAGAGCACGGGCTCTAGGTGCACAGGCTTCAGTAGTTGCAGCACGTGGGGTCGGTAGTTGTGGTTCACGGGCTCTAGAGCCCAGGCTCAGTAGCTGTGGCACACGGGTTAGTTGCTCCACAGCATGTGGGATCTTCCCAGACCAGGACTCGAACCCGTGTCCCCTGCATTGGCAGGTGGATTCTTAACCACTGCACCACCAGGGAAGCTCACACTGTGCGCTCCTTTATCTGGCTACAAATACAATTTTGAAAATACCTTCCCCTTTCTAAAAAGCGTACGAATCTAATAAACAAGCCCAAACGGTAGCCAATTACCAGTATAGAATTTAACTCTGGGTGTTTGCATTTACTGCAGTCGGCCATGGAAGAGGGAAGCAGCCTGCCAAGGTGGAGAAACACAGGGATTCAGTCCCAGAGCTCCCAGGGAAGCAGGCTGATTGCTGAGAGAGACCTCACTGTGTCCTTGAACACGTGGTCCCAGCCAATCACAGGAAGGATGAAATCTGTTAAGTGATATCTTTCGTGAGATTTAAAAAGGAAGACGAACCAGGCTTAATTATGATTGGGTCTTATTAAATTTTTACCCTGCAAATTTGGAAACTCTGATAATGCAGACTTGGCATATGTTAAAGAGAATAAAGATGTGTGTACGATTCAATGCTGTCACGTGGAAATTTTATATTAACAGCACACCGCTAGACAATGCAGGCCAATCATTTATGGGAGTTTATTGTATCTCAATTTTGTGTACTTATTTTCGACCCTTAGGTGCCATCTGCTTGAATGTCATTGGGGTTCACTTCCAGTGTAATGCTTGGGCGGCAGGAATAATGCCCAAGTGCCGGGAAAGCATCTGAGTGGTTGCAAGATGGAGAGAAAAGATTCATGAAGGCACAGGCAAGGAAGGATCGGGGTGGGTTGCAGGAGAGGTGTCAGTCCAGGCTGTACACATCAATCCTAGGAAGAGGACCAAAATCCCAGAGCAGAGAGCTGAGCTAGTGTAAGTGAGAGCAGCACCGTGGTGAGAACAATGTGGGAGCCACTCTCAAAAGAATGGCTCTAGGGTGTGTCTGCATGGCCACCGTTCAAAACAGAGAGCCCGTGTTGAGCTCGCTGGGCCCCTGGAAGCATCGCCTGCCTGTGACCTCACTGGACAGTGGCTTAGCGCAGCTTAGAAAGAGAGCCGTCTGTTCCTCCTTGTTGGTTTAACCACATGATACACAATCCTGTAAACAAATTAATTTCCCCCCGGGAGTTTTGAAAGCATCCTAACTGTATTATCATTTTTTCTGCATAAAGGAAGCTTAGCAAGAAAACAATTACAGAATGGACTTCAAATGATCTCCAAATGACCATCAAGTAGAGATGGCAGTCAACAGACATGCGGGGGCAGGGGGCAGTGGGGTGAGGGGCAGGAATAAAGTGTCACTTGCTAAATCCAGACTTGTTTATGCTGAAAGCTGGGTTGACCCTTTCCTTTTCTTTCTCCCTTCGGGCAGAAATTCTTTGGCACCCTCATTGAAGAAAATTCTGTTCCTCTCCTACTGTCCATAGCCTTTCTGCTCTGTCCCCAAGTAGAATTCTCAAGCTTGGCCTGTTCTGGGGATGAGCTGACATGGCCGAGGCCAGGAGGACAAGCAGATGTGCCAGGATGTAAGATGTAAACAAGCACATTTATTCCTGTGTTTGCTCAGCAGGCATTTACCAACTGTCTGGTTTGTGCCTGGTTCTGCGCACTTCCTTAGAGATGAAATGGAAAACAATACATGATCCTCTCCTTAAAGCAACATGATGCTTCGTGGCATGACGGACAAACAAAGCAAGAATCACCAGGCAGTGAGGGAACCGCTGTGTTATGCGTAGGAGGAAAAACTCTCCTCTACCCAATTTGCGTCTCTGGCTGGGCTTCAGAATTACATGGATATGAAACAGATTAACAGGAGTCAAGCATTCCAGTTTTACTGAATTTTCACATGTACACTGAAGCCTTCTCAAGAGAATGAAGATCCAGAGAAGTGAGCAGAGAAGGAAGCTTTTGTATCTTGTAGACAAGGAAATAATAAATTTGTGAACAATTGACAAGACAAAGGGATGTGGGCCAAAGGTAGTAAATGGGGAATAAGTATCAAGGTTTGTTAATACAGCCTTCTCAGCCCTGAATTCCCTCTCTGCTGAAAAGGATGCCTTCTATCATCCTGGTACAGGGAGGGTACCTTTCACATGGGAGACTTGTCTCCTGTTTTTAGAGGGACAAAGGAGGGCCGGAGTGTCTTTCGTGTACTGGCTGTTTCTTAAGTGCCTTTAATCCAAAATAATATGCCAAAGTGACATATTTTGGGGTGACATGTTCTAGTCAAAAGAAATGATGACTAAATGTAATGTGGGATCCTGGGTGGGATTCCTGAACAGCAAAAGGTCACTAGGTAATAGCTAAGAAAATCTGAATAAAGTATGGTCTTTAATGAATGATAATGTATCTGCACTGGTTCATTAATTGTGACAAATGTACCATACGAATGTAAGATATTAATAATGGGGAAACTGGGTGTGGGGTATTATCTTTACAATTTTTCTTTAAATATAAAAGTATTATAAAATTAAAGTTTATTTTAAAAAAACGTGGTACTGTCAAGTACTGGGGGGAAAATAAAGCTCTAAGCTGCCTTTCCAAATGTCATTTCCTCCTTTTATTTTTATGCTATTTCTTTTGTGCAAACCACATGTTCACTGTAATGAGTAATGACGTGGAATAATAAATGATGACAAAAGGTAACTTTCACTGAGTACCTCCTGTGTGCTATTTACATCTATTAAATATAAGGGTATACCTCTAATATAACCCTGATAATAAGGACAGTTATGAGGCAAAAAGGAAGGGACAACCAGGTCTCACCCATATCTGATTTTTCTGTCCTTCATGGACACATGGGGGAGACTATATTTCCCAGCACCTTTGTGATTAGTCCAGGTCCTGCGCCTGGTTCTAATGACATGTGAACCAAAGTAAAATGTGTTATATATATAGACCATTTAAGAGCTGTTATAACCCATCTACACGTCTTATCTCCTTTGGCAGTGACCGTGGAGGTTATGGGCTGAGATGGCAGAGCCACAGATGAAAGTAAGCTGGATCTCTGAGTCACTACACGGAGAAGAGCTTCTCTGGAACATCACCGGAACCACATAAGTCTCGGACACGAGCCATATACTAATTTTTATTGTGTCGAACACAGCTTCTTTAATGATGATGCTCACAGACCCGAGACTTAATGTATAATATCTACTATGTAATCACAATGTAATTATGTAGTAGTCTTTATTGATATGACTGATGATCTATTTTGTAATAAAAATCTCCTGAAGAATATTGGCTGAAGGAATGACAATCCCTGAGAGAATTACAGCCTTGTTTCAGACGTTTTTGTAAATCCTTGAAGCAGACCTTTCTGGTTTTTCTAATTCCAATGGCCAGCCTAAAACTTTTACTGTCATTCTCACATCTTCTGACCTCTGTTCTTTCCTGTTGCTCGATGATCTTCCTATAAATTGTATAGGAAATGAAGCAGATGCAATTACAGTGTCCGCCAGCCCTGATGCAGATAAATAGGCGGAAGTCTGGCCAAGTGTCTTCCCAAGGCAGCCCTCGGTGTCTGTTACTCAGAACAGAAAGAAGTAGCCTATCTATCGCAGCCCTGCCTTGTTCCAAAGATATCATTAGCTCCTGGAGAACAGGGATCACGAGAAAGCCATTTCAGATGAAAACACAAGTCAACAAAAACAAAGCTTCTTTGCGAATAGAGCTGTAAATTTGCATTAGAATTCTGACTTCCCAGTGAATAATCTATTGACTCTTTAGGCCACAGCCAACTTTTCATGATAAACTTCCTCATCTCTGTGTCACAGGAGACCTCATCTCTAGGCTGGGGCTGGGTCCCTTCATATGGTAGAGGCACAACCAGGCATATTGGGAGGGCTGGTTGAATGGACCAGTCCGAGACTTATCTACATGAGAAACTGAATGATTAGATGGTTTGGAACAGACTGCCGGTCTTTCAGAATGACATCTCCAAGCTGCTCTTTAAGTTTACAGGTTGTAGAAATGAACTCTTCTCAAGGGAGGAGTTGAAATAAAGAGTAAGTGAACTAACTCCTTTGTTCTTATGTTTTTTGTCTAATAATATGAGAATAAAAGCAAGGTCTTTCTTTGACCCAGCCCATGACAAAATGCAAGTGGAGAAAGGATTATCCCCAATGTCTTCACTTTTAAGGCAATAGGAATGAAAAACAAAGAACTTTCCCATCTAGGCTGGGTAGATACAAAGAAGAGGGTTTTTTTTGTTTTTTTTTTTTGCGTTACGCGGGCCTCTCACTGCTGTGGCCTCTCCCGTTGTGGAGCACAGGCTCCGGACGCGCAGGCTCAGCGGCCGTGGCTCACGGGCCCAGCCGCTCCGCGGCATGTGGGATCTTCCCGGACCCGGGCACAAACCCGTATCCCCTGCATCGGCAGGCAGACTCTCAACCACTGCGCCACCAGGGAAGCCCACAAAGAAGAGTTTTAATGTCTGTTTGGACAGCAGGTCCGTACCTGAAGACTGAGGTACTCCAGGAAAATCTGGGAGCCACTATACAGATGTCAGTGCCAGAAGGCCACACAGGAACATTGGAAGATGACCGCTTTTGAAAGAGTCCAAGGATTCCAATCCTTTAAGCCAGAAGGCAGGATTCTCCCCATCCTTCTTTCACACTTGGAGACTTTGTTATGCGTTAGCCCCCTACTTCCTAACCCCACCTCCTGGGCCCTTTAATCCTCACACACTCTGACTTTACCAACCCTCACTGTCCTTGTAACTCTGATATGGCATAGAAAATGGACACCTCCTACAACCAATTCTTGTCATGATCCTTATTATGTTAGCTGGTGTGTAATAAACTGTATGGCTGACCCTTGCCCCTGTAGCTCTAAACGTTTGGAACTTCTTGCACAATAGGAGTGTCTTTGTTATTAAGGTAGGTCGACTCTAAACCTTTGGAATTTCTTGCATGGTAGAAGTATCTTTGGGGACTTCCCTGGTGGCACAGTGGTTAAGACTCTGTGCTCCCAATGCAGGGGGTCTGGGTTCGATCCCTGGTCAGGGAACTAGATCCCACATGCACGCAGCAACTAAGAGTTCACATGCCACAACAAAGGAGCCCTCAAGCCACAACTAAGGAGCACACCTGCTGCAACTAAGACCTGGCACAACCAAATAAATAAATGAGTGACTGACTGAAAGAATGAATAAATAAATAAATAAATAAGTATCTTTGTTATTCATGGGGCCACATTTGATAGTTTATGCAAAGCAGATGACTCAGGAAGGGGGCTGGTCCTGTAAGAAAGACCATCTGTGTGATTAAGTGGGGTGAAGCTTTGAGGCAGGTAATATCAGCCCAATCAGGAGAGCAGCGGGGCTGGAGGTTCAGTTCAACCGTATGGCCAATGATACAATCAATCATGTCTACATAATGAAACCCCAATAAACACTCGGGGCGCCAAAGCTGGGTAAGCGCTCCTTGTTGATAATATCCTGCATAATGTCACACATTGATGTGCTAAGAGGGTAACTCATTTAGACCCCACCATTCTGTAGGCATCCAGGACCCCATCCTGTGTATGTGGCACAGCTGAAATGTGTTCTGTACCACAGGAGGGGGGATATCTACATGGCATCGTTTGGATGGAGGCTAGGGCAAATTCTCACAACATAGACAGATGTTCTTCTCCTTGGATAATTGAAAGCAGTGATGGCTGTTCTCCATTTCTGGTCTTCCCTTGATGATGAAATGAAAGAGAAACGGGCTGTAAGATTATACTCACTTGCGATGCCTGCTCACTGTGCTGCTGGAGATCTTTGGGTCTTATTCTCTCTTGTCTACCTTGTCCCTTCCTTCTCTGGCTCTCCCCCGGCTTCCTGGTATCTAAAGGCAGGAAATAGCAACCCTTCCTATTACTTACTTAGACAAGTTGCCCATCTCAATGCCATTGAGCTTTTGAATTTCACAGTCAAGTATCTGCAACCTTTGTCTTCTGGTTCTGTAGTGAAGGACTGATGTCTCATTGTCTGGCCTTGTCGGGGGCGGGGGGTATGCAGGAAGGTACAATAGAGTCCAGGATACAAGTGATGGAAACTAGGTGATCTCAGTGTGTGTGTGTGTGTGTGTGTAGGATGTACACAGACTCATTTTCCTTTCCAGATGCCGAAGCCCAGTGATGACAAGGCCACATTAAGAAGACAACTCCTGCCACCTTGGACTTGGAGAGACTTACATCAGAATACTGAAGCTAGGACTTCCCTGGTGGCACAGTGGTTAAGAATCCGCCTGCCAATGCAGGGGACACGGGTTTGAGCCCTGGTCTGGGAAGATCCCACATGCCATGGAGCAGCTAAGCCTGTGCACCACAACTACTGAGCCTGCGCTCTAGAGTCTGTGAGCCACAACTACTGAAGCCCGTGTGCCTAGAGTCCGTGCTCTGCAACAAGAGAAGCCACCGCAGTGAGAAGCCTGTGCACCGCAACAAAGAGTAGACCCTGCTCGCTGCAACTAGAGAAAGCCCGTGCACAGCAACGAAGACCCAACGCACCCAAAAATCATCCAAAAAAAAAAAAAGAATACTGAAGCTAGACTTTCTTCACATTCACATTCCCCGATTGGGAAGATCTTTCCCTGTGGTAATCAACTGATACCAGACCTTGTCCTACTCAGCGGGTGTGGGTAGGTAGGAGGGATACCTGAAACTTTAGGGGCTCCCATCCTGAAGACATGACCTTTAGGGCCAGAAAGAAAGCAATGCTTCCCACCCTTTTGCTGCACGCTGGCCCTACTGCTCAGCCCATTACCCCATCCCATTCAGTGGGATGTCCAGGACATGCTGAGTTACCTTGTTAAGGAGACTAAATGGGACTGTCACCTTCATCCCATAAGAAACTACTCAATTTGAATTCTTCCAAATCCAGTGTAAACTCCTGAATAAATCTGGCCCTACGTGGTCCCCTGCTCTGTGGCCCTCTTCATCGGCAGTTCACATCACAGCTGTTTATTTCTTCAAGATCAGCAGGAGAATCTCTCCTTCCTGCTGAAAACAGGCTCTATGACCTCTATGTGACCCCTCCATTTTATAGATGGGGCCAGAGGCTGGACTAGAAGTGAATTAAGGTATTCATCCTAAAATTGTTGAGTACAGAAATTCCAGGAGCTGGGATGCTTTCCAGGACTAGGATAGTCTCCACCTTGTGGCTACATTCAGCTCTGCAATCACTCTTATTACTGTGAACATCGAGAAACCTAAAAGTCAACTTAGAGGAGCAGCTTAGCTGTCAACGTCTTCCACAAGGAACATAAACACAGCTTGTTAGCTTCAATTGAGCAGGGCAGGTTTCATTCACCCATTTGGAAGGGGATTTCAACTTGTACAGTGAACTATGCAGAGATATCTATTCATTCTTTTACTCAGGGGAGGGCCTACTATGTGCTGGGAAGTGAAGATACACTGGTACATGGCACAGTCCCTGCCCCCAGTGAGTTCACAGTCTAGTGGGGCAGTTGTGCAGACAAGGACATACAGGGTGTTAGATGCTATGCAAGTAGGGTGTGCTGTGGAACACCTGGGATACCTGGAGACTCCAGTGGGTATTGTAGAACAGGAGGCATCTGAGCTGATACCTCAAGGAGGTGTAGGCGTTAGCCAGGGGAAGTGCACTGGGATGGAGGAGAGAGTGGCTGATATGACATATGAGGTAAGAGTGGGTAGAATTTTAAAAAGGAACAAAATCTTAGACCACAATGTAAATTACTACCAGGAGCTTCGATTTTGTCCTGAGCATCAACATTTAAGTCATATGCATTTAGAAAGAGCACCCTGGTGTCCTAGGACATGGATTGGGAGGGCAGGGGAAGGTTAAAAGCTAATATGGGCCCAACTAAGATAGTGACAGGAGGGATGGAGAGAAGGATACAGAGGTGGATTAGATCTAGGCCATGACAAGGTCCTAGGTGCTATTACGATAGTGGTAGCTAAGGTGGAATAAAGAATTTAAAATTTTATGGAAATTGAGATGGTCTGAGAATCTAAAAGGTCAGGACAATGGCTGGGTGGTTCTTGTGCAGGTTGACATCCGAGCTGCTAAATTGGGTGTCAAACTTGCATTCGTTTCCTATTCCATGTATTCCATGTAGTTTCCTCTTCCGCCACAAATCTGGTGGATGAAAACAACACCCATTTTTTATCTCATGATTTCTGTAGGTCAGAAGTCAACTGGGCATTCTGAGCTCGACTGAGTTTCTTGCTCAGGGCATCACAAGACTGAAATCAAGTGTCATTTGGGGCTGTGGTCTCATCTGCATCTTGGGGTGCTTTGCAAAGCTCATGTGGTTGTTGGCAGAATATAATTCCTTGCCGTTGTAGGAAAGAGGCCCTCCACTCCTCCGGTTCCCCTGCTGTGTGGCCCTCTCTGTAGGCTGTTCACATCACAGCTGCTTATTTCTTCAGGGTCAGCAGGGGAGTCCCTCCCTCCTGTCTGCTAAGATGGAGTTTTACATAATGTAATGCCGTCATGGCAGGGCCATCCCATCAGCCTTGCTGTAGAACATGACATATCATCAGGAGAGTGTAATCCCATCCTAGCCACAGGTTCTGCCTACAGTCAGGGGAAGGGTTACCCAGGGTGTGTGCACCAGGAGGTGGGATTCTTGGGAGTCATCTCAAGAATTCTACCCACCACAGACATCTTTGAGGGAGAGGGTAGTGAGGAGGGCAAGTCCTGAGGTAACAGCTGTGAAGAAGAGAGGAAGCTCCAGGGCTTTCTGGTCTACCTGGGAGAACCAGCAGGCCCACTGTGTGTGAAGGGCCCAAGCTCATTCACAACGGTGTAACTGTATGACACTGTACCTCTGGGAGATGGGAGCTCAGTGGTTGTAAGTTGTAGCTCTTTTAAAGACTCTCAAATATCATGGTATCAGAATTGCAGGAAAAGTTAGAAGGCTGTGCAGACCTGCCCATCTTCCCTGGCTGTTCACGCCAGCACCTCTCTACTGTTAGTGGTGACCTTCTCAAGTCAGGTTATTCTCTGTTTCTTTCCATATCTCTCTTTCCAAAGGGAAAGTAATCTCCTAGGTAGCCATCTGTGTCTTTGACTTGGATGTTTTCTACATCCAAATGTGAAATGAAGCTTCAAACCACATTAAGGAAATTTCTAGCATTAAAAGCTAGGTATGACGTTTTAGGATTTGGGAGCCTCTGAAATGAGAGATTCACAGTCTTTCTTCCTTTCCCTCTCTGTAGCCCGATTCCCTTTCTGTTTATAGCCAGGATTCATTATCACCTGCAGCAACAGTGACTGGAGATAGGAAATATGAAGACCTGGGACACTTAGCTAGCTCATGAAATCAGCCGGATTACTCTCTGACTGTGCACTCACATTCCAAGGACTGAGCTCCTGCTTTGTTCCTTGTGAAACGTCCCTGGCCTCCCATGTGCAGTATCACATCTCCATCAAGGTCTCCTGTGCCTGCTGCCCTCCTGGGCTCTCTTTACCCCAGCACAGGGTCTTGCTGAGTCCCAAAGAATCCAAGCCCATGGTGGGGTCCCCTGAAGCTCACCAGACTCCTCTGGGGTTAGGTTGTGCCCCTGGGGGAGGGAGCTGCCCTCAGGCACTCTGAGGCTCATCTCCCACCAGATATGCAGAGCATCAATGTTAAGGGCAAATAGGTCAAGTGATGTTTGAGAGAAACGTTTTAGATCAGGGCTTCCTAACTTGCACACTATAGTTTATTAGGGGCAGCTGTGGGACAAGGGGAACTATTACAGTAAGTGTTGGAGACTGACAAATCCAATAGCTTACAAAAGGATCTGAGACTGTCCTATAGTAAAGAGGTCTTTACTAGTTTAATCCAATATTTTCCAAACTTTTCCATTATTTTGAGTAACTCTTTTTCCTATAAAGTAGTGGTCTCTAGAATACACTATTAGAAATGCTATTTTGGACAAACTAACAATTTTTTAGAAACCACATTTCCTCCCAAATAACCCCCATGAAACAAGGAAAATCGGGGTTGGGGGAAGAATTTACTGTCTCCATTTTTAGGGAACTTAGAAAGCAGTTGAGACTGGACAGAAAACACACGTACTGAAGAAAGAGAAAACATGCAGAGTAAAGAGACAGTCCAGTGCCAGCAGATCTCAGAAAGGAGCAGCAAGACCTCCCCCCTGAAAGTCAGAGGTGTGCCCTGAAGGGGAACACCATAGACACTTCGTCTGCAGTAACAGGTGCAGGAACCGCAGTGAGCAAGGCTGGTGGCAGAAGCCCTCCTGGGCCTGATTTGGTTTGGAGAAGCAGAGGGAATGGGAATTTCAAGGAATCACACAGGAGAACCATACCCACATGATGCAGCCAATTTCTAAGGTAGCATAAAAGGTGGAAGAAGTAGTAAGTCTTAAATAAATAAATAGATAAAAGAGCTGGTCTTAAAAAATGATTTCATGATGAAGAAAAAGCAAACTGGTGGAGCAGCCATATAACATTTTTTTAAAGAAAAATATGGAAGAAAACAGGAGTAAAACTGCCAAGAGATGGAGAACACACACCATAACAGTGTTGACTCAAAAGAGATAAAAATAGTGACCAAGTAATTTGCCAAGAATTTTTTTTTAAGCCTTCATCAGCATCAAGGTGTCTCAGGAGCAGAAACACAAGGGAGATGGAGAGAGAACAGAGATAAACATCACAGGTAAGAGGATAAAACTGGAAGGAGCACAGGAAAAAATAGGCATTGTAGAAAACACAGTGAAGACACGAGATAGAAATGCAAACAGTGAACACAAAGAAGAAAAAATTAAAGGGTTGGGGAGAAAATATGAGTAACGAGACTCCAACATATCTTCAGTGAGAAAACTAAATCAATGGAACAGGATTGATATTTAAAGTTGTAATCCAAGAAAGCATTCCTGAAACAAAATATGTGTAAGACACATCTTGTATCAGGGAAAAATGACCTATGGGCAAAAACACAAGATATATCTGAATAAAAGTATTGCACCTTATAGATAAGGAAGGACTCTTTCAAGTGTCCAAGCAAAATAAAATCAGTTATAGGTGGAAAAAAACTCAGGCTGGCTTCAGATTTGTCCATCGCAACCTTCAAAGCCAGAAGAGAGCATAACGAGACTTGTAGATGCTCAACAAAAGAAAGGAAAATCCAAGGATTTTATTTCCAAGTGAATTGTAATGCAAGTGTAAGGGCTACAGACATGCTTGTGGGTAATTAAGAACTCAGACTCTTTTGAGGAAATCACCAAAGGATGCATCTCAATGAAAAAAGAAATGGCTGAGTATACTACGACAGAAGGACCAGTGATGAGCAAGAAATATATTTAATTGTAGAACTAAGAGTAAAATAATGCAGAAGTAAGGGTTTAGAGAAGAATAGAAATATTATATTTGCTGATATATAATATTTGATATAAGCAACAGAATTGGATGAGAGAAATCGATTCAAGGTGGGGAGATAAAACAAGAATACCCAGCACCTAGTCTGTGAGAGTTGGGAACCAAAGCAATTAAGTTAAAGCTTAATTTAAATCAAGTAATCACGTTATTTAGTAGTTCAAAAGCAACAGGTAGAGATATAATATTGTAAACTAAAATGGGGTTGTAGGAAAGGAAGTGGGGGAAAGGAAGAAGAAACTTGCTAATTTATCACTTTTTATTCTCATTGAATCTAAAGAAATCAAGACATGATGGGATTCAGTGATGTCATATAGGTAACCACTAGAACTCACATACAAACCTTTAGAAATACAGGTTTCCCCTGATACCTGAAAGCACCAAGTAGAGCCTTCCTATGAAACCTTTCTCAAGCTGAAGTGGTGTAAAGTGAAGAGTGTCCCCCGCTTTCCAAAAGTTCAAGTTAGGTCACTTACTTTTAGGAAAGTCCTACATTAGTATGGCAATGGCTTTTTCGGTAAAAGTAAAAATCCTCTTCGAATTTCTCTCCAGGTACTAATGCAAGGTCTTTCGTAAAAGCCAAGTGGCGTAAAGCAGGCTTTCAGAAAGAGGGATATACCTGTATTAGAAAACCAGACACACACACTCCACATAGCAAAAGACTTTTAAAACGATAAAACAGGAACTATAGCAGAAAAGAATATGACAGAACTGAGACAAAACATGTCATATAAATAACTACTAATGGGTTGAACTAATCTATAAGGAGAAAAATACTTTGTTGGATCAAAAGCAAAATGTGGCTCTCCTCTGTTTATAAGAGACATACCCCAAACGATGCAACGGAGAAGGGTTGGAAGGAAAAGATGGGCAGATGTATACAAGGCAAATTTAAACAAAACCAAACAGGAGTGGCAGTCACAAAACCAGAAAAGGTGGTATTTAGTCCATAAAACATTCCATGGGAGGGAGAAGTGCATATTACAACTCTGAAGTTGAGCAGGGTTAATGCAGGAAACCATTCTCATACCTCATGAGTGAGGCCAGCAGAATCCTGTTTCAGGACGGCTGTTTACCTTGAGCTGTGAGGAGTGTGGATCTCTTGAAGTGATAAAACACCTTCTTTGTGATATACAGTTTTGGAAAGAAAGCAGATCGTTAAAGCTGGTGCTGGAAGACAAGAAAAAGAGTCTCAAGAAAGTGTTAAAACGTGGCGGACCCAGGGGTAGGGCTGAACCAGTTGGTTTTTACCTTTCTTAGCAGATAAAAGTTTTGAATTTTATTAAATTGTGGCTAGATTTTTGGCTAGAAGATGAAAGTTGGAGAACTAAGATATTAAGACTAATATAAAACAGGCCTACACAAAGGACAGAGAGGTAAATGTTGCTATCTTGCCATTTGGCAAAAAGGACTTAAATAATATACTGTATGGATGGAGCATAAATTATTTCACCCATATATTATTTCTACAATTTAATTTTTTTTGTTGTTATAAAAATTCTACTGAGGACATTTTTGTGGCTAAATTTGAATGTTACACGTGTTCATGATTATTTCCTAAGGATAAATTCCTAAAGGTAGGATAGCTGATTCAACAGAATGCATATTTTAAAGAGATTTGATATTGATCACAAGTTGTACTCCAAAAAGTCTGCACCAGGACTTCCCTGTGGTCCAGTGGTTAAGACTTTGCTTTCCAATGCAGGGGGTGTGGGTTTGATCCTTGGTTGGGGAGCTAAGATCCCACATGCCTCACGGACAAAAAAGCCAAAACATAAAACAGAAGCAATACTGTCACAAATTCAATAAAGACTTTAAAAATGGTCCACATCAAAAAAAAAATCTTAAAAAAAGTCTGCACCAATTTACTTCTGAGTAAGCAATTTATGAGAGTGAACATTTATTTCCGAAATATCAGGCAATGATTTTAATCTCGGACGGACAATTTGTTAGGTGAAAATGCAATCATGGTGGGGTTTAAATTTGCATTTGTTTGATTATTAGTAGGTAAACTAACCATATAATGTCTTATATATTCATTAGCCAATTATGTTTCTTCATTGTGTATTTCCTTTTATTACTGGGGCAATTGTTTTTTAAATTTATTCTTACTTGGTTGACCATCTTTGGCAGGACCTAACTATTAATGCTTAGTTGTCCACAGTCTCTCCACGCCTGTGACTCACCTCAGTCTACAAAAAGAATCCTCAGTGGCAAAACCAATTTTCTCCCTTCCTACACTCAGCCTCTTCTAGCTCTTAGAGCCTCTCTCTTTTTGACCAGTTCCTAGATTTCTTTGTGTGTGCTGCAGAATAAAAAATTACATGGAGAAGGACGTCCTGGAGCATAGAGGAGCAGGGAGAAGTACTGAGGGATGGGCTTGGGCAATCTACATGATGAAGATAGTATGTAGGATAGGAAGTTGCAGCAGAGATTTGAGTGTGTTTTGGTTAAAAAAATCAGGGAATTGGGGAGTGTATTAGTTTCCTATGGCTGCTGTAACAAATTACCACACACTTGATGGCTTAAAAAAAACACATTCATTCTCTTACAGTTCTGGAGGTCAGAAGTCCAAAATCAGTTTCACTGAACCTAAATCAAGGTGTTTGCATGTCCACCCTCCCTCCAGAGCACCTGGGGGAGAATTTTCTCCTTATCTTTTCCAGCTTCTAGAGTTGTGTTCCTTTATTCCTTGGCTTATGTCCACTTCTTTCACGTTCAAAGCCAGCAGGGTAGCATCTAGCTTCGGTCCTTACCTTGCCTTATTCTTCTGCGTCTAATCCCCCTCTGCCTCACTCCTATAAGGATACCTGTTGTTACATCGGACTCACCTGAACAATCCAGAATGATCTCCCTATCTCAACGTCCTTTAGATAATCACATCTGCAAAATCCCTTTTGCCATATAAGGTCCAGGGATTTGTCATCCACGTATTCCAGTGACTAGGACCTGGATATCTTTGGGGATTACGATTCAGTCTACTACAGGGGGGGAAAAGAAGAGGACCTGGGAAAAGTGTCACCAAGAGTATAGTGGACACTGTTACTGGTCTGTCCAGCATCACTGCCACCACTGGAGAGCAGCCATGAGGTGTCATTCAGAGGGACCTTTGTCCAGTTCCAGGAGCGGGTCCTGACTGGCATAAGCTGCTCACTATGACAATCTCCCTGATTTTAGTGATGTATTCAGGAAAGGTCACTTGAACAAATTCAGACCAACTCAGGGCCCTCCCAGCCCTCTTCCATGGTGGTGGAAGGAGAAATTTTTTTCCTACTTGGATTTTGTGTCAGCTATCCCGGAGGTTAGGAAAAGAAGCCCAAGTGATTGCAGTCTTTATTTTATTTTATTTTTTACTATAAACCTCACAGTGATATTTGACTTATCAAATTATTCTATTGAATTGCATGAAGATTTTTTTGAATTGAAGTGGGAAAAATAATTTGATTTCAAAGAGAGAGAGCTAACAAATATAATGTAATTTCAGAGTATTGCTTATTATTCTCCAGAAAATCATTTGTTTTATTATTATTATTATTTATTTAACTTCAATGTTCATTGTCCAAGAAGTGTGTTGACTCCAAGAAATATTTTTTAAATGGAATATTCTGAGGACATCATTGTGGGAAAATGTTGAGCATCCTTGGTCTTTTCTGCTCATTGTGGATGTTTTCTAGAAGATGGCTCATCTTAGACACACTTCAGGCTTCTTATAAATTAGCAGTCAATCCTTTACAAGACTGTATTTCTTAACTCTCTTGGTTTTCTTGGGTGACTCTTGTTGGAGAGAGAGCTCCTGTAATTACCTATGACAGGAAATTCTTTATCGGCCATTTCCTGGCACTAAGAGTACGGTGTGAGTGGCTTCTGTTCAGTCCAGCCTCCAGGTAAGAGCATGGGGATGTCCTCTCTGAACAGGTGTTTTGGGGAAGCTGCCGTAACTTCCAGGGCTCAAATCCAGAATCTCTTGCAGGACATGCTTCGTGCGGTAGTGGTCAGATCATCACCTGCCATGCTTCATTGAACTTGGTGCTGAGTATGTCTGAGGGAGACTTCTCTGCCTCTATTGTCATCCTGGACCACAATCCCTCTCCTAGTTCTTGCCTTCTTGTCCCTTTGTTCTGACCCTGTGGAGTGACAGATTCTCCTGTGGAGGACAGCAGTGTCTCCATGTGTCAGCTCCTTTCTTTCCAGGGACTCTAGTGGTCCCAGGTAAAGAATGCTTGTGAGCTGTGCACAATGAATGGACACATTTTAAAAATGGGACAGGGTTTTAAAGATGGATGAGTTCAATGTCTCATCAAGTGTGGAAACAACGGCGAGAAAATCCCTGACATGCTGTCACCTTGTGTCAGACAAAGTCCTTCCAGTGACCCGACAGTCATATGAAATTCGTGGAATCAGATTTTAGGATTCAGAGCGGTCTTAAACATGATCTAAGGTAGTCTTTCTCAAGGTCAGGTCCATGGATCACTTGTATCAATCATTTGGGATGTTTGTTGAAGATTCAGGTCCTTGGACCCTACTACCTACTGAATCATACGCTATGGGCGTAAAGTCCATGCACCTGGCTAGAAGAGATGATTCTCTCTCTCTCTCTTTTTGCTTTTACATTTATTCAACAAATAGAAGAGCTGATTCTTAACTACACTGACATCAGAGATGAACTATACTAGACTAACTCCCCCATCCAATTCTCAAACCACCTTGACGTTTATGCATGTTACAGATTTTCCCCAGAAAGAGATATATATGCCCTACTCCCCCACCCCATATATCCTATTATATTATTCTTCTTGGGCCGCTATAACAAAATACCATAAGCTGGGCGGCTTAAACAACAGATATTTATTTCTCACAGTTCTGAGAAGTCCAAGATCAATGTGCCAGTGGATTCGATGTCTGATTAAGGTTCTTGTCCTGGGTTGTAGACAGCGATCTTCTTGCTGTAACCTCATGTGGCAGAGAGAGAGTGAGCTCTGTTCTCTTCCTCTTCTTATAAGAGAGCTAATGTTATCATGAGAGCTCTACCCTCATGACCTCAGCTCAACTGAATTACCTCCTAAAGGTCCCACTTCCAAATACCATCACACTGGGGATTAAGGCTTCAACATGAATTTGGGGGAAACACAAATATTCAGTTGATAACCTTGTGTTACTGTTCCCCCTGCCCAACCACCACCAAATTCCTGTCCTTCTTACCTCAAAGTACATTCATTCTATCTTCCCATGAAAGTAGTGTCCCCAAGGCTCTGAGTGGCCCTGCCCCCTGGCTTTGGGAGATCCCTCTTCCATGGCTCTGGGCAGAGACTGGCTGGCTTATTGAAGCTGAGGCGATGGCCTTGATGACCTGTGAATTGCTTTCATGGTCAATCTCCCCTTTGTGCTGAAGAATAGTGCATGTTGGAAGCCTACCTTGATTCTGTCCTATTGTCTCTGTTTCCTTTAGTCCCAGCTGGCCATGTGTCTGCTGGTGTAATCCCATTGCTACTCCAGGATTCCACTGAGATGACCAATTAGGTCTTTGGTTCACATCCACACTAATTTTTTTTAGCAAATGATTGATCAGCCACATTAAAGGCTTCTTCGCCAAAGACCACCATAGTGGGGATTAGAATTTCAGCATATGAATTTGGGGTATAAACATTCAGTTCATACAACTATCGTTTATCTAGTTGGAGGAGTCAATGTCATGGACTTTTTTTTTTTTTTTTCACTGTTGCTCCGGACGCGCAGGCTCAGCGGCCATGGCTCACGGGCCCAGCCGCTCCGTGGCATGTGGGATCCTCCCGGACCGGGGCACGAACCCACGTGCCCTGCATCGGCAGGCGGACTCCCAACCACTGCGCCACCAGGCAAGCCCTGTCATGGACTCTTTAAAGCCAAGAGCCTCCTTGAGTTAGGCTTCTAATATTGTGACCTACACATTGCTCTTGGTGTATCAAGGGGTCCTCGTGTAGTTTGGCAGTTTTAGAGAAAAAATGATGAAACAATTCTACTTACATATGTTTTATAAATTCAAAGTGTAATATTATTCATAAATTTAAAATTTCATTGCACTCCTAGTTATTCTATTATAAAAGTTGTTTAAGCGATCCAGGAAATGCTTGGGAAAGTTAGTCTCAGCTCCCATTCAGCTAACAGCCCGGTGTTCCCCATGTTGTTTGTATTTGACAGGTGGTTAGCCCATTTGCTTTTTTGTTTTTGTTTTTGCGGTACGTGGGCCTCTCACTGTTGTGGCCTCTCCCGTTGCGGAGCACAGGCTCCGGACGCGCAGGCTCAGCGGCCATGGCTCACGGGCCCAGCCCCTCCGCGGCATGTGGGATCTTCCCGGACTGGGGCACGAACCCGTGTCCCCTGCATCGGCAGGCGGACTCTCAACCACTGCGCCACCAGGGAAGCCCCTTTTTTGTATTTTTACATTACTACATTGAAACTAATGTCTAGTGGTGGAAATCAGAGGTTAGGAGGGCTGAATGCAAAGGGCCTGCCCAGAAACTGCCAGGAGATGGAAGAACTGGCCTGGGTAACCCCCATCTACCACATCCTTCAGTGTAGGTGAGAATAGGACTGAGGAAGGGATGGGACCCTGCTGAGTCAAAGCCAAAGCCTGGGGCTTTGCACACTTCTCCTCCAGGCAAAATGAGAAGTGCTCTAAGAATCACTTACAGAGGTTTGGACATTCAGTAATGTCTGTGTAATTTCCCTGGTGACACAGTGGTTAAGAATCCGCCTGCCAATGCAGGGGACATGGGTTTGATCCCTGTTCCGGGAAGATCCCACATGCTGCGGAGCAACTAAGCCTGTGTGCCACAACTACTGAGCCTGTGTTCTAGAGCCCGCAGGTCACAACTACTGAACCTGTGAGTCACAACTACTGAGCCGGCGTGCCTAGAGCCCATGTTCCACAGCAAGAGAAGCCACCGCAGTGAGAAGCCTGCGCACCACAACGAAGAGTAGCCCCCACTCGCCGCAACTAGAGAAAGCCCGTGTGCAGCAACGAAGATCCAATGCAGCCAAAAATAAATAAATAAATAAATAAATTTATTTTTAAAAATCCCCAAACTATAATGTCCGTGTGAGTTGGGGGCAGCGGGCTTCTCAATCCCTGGCTAGACATTTGTGTAGGCAGTGAATTGCTCCTATAAGCTATCTGTGCCTGTTCAAACAAAAGAAAAGAGGGGAGGGAGATGGCAGATAGAGGGGCAAGAGCGAGCGCCCTCCATCCCCATCCCTTTTATCTGGTGGGACAGGGTGGGCAGATTTCCTGCTTTTCAAGTGGACACCATGGAAGGTGTCAAGCAAGAGCAGCTGTAGGCTCACCAGAAAACAAGAGGATAAGGGCATCTCTCTGGAGGCAGGAGCTGGGGAGGGGACTTACTGAGGGATTAAGCTGGAGTGACTCTCCCAAGTAATAAAGAAAATGAGCATGAGGAAGCCACCTATGGCGTCCCCAAAGGAACACATGCGTGTCTCACAAAATAGTCTCCTGTACAGAGCACACTGGCTGCCAGAACAGCAATAACGCCAATTAAATAAAAACATCTAAAAAAAAAAAAATCTTTGCACCTTTTCTCTGATTTATCCTCCCCTGCCCTAAGGTGGGAGGAAAAAAGAGAGGGAGAAGTGCTCCAGAGAGCATGTATCATATCCTGCTCAAGTCTCTGGTCTGATGTCTGGCAGGTCCTGGGGAACAGGAGACGGGTGACATGACATCTGGTAGGTGATTGAAATTCAAAACCAACTGCATTAGACTGGGCTGTTAACTATCTCATAAGTACTGGAAAGTGACTGAAAAGTTATGAGATTTGCCCAAATCGTCCTTAAATGGATGAGAAACGAGAGATCCGACTTATTGAGTTTGAAAGCAAAGATGAGAGAAAAACAAAAACCATTTCCTGTTGTGCTTATTTAGTTTCGACTCTTGAATAAATAGAGTTACACCCTTGAGTGGTCAATATCTTAAGTAGCGTGAATTTGTCACCTAAAGAGCAAAGATCACAATTTTTAAGGTTGAGAATGTGAGACCAGGGATTCAATTATGGGACAAACAACTTGATCATAAAGAGCTTAATTTTTCTCAAAGCAATAATTTACTTTCTTCATTGAAGAGAGAATCTTATATTGGGTCTGTTTTAAAGTCACATCTAGGGCTCTCCTGGTGGCGCAGTGGTTAAGAATCCGCCTGCCAACTCAGGGGACACAGGTTCGATCCCTGGTCTGGGATGATCCCACATGCCGCGGAGTAGCTAAGCCCACACGCCACAACTACAGAGGCTGCACTCTAGAGCCCACGAGCCACAACTGCTGAGCCCACGTACCACAGCTACTGAAGCCTGTGTGCCTAGGACCCGTGCTCCGCAACAAGAGAAGCCACAGCAGTGAGAAGCCCGTGCACCCCAATGAAGAGTAACCCCGCTCACCGCAACTAGAAAAAGCCTGTGTGCAGCAATGAAGACCCAATGCAGTGAAAAATAAAATAACTAAATAAATAAATTTTTAAAAAGTCACATCTATATGCTGCAACACGCTATGAAGAAATTCTGTTTAGATCCAAGTGTAACTGGAGACCATTTTCCTCTAAAGATAACAACAATGACGCCAACAATAATAATAAATTTAGCACTGCCTGTGTGCTGAGTTCTGTCTAAGGTGCTCTGTGTTTATCAACTCAGTATATATAAAATATATATACTTTTATAAAGATAAAAGTTTCTGATGTTCCTACTTTTGAAGATTCTTTACAAACTACAAAGGCCGTATGATTATCAGAGGATATTACTGATACTGCAAGAATAACAATCACTAATATAATAAGAATGTTTCCTTGTTTCCGAAGTTGACTTGTGCGTTATGTTAATGTGAATTTAAGAAAAAAAAAAAAATGCTGTGTGCAGCATGTTTTTAAATCACAGCCTATCTTGTTGTTTCTTCAACGGGCAGCCCGTTGGAGACCATGGCCCTCTCTTCCATCCCATCCACATCCGGGGATTCTGGGTTCCTTCTGTGTGTGTCCAGACATTTTTTCTTGTGCACCTATGACGGAATTCTCCATACTAAACCTGAATCCTGCCTGTGTTGGTATAATGTCCTCAACTCTATGGTGAAACATGAAAATACTTCTTCTTGGGAGGGATCAGATCTTGTTCACCCTCCAGCTCCAACCAACACATTAAGTCCCAAGGGCTGACTTCTCTAGAATTGCATTGGGTGTCATTTCCAATTGCAAATAAGAACTCCAACGATTTGTCTTCAGAAGCAAAGCCATCTGCCTACGTCCAGCCTGGCCTCATGCCTTGATGATACCCCTCCACGCGTAGCCAGTGTGGTCAGCTGAACACTTAACCCTTTCGGGAAGTACTCACTACCCAGGGCTCGCTGTCTTCACTGGCATAGAACCTGCTCCCACCAGCTGGACTAGAAAGCTTCATTATTCAGAAGGCTTTGGGTAGAGGGCTCAGAAGGTTCTGGTGCTACCTAATACAGCTTAGTGTTTGTTGAGCACTGCACTCCAGGCTCTGTGGTAAGCACTTTACACACATTATATCATTTAATTCTCACAATGACCTTTTAGGGTACAGACTATTAAACTCATTTTGGAGGGAAAAAATCATTTATATAACTCATTTAAGATCATACAGTTTGTAAGTGGTGGTGGTGGTATTTGAACTAGTGCAAACTGTCTTCAGAACTCACACTCTTAAATAAAAATGCTTTACATATTTTCCTATTGTCCTCCTTACACTTGAACTTGGGCTAATGCAGTTTAAACCCGAGTCTGCTCAAGCCCTAAACGGTTGCCTAGGAGTCCTTTCAGTGCAGGCAGTCCATCTGTATAGCTCATTCTTTCTCACACTTTGAACAAACGATAAACCATGCTATCGGATTTTACATCAGGAAGGACGTGTGGTCAAAAGTATCTGAATAAATTCCTCAGCCCAGTGCTTCGCTTCACCTTTAAGGATACAACAAAGAGTCTGAACTGATGAATTACGTACTCATTCCTCTTCGTCACCCATTTGGACCTGTTTCGTAGAAATAAATAATTGGATGTGAATTTAGCATCAGACCTCCAGATGGCACCAGAGAACCAGAAAAACCAGGATTCCATTTCCAAAGATCCTTTGTGTTGTTTATAGGAGTCAGGCAGGCCAACGGAAACCACCCTGTTTGTCACAAGTCACCATCTGTGACACCCTCCCAGGAAAGGAGGTAATGAGGCTCTTTGCTAATGCCCATTGCTGTTATAGATTCATGACTGTGGAAATCTGATGCAAAAAAACCCCGCAAGCTTTGTCTTCTTGCAGGACCCCTAGAGATGCATTCTCTGGGGTCTCTTTGGAACAAACTTGGGGAGTGCTCAAAGATGTGTCGCTACAGAGCTGACTTATGAAAGTTCTTGTTGCAAAGTCATCAGATATACAAAAATATCTGCTAGAAAAGCAGGAACATAAAAAGTCTACACAACCTTAGACTTTGTGGTTTATTCTAAGATAGATAGCAAAGTCCTGCTATGGTTTTCGTCAAGCGGCAGAAAAAGACCAGATTGAAAACTGTAGCAAAGAGTCTGGGGGATGATTCACTAACTACAGGGTGAATTTGCATCAATCTGCAATCAGATACCTGTACACACTTTGTCTTCAAACCAATGAAGGAGAAGGCCTGGCTCAGCTGACAGGGGAACTGGCAGTTCTAACAGACAGTTGCTACCCACCTTACCTTCCTCCATCTGTTATTAGCTGATCTTGCAGACACAGGTTCTACCCAAGAAATCAAAGAGGCACCCCGACCTGCACCCTGCCCCTGCTATACAGTAAGTCTCCTATATATGAACGAGTTCCATCCCGAGAGCACGTTCATAAGTCTAATTTGTTCATAAGTCCAACAAAATTAGCCTAGGTCCCCAACTAACACAATTGGCTCTATAGTACTGTACTGGAATAGGTTTATAATAATTTTCATACAAATAATGCATAAAAAACAAACACAAAATAAAGAAAACATTTTGACTCTTACAGTACCGTACCTTGAGAAGTACAGTAGTACAGTACAACAGCTGGCGTGCAGGGGCTGGCATCGAGTAAACAGGCAAGAAGAGTTACTGACTGGAGGAGGGAGAGGATGTGGGAGATGGTAGAGCTGAAGGATTGTCAGCAACAGGAGACGGAGGGCGAGCTGCAATTTCATTCATGCCTGACGTTGATGGAACGCACGTTCGTATCTTCGAAGGTTTGCAACTTGAAGGTTCGTATGTAGGGGACTTACTGTACTGCACATCTAGTCTTCCACAAGGAAGTCACACACTAGGGAAGCATGGGTCATAGTCAACCTCCTCACCCCCCAGCAGCATCAGCACCTTTGATCCTACGTTCATGGTTGAATTCTGCAGCACCAAGACACTCGCCCTAGCCAGACGCCAGCGTGCAAGGGGAGACCTGGAAGGTTCTTTCCCTGCCTCACCACCTGGCTCTGTCTCATCTCTCAGTTCATACGTCACCTCACTGGAGAGATCTCTCCTCACTGTTCTGTCTACAATGATTCCCAGTCACTCTCACCATCTCCCTTCTTACTTTCATCTAGCCCTTTCCAAAATAAGAATCATCTCATTTTATATTTTCCTGCCCCTGCCCCCACCAGAGTTTATGCTTGCTTGAAGCAAGCAGGAACCTTTTCAGTCTGGCTCCTTCTGTACATCCAGCCTTGGCACGTTGGAGAAAGCTCAGGATGGATTGAATGAAGGATTGAATGATGACTGATAAGCTGGTTCATTTCTTTATTTTCTTCTGGTTGTGAAATTGGTTTAAAATATGGTTTGGGATCAAAGCCATTGCCAGAGAATATTTTATCAACATAAATAGCTGAATTATGCCATAGCAAAAGGCAGTGTATAACAAGAGGAGATTGTAGATAAACTAAAAGAATATATTTACTCCAGTGATGGAGCCATGAGACACGTTTTGAATAGTGATGAAAAAGAGAATCCAAAGGCGTAAGAGTCCTGCTGGTGACTAGTTGCACGAAACGTGTACATTTCTATGAAAATAAGCATATCTGGGCTCAAAAAGGGCAGAGTAACATTGTCACTATCGCAGGTTTATTTTGCTATTTTATCTAGAGTTGCACAATCACATGAAACCTCCACTAACTCCCCCATCCAGAAGGGGGTGAGGAGCGCCTTGGATTCTGTCTGTATTTACAGTCTTGTACATCGCAGATTGCATTCTAACAGCCTTCCAGATGAGCTGGAAAAGGTTATCTGTCAGTATCTCCAGAAAGTTTTCTTAGACTCTTAGCTCTGGTTCCTAGGCCATCTCACTCTGTATTTCTCTTTCATTGCACTGATCACAATTGTAATTAAGAAGGGAGTTGTGGAATTTGTGATCTAACCTCTTTTACCTCCCTTGGAATGTCGGCCCCTTGAAGGCAGCGACTATGTCTGTTCCTGTTCAGTGCTACCTTCCCAACCCTGAGCCCAATGCCTGGGAAATCAAAAGTCATCAATTAAATATTGGTTGAATGAATGAATAGATACATTGAGCACTTTTTATGCTCCAAGTACTCTACTACATTCTTACCCACTTTTTTTGCCATTTCATCTCATACAAACCTGTCTAGTAGATGTCAGTTTTATCCTCTGTTGACAGATGAGAAACTGAGGCTTAAAAAGATGAAGCGATATAATTAAACAACAGCTGAACAATAACATTTACAACAAGTCACCCGTTTTAAATACTACTTCACTGAGTTGTGTGGATTATTTTGGAAAAAGGAGGTCTTGGCAAAGAAATGCCTGGAAACACATCCCATTTTGAGAGAGTAATGATCTGTGACACCCTTCAAGGTGTGGAGGATTTGAGGATTAGATGGGGTAGAGCACATAAAACACAGTGCCTTGCATATTGTAAATTCTCTACAAATATTATGAATTAGTAAATGGAAAGGGAGGAAACATCTCTCAAAAGGGGATAAAAATGCATTTGATCAAATTTAATATTCAACCTGATGAAAAGTGCTTTTTATACTTCTGTGTCCATCAGTATGGTGGTCTAGGGATTCTGAAAACTTCTGCTACTGCAAAATAAATAGTTGCTGGATAAATCAGAACAAGCATATCGTATAAGCGTTGCTGAACTTTCCAGAAATTAAAGTGCTAAACTACCCTAGTGGGGACTGAATCCAGGATGTAAAAAAGCACAGACCTGGGAGCGTCACAGGTTCTACCCAAGAAACCAAAGAGGACAGCAAATGGGAGAACAAGAGATTAGGGCTTTGCCTGAGGAGGAGGGGGGATGAACTTGAGACACCCCATCACATCAGGACACTTAAAAGGGATACTCCCTCAAAAAGGGAGTCAAAACATTTACACCTGCTGCTGCAGAGCATCAACAAGGAAATCTGCTCATCTCCACACTCCTCTGGACTGGGGAGAACAAACAGACAGACAGACAAGAAGCCAAAAAAAGTATAACAAAACAAAACAAAATTTTTCACTCAGAAAAACTGTAACCCAAAACGAGACCTCATTCGAGCTTGTAGAGTGACTAGTTACTGCCTACAGGGCCATGACAATCCCCAGCTAAGAAAATGAAATTTAAATGGTATTGGGTTGGTAGTGCCCTTGACACTAAACAGAAGCAAATGCAGATCCTCTCTGGAGAAAACGATCCTCTACCCAGAGTCCTCAGGGTTCCCAGAGAATAAATTTAGCCAAGTACAAACTCATAAACAAAAAATTTCCAAACCAACTGCTATGAATTTGAGGATTGGCAGAACTCTTAAAAGAATAAAAATAGTGGGTGTATTTTCCAATAGTAGACAAAGGATGGTAGAATAAGAGTGCATATGTGGGCAATTAATCGAAAGTAAGCAAAAAGAGAGAGAAAAGATACAAAAATATTAAAATAACATAAAATAATTTCAGATAAATACAACTAAATAATTGAGAACACAAAAAGATGAAGGATCTAAACACATCTGTTAAGAGGCACAAATTGTGTTATAAGATTAAAAAGACACCAAATTTAGCTATCTGCTGACTATAAGAGACTAAAATACCATATAAGGACATTGAAATGACAGAAATATCAAAAGCAAAAGGTGAAAAGAGATACACCAGGAAAATGTTAACCAAAAGGAAGCTGATGTCTATTAATATCAAACAAAATGGTTTTTGAGACAAAACATCGATGAGTGTAGAATATCACTAACTAATAATGAAAGTGTCACTTCATCAGAGAGAGAGAATTCTAAACACAGTTACCTAAAATTGCATCAAAATATATAAAACTAATTACAAGGAAAGGGTGACAAATTCATCAGTATATTAAGAAATTTCACTGCCCATATCAGTAGTAATTGTAGGTCGAACACACACACAGACACACAAATTGGAAACTTTGATAACATGGTTAATAAGGTAGATTTTATTGGACATATATAGCATCTGACAAGGAATACAATTTTTCTCGAATACACATGGAACAGTTATAAAATTTGGATAAGTCTTAAGCCATAAAGCCTCAACACATTTAAAATAATTATTTTCATACATGACACATTGTCTCACCATAGTGCAATGAAACTTGAAAGCAATAACACAATGATAATGAAAAATGCACCATGTGCTTAGGCATTTAAAAACTCATGAATCAAATACCCCAAAATGGAAATCTATAAACACATTAGCATTGAATGCTAATAAAAGCACTACAATCGTATTACAATATGATGTTTTGATTATTTAGCCTATGAGATTATGAAGAATAAAAACAGGTTTGGGGTAATTTAGGCAACTCTTATGGATACATTCTTAAAGTCTTGAGTGCTTCCAGATGAGTCTATTTTATCATGAACTGATGCCCATCTTGGTATGATTTTTATTTCAGTATAGCAGCTCTAGTATCACCATCTCTAACTTCCCCTCCAAGTTCTTATGTTGAAGTCCTAACCCCCAATACCTCAAAATGTGGCTGGAGTTGGAGATAAGCCAAGTTAATTATTTTAAAGAGGCAATTAAAGTAAAATGAGAATGAGGCCATTGTGTGGACCCCAACCTAACCTGACTGATGTTCTCATGAAAAAAAAAACACACACCCACAAACCATGTGAGGACATAGCAAGAAGGCGGCCGTCTGCAAACCAAGGACAGAGGCCTTGGAAGAAATTGAACCTGCCAACACCTTGATCTAGTTCACAGTCTCCAGAATTGTGAGAAAATAAATCTCTGCTTTTTAAGCCACCCAGTCTGTGGAATTTTGTTGCGGCAGCCCCAGCTGACTCATATACTTACTAAGTATGTGCGAGTCCTAGCTCTCCAGGTGGTTTCTATGTGTAACCTTGTTGAAAAATTAAATATTTTCATGTCCACGTTCTAAGAAAGAAAGGGTACCAACAAGTGCTTCAATGGATCGATCCCATTTAATCCTTATTTCCTTGAATGTACCCTCCTGCCTGGGCAGAGTCTGACAGACGTAAGAAAAAGACTTTGCTCTGCTAATCTGCCCTTTTCTGCTCAGCTTTTGGCTTCAAACTGTAACCTGAGACTCTGAAATTGCTGAGTCCCTTGATCTCTCCTTACTCTTCTGAGTCTGAGAATGATCTCAGCAAGACTGTTCCTGGTGTTTGCTGTCATGTTTCTGAACATGACCAAGACCAAGAAGAGAAAACATTGGTTCCTGATGCCATGCAGCTCAGAGTTCAGACAGTTCACCCTGGTCACGGAAAACCGAGGGCATGTCTGTTTTCTTGCAACTGCCCCATCATCCATGACATTAATTCCTCAACAGTGGATCTGACACATGGGGAGTAACCAATGTTGGGACGATTTTGATTGAGGAGATGATTATGGATATTTTAATTAGGTAATTTAAATAATAAAAGTGATAACTGAGGTGTCAAATAGATAGATAGGTGAGAGACTAGAGAGGAAATACAAGATACTGTAATGTTTCAGGCTTGTAAAAAATACTTAAGGTTTGATCTAGAATTTGGTAATGAAAAGGACTGAAAAATGGTGCAAAGCATTTCAAAAGAAATCGGCAGGATTTGAAAACCTTTTGTGATATAACTGGTGCATTTCAGGAGAAGGAGTAAGCTTGTGTATCTGGAAGAATTGACAGAGTTGGCCCTTTTACCCTATTGCTCTTATTTGATAATTCTAGCTGTATTTTCCATTATCTTTTTTTTTTTTTTTTGGCAAAGTGGCTATGGTCAATTTATCAATTTTACATTAAATCTCTTCTTTAACATGTGATAAAAGTAAGTTACCTTTGATGCCTGTATCTTTGGATGACAGTAGGAGCTCAATTTCCAGGAAAGGAAGCCAACTTTAGAAGTTTTAAAAAGCTGAAATAACATCATACAACCATGTCCTCCTTGTAGAATCACAAGTGTGTTGAGTTTAAGCAAATGTAATTAGACCTGGAAATCAAATTAAAATATGGAGGACATGCTTTCTGTCCTGAGACATTTTCCTCTCTGCAAATCAGACAGAAAACATGTGTAATTTATGAGAATGCTGATTAAATTACCCTTTAGCAACCACCTTTTCATGGCATTGCTTCTCCAAAACCCACAAGAGCTGTAATGATCATGGAAGAAAAGTTTTTCATATAAGACTTTAAGAAAATAAAATTAAATAACATGTGATAATTGATACAATTAACATTGGAGTCACTGGATGGTATAATCTTGGGGAAATCTGCTGATTTACCTTCACAAACTTTAAGTCAGACTATGCAACCAAAATAGGTTGAAAATTTGGTTTCTCTTGTGTGTTTGGACACTAATCAATCAATTGTATATATACTTCTATCGCTGGCTAAATATGGCCTTTGTGGCAGAAGATGTTTGCTAGTGTATGTTTGGTTTCATTGGTTTCTCAGCTTTACACATATTAGAAAATAAAGGGACCCTGATTTGGTGAGATAGCAGTAGAGAGAGTGGCAAAAACAAATGTACGTGATCCCCCTAAAATGATAATCTGCTGTTTCTCCCCTGTTCTCTTCCGCTGGTATGTGAGGGAACTTGGCAGATAGGAGATGTGGAGAAGCTCTGCTACTAGGGTACAGCATGCAAATGTGAGCTGGGCTCAGCAAATTGATTCCACCTCTCCTGCCTTCCCACTTAAATCATGCAAAGAACCTAAGAAGGAAGTGTTTTACCAGCACAAGTCTCAGGGAAGCACGCTTCCAACTTCAAGACATTTCAGCCCAATTTCTGCAGCCAAGGTCAGATGAAGGGAAAAGCCAATCAATATACGTTAAGTCACGTGAGAAAGAGGATCCAGTACAAGAGTGGTTGTGAGAGTCTCCCAGGAGAGCCCTGCAAATATCACCAAGCTTAGAGAGATAGACTCAGGGGTCCATGAAAATTGCCAGGCTTGGTTTGAAAGCAACTGTCACTATACTGCAGCCCAGAAATTTCCCTGGATTTCTTGGGGATTGTACAATTTGTAGCGATAAAAGTTCCATCATTTCACAATGCGTATGTATATCAAAACATCACATTGTACACCTTAAATATATATAATTATTATTTGTCAGTCATACCTCAATAAAGCTGGGGAAAAAAAGTAATACCTATTCATTGTGGATATTTTGAAAATAATCATCTAGATATCATCGGACCTCTCTGAGAAAACCATTATTAACCTTTTAGCTTTCTACTTCCTGTTATTTAAACGCATAGGCATGTTTATGCATGTAAAGTTGTTTTATCATGCTTTCTGAACTCATTATTTATATCATAATCATTTTATAATCACAAAAATTATCACCAAATATGGTTTTAAGGACACCATAAATGTTTGTACCATAATATATATATATATTTTTTGCGGCACGCGGGCCTCTCACTGCCGTGGCCCCTCCCGCCGCGGAGCACAGGCTGCAGATGCGCAGGCTCATCGGCCATGGCTCACGGGCCCAGCCGCTCCGCGGCACGTGGGATCCTCCAGGACCGGGGCACGAACCCGTGTCCCCTGCATCGGCAGGCGGACTCTCAACCACTGCGCCACCAGGGAAGCCCTGTACCATAATATTTTTAAACATTTTGCTATCATTGGATATTTATATTGTTTCTAATTTTCCTTTATTATTACTGCAATTAATGATTTTTGAATGTAAATCTAGCTCATAGTTGATTATTTTCTTAGAATATTTTCCAAGAGGTAGAATTGCTGGAGAAAGTGTACAGTATGAAGGTGATTGAAAATAAATTTTCAAATCGCCCTTTTGAGTGTTTGGATTCTTTTGCAGTTTACTATTGGGATGTGAGGGTTGTTCTTTAACCATCCTTGATAATCCTGATATATATCATTTAAAAGTCTTTGATAATTGGACAAACCAAAATGACAGTTTTGGTTTGTAACTTTTCACTTATTTTATTATTTTTGAAGTTAAACATATTTTGCACTGTGTTGGGACACTTGTTTGGCTGCTATAGTGAATTTTTGATATTGTGTATCAATTTTTCCATTATAGGAAAGGAGATAAGGAGGGCAGGGGTTCTATTTTGTCCCAGTATTCATCTCTGATTCCTCCCTGACCTCACACCCTATATTTCATCCATTATCAAATCCTAATCACTCCACCACAAAAATTTAAACAGAATCTGCTATCTCCTGCCTTGCACACTGATAAACCCAGACACAACCACCATCATCTTGCATCTGCACCAACAACTTCCCCATCTCCCTGCTTCCACTCTTACTCCTTTACCATGCATTCCCCAGAGGAAATCTTTGAAAAATGAATCAGAGACATGATTCTCCCACTTAAACCCTCAAATGGGCTTTTCATCTCTCCTCATTTTCATCTTCATCCAATATGACCGCTGGACTTCTTTCTGAGTCTCTCAAACATGCCAAATTCCATTCAATTCTATTCAGTAAGTTCAAAGCCTTCACACTTGCTGTTTTCTTTGCCCAGAAAGTTCTTCCCCAAGTCATCACATGGGACCTCTTCAGAGAGGTCTTTGACCATCTGGCCAAAATAGTCTTCCTTTGACCCACTCCAGTTACCTCTGTATTTGATTAGCCTATTTTCTTTAAGGTATGTTTCCGGTTATAAAATTATATACATACATATGTGTGTTGACAAGGGTGAACCAATAATCAAGGGTACCAAGAATACACAATGGAGAAAGGAGCACTTCTTCAATAAATGGTGTTGGGAAAACTAAATATTTCACTTGCAGAAGAATGAACTTGGACCCCTATCTTACATCATGCACAAAAGTTAAGTCAAAATGGACTAGGGACTTAAACATAAGATCTGAAACCATAAAACTTCTGGGAAAAAATATAGGGGGAAAACTTTTTGACACTGGTCTTGACGATGATTTCTTGGATGTGACACCAAAAGCACATACAACAAAAGCAAAAATGGACAAGTGGGACTATAACAAACTAAAAATCTCATGCACAGCAAAGGGAACAACTAATGAAATGAAAAGAAAAATTGGGGGATAAGAGAAAATATTTGTAAACCATATCTGACAAAGGGTTAATATTCAAATATATAGGGAACTACTACAACTCAATAGCAAAAAACAAACAACATGATTAAAAATGAGCAAAGAAATGGATTAGACATTTCTCCAAAGAAGACATGGAAATAGCCAACAGGTATATGGCAAGATGATTAAAATCACCAATCACCAGAAAAATGTAAGTCAAAACCACAATTAGGTATTACCTCACATTTTTTAGGATGACTTAACAAAAAACCAAAAGGTAAGTGTGTTGGTGAGAATGTGGAGAAAAAGGAATGCTTGTACACTGTTGGTGGAAAAGTAAATTGGTGGAACCACTATGGAAAATAGTATGGAGGTTCCTTAAAAAAATAGACATACTACATGACCCAGCAATTCCACTTCTGGCTATATATATCTAAAGGAATTGAAATAAGGATCTCAAAGAGTTATCTGCGCTCCCATGTTCATTGCAGCATTTTTCACAATAGCCAACACATAGAAACAACCTAAGTGTTCATCAATGGACAAATGGATAAAGAAAATATGCTATACAGGCAATGGAATATTATTCAGCCTTTAAAAAGAGGAAATCTTGCCATTTGCATCAATATGTATGGACCTTGAGAGTATTATGCTAAGTGAAATAAGCTAGATACAGAAGGACAAATACAGCATGAGTCCTCAGTTATATGAGGAATCTAAAATAGTCAAACCCACAGAAGCAGAGAGTAGAAAGCTGGGCTGGAGGAGAGGGGGAAATTGGGAGGTATTAGTCAAAAGGTACAAACCTGCAGTTATGTAAGATAAATAAATCCTAGAGATTTAAATATATTTATTTATTTATTTGGCTGCATTGGGTCTTAGTTGCAGCACGTGGGATCTTTGTTGAGGCATGCGGGATCTTTCATTGTGGTGCGTGGGCTTCTCTCTAGTTGTGGTGCACGGGCTTTCTCTTCTCTAGCTGTGGAATGTGGGCTCCAGCGCGTGGGCTCTGTAGTTTGTGGCACGCAGGCTGTCTCACTGAGGCGCAGGAGCTCAGTAGTTGTGGCTCATGGGCTCTAGAGCACAGGCTCAGTATTTGTAGAGCATGGGCTTAGTTGTCCCGCAACACGTGGGATCTTAGTTCCCCGACCAGGGATCGAACCTGCGTCCCCTGCATTGGAAGGTGGATTCTTTACCACTGTGCCACCAGGGAAGTCCCAATCCTAGAGATTTGATGTGCAGCATAGTGCCTGTGGTTAACAGTACTGTAATATATACTTAAAAATTTGTTAAGAAGATAGATCTTATGTTAAGTGTTCTTATCACAAATAATAATAATAATAATGGCAGGAGGAAACTTGAAGGTGATGGATATGTTTATGGCATTGACTGTGGTGATGGTTTCATGGGTGTATGCTTATCTCCAACTTCATCAAATTGTATACATTGAATAGGTACGATATCTTTTTAGAATAAATAAATTTATTTATTTATTTAGGCTGCGTTGGGTCTTCGTTGTTCCGTGCGGGCTTTCTCTAGTTGCGGCGAGCGGGGGCTACTCTTCGTTGCCGTGAGCGTGCTTCAGTAGTTGCAGCACGCAGGCTCAGTAGTTGTGGCACACGGGCTTAGTTGCTCTGCGGCATGTGGGATCCTTCCCGACCAGGGATCGGACCCGTGTCCCCTGCGTTGGCAGGTGGATTCTTAACCACTGAGCCACCAGGGAAATCCTGAATAGGTACAGTATTTTGTATGTCAGTCATACCTCAATGAAGTGTGTGTGTATATGTGTATATGTATTTCTTTCTGTGTTTACGGTCTCTCCTCTCTTTAGCATTATTAAACATGATGAGGGCAGAAACTTTATATTTTATAGGCTAGGGCACAGAGACAGTCCTTGAGTCATAACAAGCATTTAATTAATAGTTGTTAAATAAATGAACGACTAAATATCTGTCAGGCATAGAGCACAATGATGGCCACATAGTAATTGTTAAGTAAATGGAACTTGCTATTATTATTGTTACACTTCACAAAGAGTGTGAAATGTTATTTATCCTTCATTGGAGAGAGATTGAAATCTTGCTTTGTGTCACTTTTATCTTTCCTATCAACTTTTTGGCCCCTGTAATGTTAATCGTCCTATTCAAATAAGAAAAACATAGTAAAAATAGTGTCTCAGAGTGTATTTAAATATAAAGCTTGTTATAGGCACAATTCATTCAGTAACCAGGAACCCTAGTCTCTAATTAAAATAAAATTTGTGAGTTGAAAGAAGGCTTTAATGGCTTTGCTTGAGGCATTTGTTAGGGATTGACCAAAAGACAACACAGGCTGATGGACTGTTCCTGCCTTGAGAAGGATTTTGGACTTTTATTTCATAGCTTATATAAGAAATCTAACCTTACCATCAATTACTCTTGGTATCTTGGAATAGCTTTACGTTAAATATGTATTCACATAATGCAAATGATATGTTAGAGTGTGTTCGAATTCTTAGCAAAGCTAGGCTGCAGATAAAATTTAGAACAGAAGGAATTACAATAACAAATGAGCAGTGCTTCACAGCAGGGCTTTTTGGGTTGTTTGTTTGTTTGCAAAATGTAACAGCCAAGAATACGGCACCTTTGTGTTTCTCTACCTTTTTTGCAGTGTTACTCTGCGCATGTCTGGGTTGGTGCGGTGGAGCATGATGGGTACCTTTTTCGCCCATAGGAAGAAGAGAGCTGCTCACAGCCTGGTGGATAGGAGGGATGGGACTAAAACCAGGGTTTATAACCAGTGATTCTAAAGAAGGCAGTAGGACATGCATAAAGAAAAGGCACCCTGCAATATGGTGGCTAATTTCATGGAAATACTAGTTGCAGAAGCCCCGCTTGGCAGTGTTTGTTAACCCTCTGTGGTGATGGAAATTTGTTTCCTTTTTTAAGCAAAATGCACATGTGTGCCTATACCAATAATCTGAACGCAATTTTAGGAGACATATGCTCTCTCCATGGACACTATGGGCTTATGCTCTCTCCATGGACACTTGAAGATGGGAGATTTCTTACATCTTGCAAAGCATCAATGGCTTCAACAAAAGAGAACTGACCTTTTGTGAATTTTCAGATAATGCAAAATAGAACTGCGTTAGCCTTAGGAAGAAAAAAACATTTTTCTATGTAGTGACTTCGATTTTACAATGCAATCTACCTAAGTCTTTCGGCATTTTCGAAATAGCAAAAGACAGACCCAGTAAAGTTTTTCAGGGCCACAGAAAAAGTGTGGTTAGAAAAATATCTAACACTTGGAAATAAAGCCAAAGGATGACTCCATGTCCTTTAAAATGTCATACTGGGGCACTATTTCATAATCCTTCCCCTAAAGGTTATTTATCATCTAGCCGAATACACCTACGCTTGACTTGGTTACCCCTTGATTAGAACCCACACACTGTGAAGTTACATGCTCATTTGTGTACTTCTGTGCTTGGTAAAAAAATAATTCCAAATATTACTTTTGTTTAATCATCCTGTACGACTCTACAAAGTTTTATATCTATTAGCAAATTCATTTCAGCCTTTCTTGGGCTGACTGACTCCATCAATCTTTATTCCTTGAATTGTTCTCTTAAGAGTTTACCACCTTACTGGTCTCTCGTTAACTGAGTTGAAAAAAATATTTGGCGCGCACTCATTCTATATTTGTATGAGTCATGTACGCTGTAATTTGACAGTGGGGATGGCCCTGCATTGTGGTTTTAAGAGTACTTTGCAGTGTGGAGGTTGCCTGGAAGCCACAGGCTACAAATCAGATGCAGAAGCTCCTTCATTATCAGGAGTGCTCTGGATATGGTCCTGAACATTGATGCATGTAACTAGGAGGGAGCAGAACCAAGCTCACTGCATAACCTGGGCTTGTAATGAGAGATCGTGAGCCTGCTTGAGAGGAAGATGGAAATGCCTTGGAGGGAGAGGGGGTAGCTCACATATCCAAGGACAGAATCAGAATTCAGAAAGGCCTTGGAAAACTGGAACATTGGGTTGAAATAAACCACATGTAACGCAAAAAAGGAAAACTACATTTGAGGGCTCATAGTATCAGTTGCAAAATATTTGAATCCTTTGACTCTGTAGTCCCACATATGTAAATCTATCCCGAGTTAATATTAAAAAATATGGGAGGAGATTTTTGCACAAAAATGTTAATTGCAGTGTTGTTAAGAATAATGAAAAATTGGAAGCAATTGAAATGTCAACAATATGGGAATGATTAAGTAAATTGTAGAGCATCTAATTCATGGGTTTTTTTCCTAACAAATCAAAAAGAACATGTATTATGAAATATAGCACATAGTAGAAAAGTGTACACTACATAAATGTGCAATTTACTGAATTATCCTAAAAGTCAGATAACCACCACCCACACCAAAAAATGAAGCACTACCAGCACCCCATTAGTTCTCATGTGTTCCTTCCAAACCAAAAACCCCTTAAAATAATCGTTGGTCTGAATTTTATGATAATCACTTAAATTTTTTTTGTTATAGTTTTACCACGTAAGTATGTATTCCTCAACACTATAGTTTAGCTTTGCCTTTTGAAATTTATTTAAATGGGATTTTTTTTGTTTGTTTGGATATTTTTGCTTAACACGATCTTTTCCTTTCTTAAAAAATTGAGAAATAATAAAGATGCCATACAATTCGTCCATTTAAAGTGTACAATTCAGCGTTTTTTAATATCATCACAAAGTTGTGCAGCCATCATCACTAATTCCAGAACATGTTTATTATCCCCCCCAAAACCCTCTACCCATTAGTGGTCATTCCTTACTTCTCCTTTCCTCCGGCTCCTGGCAATTACTAACCTACCTTCTGTCCTTGTGGATTTGCCTCTTCCGGATATTTCTGGATATAAAAGGAATTATACAGTATGTGGTTTTTGTGTCAGGCTCCTTTCACTTCACATACTGTTTTCAACGTCATCCACTTTACAGCGTATTTTGGGACTTCATTTCTTTTCATGACTGAGTAACATGCCAGTGTAAGGATATACCACATTCTACTTATCCATTCGTGAGGTGATGGACATTTGGGTTGCTTCCATTTTGGGGGTTATCAGAAATAATGCTGCTATAAATGTTTGCGTGCAAGTTTTTGTATACATATATGTTTACATTTCTCTTAGGGATATACCAAAGTATGTAACAGCTGGATCCCATGGAACTCTGTATTTAACCATTTGAAGAACTGCCTAAACTGGTTTTCAAAGCAATTGCACCATATTGCATTCCCACCACCAATGTGTGGTGGTTCCAGTTTTTCCACATCCTCGCCAACCCCTGTTATCATCCATCGTTTTGATTATAACCATCCTGGTGATTGCGAAGTGGTATCTCATTGGGGTGTTGGATGTGCCTTTCTGTAACTTTGAGCATCTTTCCATGGACTCGTTGGCCATTTGTATATCTTCCTTGGAGGAATGTCTATTCAAATCTTTTGTCCATTTTTTTTCCACCCCAAACTCCTGGCAACTAGTGATCTTTTTACTGTCTCCACAGTTTTGTCTTTTCCAGATTGCCATGAAGTCAGAATCCTACAGTATGTAGCCTTTTCATATTGGCTTCTTTCACTTAGTGGTATGCATTTAAGGGTCCTCCATGTCTTTTCATGACTGTATAGCTCATTTCTTTTTTTAAGTATTCTTTATTTTTTTTATTTAATTTATTTTTGGCTGCGTCAGATCTTAGTTGCGGCACACAGGATCCTCGTTGAGGCATGGGGGCTCTTCATTGTGGTGTGCAGGCTTCTCTCTAGTTGTGGCACACGGGCTCCAGAGTGTGTGGGCTCTATAGTTTGCAGCACACAGGCTCTCCAGTTGAGGCATGCGAGCTCAGTAGCTGTGGCGCTCGGGCTTAATTGCCCCGCAGCATGTGGGATCTTAGTTCCCTGACCAGGGATCAAACCTGCATCCCCTGCATTGTAAGGCATATTCTTTACCACTGGACCACCAGGGAAGTCCCTCTCATTTCTATTATTGAATAGTATGCCATTGTATGGGTATACCACAGTCTGTTTAAGTTAATTGCTTCCAAGTTTTGATCATTATAAATAAAGCTTCTCTAAAAATTAGTGTGCAACGTTTTGTGTGGACATACAGTTTCAGCTTGAGTAAATATCAAAGAGCATTTTTTCTGGATCATATGGTAAGACTATATTTAGTTCTGTAAGAACCTGCCAAACTGTCTTCCAAAATGTACCATTTTGTATCCCCATCAGCAATGAGTGAGAGTTCCTGTTGCTCTATGTTCTTGCCAGTTTTTGGTATTGAAAATACTCTCAGTGTTTTGGGTTTTTGCTGTTCTGATAGATGTGTAATGGTATCTCCTTGTCTGAATTTGCATTTCCCTGATGACATGATGTTTGAGAACCTTTTTATATGCTTATTTGCCATCTATGTATTTTCTTTGGTGACGTGTCTGGTCAGATCTTTTGCCCACATTTTAATTGGGTTGTTTTCTTGTTGTTGAGCTTTAATAATTTTTTATATTTTGGATACCAGTCCTTTCAAAGATATGTAGTTTGAAAATATTTTCCCCCATCTGTGACTTTTCATTCTCTCCATGGTATATTTCAAGCAGGAGAAAGTTTTAAATTTAACGAAGTTCAACTTATCATTATTTTCTTTCATGGATCACGTTTTGGTGTCCTCTAGTTTTTCGAGCATATTTAGGTAATGGATTTAAAGTCTTTGTTTAACAAGTCCAACATGTGCACTTCCTCAGGGACGATATCTGCTGACTGGTTCTTTTCCTATGTATATATGTCATACTTTCTGGTTTCTCCACACATCTCGTAAATATTTTTGTTAAAAACTGAACATTTTAAATAATATAATGTGGCAACTCTTGAAATCAGATTCTCTCCATCTGTAGGATTTACTATTATTGCTGTTTGTTGTTATTGTTGCTGCTGCTTTTTAAAAAATCTCTTTCTTCAATTAATTCTGTAAATTCTGTATATTTTTCTTGTGTGACCTCTGACGTCTTTGCATCGTTAGTTGAGTGGTCAGGTAATGATTGGACACGATGTACTTAAATTCATGGAATCATTAAGTCTCCCTGTCTTTACTGAGAACTCTGTATATGTTGGGGGCATGCTTTCAACATTCAGCCACCTAACTTATTATTCTGTCTTAGTCTTCTCTCTTAACTGGCACAGAACCTCAAGGTCGGTCAGATGTGAGAGCTTTAGAGCTTTCTTAAGATTTTCCTGAGCCTGTGCACAACCCCATATATACGTGTGTTCTTCTAGATTCCTAGGAAAGTGCTCAAGCTTTTCAAAGCATCCTCTGGAAATCTCACTCCCTAGCTTTTCCTTTCAAGTTTTTGGTCTACTTGTTATTTGCTTTAATTGTTATTGTCATTTCAGGTAGCCGTAATGTTGAACAATTGCTGCTAATTTTTTTTAAACAAATGCCACTGGGCAAAAATCTATTGGCATTGTGTGACCTCTGAGTCAAGTCAAATAAAGACAATCCTTGTGTGTGTTGTTTTCCAGGGAACTGCCGGACAGGTCAAATAGCGGTAATTCTCTGACAGTGGGGCTTTGAAAGAGCTTCAACCCTCTCTGGCCGCTTGAGTGACTGACAGGCTGCCACCATAATAGGGCAAGTTAAAATATCCCAAGGCTCATTATTTTTATCAAGATTCCAGCCCCTCCCCCCCTTTTGAATAAGCATTCACTTTGTTGCAAGTCTTTGGTTAATTTCTAGAATTTTGAAAAAGTTAATTTTGTCAATTTTTGATATGTTTTTATTGCTTTTATGGAGAGGATTTTAGAGGTGTTTAGTACATCATTCTCACTCATATCTTAATATTATCATTTTAAGATTCATCCATGTTTTTGATTGGTTTCAATCTTAATATTCTGGTCCAGTGAACCATCCTCCCCTAAGTGGGAAGCACCCCTTTATCCTGCAACCAAGCACTTGATTATGCAGAAAAATTCCACCTGTCTGGCCAATCTGGTGGATGTCCTATCCAGGTAATTTCTGTACCCACAATCAAAACTAATATTCTTTATAGCTACTAAAAATAGTCCAAACAGTATCAGATAACTATTGCTTCATCGTAAGAGGTAACGGTACACGTTCCTAAGACCCTATCTGACCATAGGATGATTTGAGGACATCTCAGTTTTCTCCAAATTATGAATTTGTTAAGGAAAAACCTACTCAGTTTTTCTACCTGTGTTTCTCTCCTGGGTATCTCCTCTACTTTTACATAGATACTTCATTTCTGACACTTCTGGTCACCAAAGGTGTGGAAGTTTTCCCCCACATCAAGCCATTCAGCAGCACCATCTGGGTGTGCTACAGTTTAGCTCAGTTTTGACACTACTTTGCCTACAGAGGGCATCAGATCCCACAGGTTAAGGGCTCAGTCCCACAAGACTGCCCAGCATGGCCAGCCACACGCACTTCGGATGCCAGTTGCAAGCCCTGGTTTTCGTCTGTGTTTCTGACCAACTGGCTGTGAATTGGAGGTTTCCACAAACCCCTCCTTGGGTTTGATGAATTTGCTTCCTTCGGCAGATTTGCTGAGGACTTAGGCTCAGAAGACAGCCTCTCAGATCGCTCTGAGGGATGCTCTGAAGAGGTCAGAGAGGAGCCAGGACACACAGGAGTTTTGTAATAAAAACCAGGTAGTTGGAGGATCAAAAGATTGCTGTTAGTTAAAGAAAACCAGACATCTCAAGTGAATGAATTTAGTGCTTTTCTAGGTATGGAAAGTTGCAAGAAGCTGGGCTCACTGAAAGCATTCCTTTGATAGGCACCTCAGCTGTCTAGGGCCAGTATCCTGCTTTTCTCCATCCTGAATTCCCTCAGGGCGCACGGTTGGGTGAGGCTACAGTGGCTGCTGGCTGGATGGCCCAACTTCTTTTGTTTACTGATACAGCAGGAGACATTTTTCTTCCACAAGTGGCTCACAGAACTCAGGGAAATACTTACTTCCATTTGCCAGTTTGTAAAAGGATATGATAAAGGATACAGATGAAGAGCCGATGGAAGAGATGCATAGGGCAAGTTATGGTGGAAGGGGTGTGGAGCGTCCAGGCCCTCTCTGGGCATCTCCACGTGTTCATCAACATGGAAGCTCTCCAACCCCCATACTTTGGGATTTTTATGGAGGCCTCATCACGTAGTCATGATGGATCATAAACTCCATTTTCAGGCCTCCTCCCTTCTCAAGAGAATGGGGGGCAGGGCTGAAAATTCTAAGTGTCTAATCATGGATTGGTCTTTCCAGTGACCAGCCCTCATCCAGGAGCCCACTCAGAGTCACCTCATTAGAACAAAAGACACTCCTATCACCCAGGCAATTATAAGGGTTTCAGGAGCCCTGTGTAAGGAACCAGGGGCAGAGACCAGCATAAAATTTCTATTAACTCTCAGGATTGTAGGAGTCCATGAAGAATTCTAATCATACTAATAATTCATTACTCACTCCAAACCAGAAGACTCTCATCAGAAGAGGAGTGATATGGAAACCAAGGGAGCTTTCACCCGTGCTCCTCAAGGTTTGATAATATGGACCCAGCTGTTCTCTTCTGTAGGAATTTTGTAATGAGAGTTAAGTCACTGGGGGTAGTTCAGGAAGATCTAGTTTTTCCTTAGATTCAGGTCACTGGGTTATACACTTGGGTCTGATGCTTACAAGTTCATCTGAACTTTAATCTCCTCATTTGTAAAACTGGGAGAGTATGACCCACCACACAGCTTGTGGTAAGGATTAAATGAGATAATATTTATGAGAGAAGTGAAAGCTATTCTAACCTAAGGGCTTATCAGGATGACCTAGAAAATGCCCCTGAATCTGGGTCCCAAGACAATGTTGCTGCCAGGGGGCTTCTACTTCTGCCATACCTTGTGCACACCTCACAAGGTTCAGATTTAATTGGCCTTGAGTGTGTCCTGAGTATCTGGGGTTTTTGAAAAGCTCCCCAGGTGACCTATCATGCAGTCAGGGTAGCTTCATCCTGCTAAGAATAGTTAAAAGAGAAGAAGGCTTCAAAATGATGGCTTACAGATCTCTGTTTATCTCCATGGCTGCAACTGACAGCTTGGGTTTTGCTTCCAGAAAGCTTAAAAAAAGAAACAAAATGAGGGAATGTGTGAAAACAGTTCTTGAAATAACTCTCAGGGATGCTTGAATCCACGCAGGAGAATAAAGATGAAAAGACCAGCAGGCTTCTTTCACTGTTCTGGATTTTCTGTGCTGAAAACGAAATGATCACCTAACCTAGATATGGCTTTTTAAATTCTCTTTTCAAGGTTTTATTTTCTGTAGCAGTCTCTCCTACTGTTGTAAAATACTTCAGCAATAACGAACGTCTGAACACGTTTCAATAATGCAAAAGAGGACTGTGTTTGTGGCTATTCCTAAAGGCAATGTGTGTCTTCTACACAGAGGATCCACCTGCCTGCACCACACACCTCCCCCTCCCCTGCCAATGAAGCCAACATGATTCTTTGTTTCTTTCTTCCTTTGACTCCTTCTGACTCATTTCAGAACTGTTGGTGTTCTGACCTAACAGTGTCACCTCATTGCAGGTGAAGTGAATTGCAGACCCAACAATTCTTCCTTATCATCTCCTTTCTTCCTATTCAGAAAAATAATACAGAAGACATGAAGCCCGCATTTACTGTATTCAAAGATTGATCGATTGATTCCACCTAGGGCAAACTTATTCCAAAAAAAAGAAAACTTATATACTTTGACACCTGTTGTTAGTATCTGGAGGAGGAAATAAGGGTCCTCTCCAACACTTGGATATAAATTGGTAAGAGCCACACACCCACACTGGTTATAATTAGTCATCTAAGGGATCAAATTAAAAGATTACCTGTGATCCCGTGATTGCAATTTGAGAGACATCCACAACTCCAGACAAGATGACTGGAGAGTCATCTTAAGGAGGATGAACGTGAAAGTGATTTTATTTAATTCAAAGATACATAAATATCACACCTTCATTTCCAAGTTTATCTTAGAAAATTGAAATCACCTTCTTTGTCCCACTCAGTGGCTTTTTTCTTGAAATCTTTTTTTATCTAGTATTATATTGCTGGCCTTATCCTTTATTTTATTTTATATTTTTTATTTATATTTGCTTATAAAAGCTTTCTCAATTCCTTTAATTTAAAATTTCTGTACTCTTTTTGTTGCATTGTTAAAATGTCATAATTCTTTTGCTTTTTAAAAAACTTTTGTATCCAGCCTTCCTACAATTCTCTCCTCCATCCCTATCCCCTCCCCCCACCCCCCAAAATAATACCTGGGAATATGACTGGAGTTGCACTAAACTAACAGATTATTTTTTAAGAAAGAACAGCAATTGATTAAGGATATTGACTTTCCCCACATAGGAATACGGTATGTCTTTCCATATCTGTATCAAAATCTTTCCTTTTTTTCCCCCAGATCTTTCATGTCCTCCAGTCTTGAAAATTTCCACTCTAAATCCTATATGATTTTTAAATTCTGTGAAGTTTTGCCTTTTACTTTGATCCATTTACATTTGTTGTCATGAGTTGGCTCTGAGGACTCTGGCTGCAAGACTATCACAGAACTAGCCAAAGCCACAGCGATGATTCTAGACAAGGGTTTTCAAGGAAACTCTTTTTTTGTTGTAAAATTTGACAGCTTGCGAAACAGGTCCAAGATGAAGTGGGACTATTCCTGTACCAGGAAGGAAGCCCTGCTATATCAAGCATAGCATGAAGCACATGCCCAAAGTGAGGGAAAACTGCCCAAAGGAAGGACTGTTACAGGGGTCTCCATGGGCTCCAGGTCCATCACCTCCCTCGGGGCTGGTCAAATGGCATAGGGTCTGGGTATCTGTAGGGAGATCCCCAACTGTGCTTAAGTGATCCAGCGAGAATCCATTCACTTGTTTCTGGAGGAAACAGAGGGACAGGATCTAAGGCTAAACACATTTAAGGACCAAACGTGGAAACAAAAACATTCCAGGGTATAAATATATAAATAGCATGCAAGTGTCAGGAAAAAAACATACTTTGGGAATTTTTTTTTTTCAGGAAGAAAAGTAAAATCAAGACATCAAATTTTGCTGTGAGTTTTTTATAAAATTAAAAAAAATTTTTGCTTTATTTATTTTGAGAATATATCATTCACTGCATAAAAGTTTATGACAATAGTTCTTCGTTTCAATTGATCTCCTTCCAATATGTGACTTCGTTTATATCATTGAATGTTTTTCACATTTATTTTCAAATGTAATACACATCTGTCTAACACAAATTTGTTTTCCTTGATTTTAAATATTCTTTTTTAAACAGCATAAACTTAGGTTTATATTTTTGACCCAGTCTATGAGGTTTTGTCTTTTACATAAATGTTTTAATCTATTTATGTTTGTTATTTTGATATTTTTTGAAAGGTTGGCTAGGTAGGTATATATGTGTTAGTAGGTCTCTAAATTACTCAATTATATTCAGATTTGCAGTGAAAAAATTTAACTTCTTTAGTTTTTAATCTAGTTTTTCTGGTTCCCGCACTTTCACTGAATAGCTGGGGGCAAGTAAGGAATTTAACAAAATTTCATGCATTTTCCCATTTCTTTTGGTTAAATGTTTACTCTTTTAGATTCCCTACCTACCCACTTATATGAATGTGGGGGAGGAAATATCCTTCTTAGATGGTCTTTGATACTTTTCAAAACGCATAAAAGTAATTTGGAAGTAAGTTTCTCAAATAAAGCAATATTTCTAAAACAAAAGCAAAGGAAAGAGCAAAGATGCATTCAAAATAAATATAGAGCGATTTAAAAACCTTAAACTAAATGTTCATATTTTAAATAATTATTTCACTTGAAGATGTAAGCACTGCTTTTAAACTCAGATAATATGATATTAGATACAGTTAACAATGAATGCTCTTCATTTTTCTTTCTGTTTCTGTTCCACAAATATAGGCACTGTTAACAATTTGGATTGCGGTGGATTTTCTGCTTATACATATGAAAATATACCATATATAATATTATTTAAATGTGTTCATATGCTGATATCTGTTGTGTTTCCTTTTATATGACTTCGTGTGACTTACGTGTTTCATCGTTTCCTTTCGTTTGTCTTTTAGTTCATGGTATTTATTTTTGTCTTCTCCAGTGATTACTCACTTTAAATTCTTTAAATGTTTTAAATTACTTGCTTTATATTCTGCAAGTGATGGGAATGGAGTCACATCATTTGAGTATCCAATGTGGGCAAATTCAACTCTGAGACTGGAGAGAAAGAGGCTGAGAGAATGCTTTCATCTTCTCATTTGCCTTCCCAAGGACTTTTCCCCAAATGCCAGAATGAAAAGAAAGGCATCACTTTAAACGTACAGAACAATGAAGGGAAAAAAAGATCACGTCTTTTGAACTTCAAGGGCCTGATTCCTAGTAATCTAAAGGAGACAGTGATTTTTTTCCCGGGTAGATTTGGCTACACGCTTTTTCTTTTAACCTTTTGCACTGATTTTAGATTCTCACTCCAGCATCAGAGGCAATCCATTGTATCTTGAATTCCTCAGAAGCCTTTTAAAAACCTGCTTCTCTGATTTTTGGAGCCAAGACTGAACTGTAACCTTTACTACCCCACCTAATTGAGGCGCACCTTTACGAAGGAAAGAGATGCCAGGGGCTGGGATCAGAGGGCCAGGCCAGGGCCATACCGTGTCTGCCTCCCTCTGCCTGGAGAAACAGGCTCCCTCTTCGAGGACAGGTGGCATGCACTGTCTTCACTAGTACTTTCCAATCTCCCCAGAAAAATAGCAATTGTGCTAATCTCTCTGCTCCTATAATATTTCCTGTTCCTCTGATCTAACAGGAAAATATGGTGTTGTAATTCGTTATATAGATTGATACCTCAGCTTTTCTGAAGGCAGAGAATCCATTCTTATATCTTTACATTTCAGTGCTAAACAGTACCCCGACTATGCTTGGAGCTTGGAAAATATTTCTGAATGTGGGAATTATATACTGAATAAATGGGTAATTAAATAAAATGAGAAGAAGTGAACACTATACTTTTTTTCATTAAGTCTAAGATACAAAAATTTCTACCTTCTGATGCTGGAAAGCAGGATGCATTTCATAGTCCATGATATGTCATGGTTTCTTGGGAAGCTTTTCTTATTTCTTAATGTTCCAGGGCTGGTATGGCCCAAAGGTTACTGCAGGACAAGGTTGGCCTTGAAAATAATTGGTCACTGACTTCCCGTGTCTGAAGTCCCCTCTAGAATGAAGGTTGTTCTCTGATAACGTTCTGCACCAGATTAAACAACAATTAAGTGTAAAAATGCTTTAATCCAGTTTTTAAAGTCTATAGTATCTACTACTGAAAGAGGAGTAGGAAGATGAGCATACTTGTCACAAAGGTAATATGACAGTAAATCTGCAGAGTCTTACAACTTCTGTATCTTTTATTTCAGGATATCTGGAATATTTCCTAAGGGAATGATTGCTTGAAAAAAGATTAACATACAAAGAAGTTCAATGCAGCATTATTTATAACAGCAACGTAGTAGAAATAATACAAATGACTGAAAGATAGGAATTTTAAATACAGTAAGAAATAGTTACATATATATATCTAATAGGGCCCTTTGAAGTCATTAAAATAATATTGTAGAAGAATATTCAATGATATGCAAAATACTTGTGATGTACTGTTAAGTACAAATGGCTGAATGAGAACATTATGTATAGAATTACCTCTTTTAAAAATAAAATTAGATATGAATTATATGTAATTATTATATGTGTATACTTAAACATGCACATAGAGAAATACCAGCTAAAAAGTTACAAGTAGTGATTACTTTGGAGTCTGAAATTTTACGTGATTTAATGAAAAAATATTTAATTATGAGAATTCAGACACAATATTACAAAGAATAGAATAATGAACCCCCATGGACTCAACACCTAATTTCAGTTATTAACTCATGGCCAATCGAGTTTCATTTATATTTCCATATTAACCCTCCCACCTACCCCAACTGGTTTATTCTGAAGCAGATCTAGGCATTGCATAATTTCATTTGTGACATTTCAGCGTGCATATCTAAAACATAAAGGGTCTTAATAAACTATCCACACTACCGCTATCAAACTAACATAATTGTTAGTACTCCTCAGTATCAGTATTAAGTGTTCAAATTTTCTCAATTCATTCACTAATACATTAATATACAAAATATTAATATATGTATAATGTAAATATATATGAGTATGTAAGAATATATATTGTTTGGTTTATTCAAATCAAAGTCTAAAAATGACATTTGGTTGATACATCATCTAAGTGTACTTTAATCTATAGATTCCAACTCCCTGTCTCTATTTTTCCCCTGCCATTTATTTGTTGGAGAAACTGGGTTGTTCATCCTGTAAAATTCCCATACTCTGGATTTTCTCAGTTGCATCCCCATAGTATGCATAGTATATTTCACTACCTTCTGTATTTCCTGAACCTTGTAGCTGGATCTATAGGCTTGATTAGATGCAGGTTAAAGTTTTTAGCAAGAATACCCCCATTGCTGATCATCACTTACATCCATTATTCCATTAGGGGCTGCAAACCGCTGATAGTTTTTCTTCTTTAGCTGGAATAATTCTATATAGAAAAACTTCCCCTCATCAATTATTTGATTGTACTGAGGTATAGTTTGTATAGCAAAGGCAGGATAAATGCTTGTGTCTTTTCTTTATACACCTGCTTACAGAACAATGAGTTCATCCCCAGCATCTTCCAAAGATGATCAACAAGTTTTTAACGTGTTGTTATGAACACATGGATTTAAATAATTTAGCATGTCTCATCTATTGCAGTTATTACTCCTACTGTTGCTTAAATTTCCCCATCTCTGTCTGGTAAGAGCCACTGGAAGTTGGCTTGTGAATTTTTCTGACCTGACCTTGTTTTCTGGGAGTGTTGAGAGAATGACACAGAAGATGCTGGGGAGAGAAAGACAATCATGTATGCCGTGGTCTGCCATCTTGATATCATCTTGAGGGGGATGGGAAGCCACAGAAGGGACTTTGGAAAGCAAGGAATGACTTGGAAAGCAAGGAATGACTTGGAAGGGACCCAGAGTGGAACTGCAGGTGGATTCTGCAGAGGTTCAGATCAAATGATGGCAGTGGGGAGGGAGTGGAGTGGGGCAGATTTGAGAGGTGTTCTTCTTGCACTCTAAGAGCACCCATTCTTAGGGTGCTTTTTCCTAGATGCTGGTTCTTTAACCGGGTCTCAAAGAGATTTATTCACATCTTCAGATGGTTATCCAAACATGATTTGGAAGAAAATCCTGAACCCAGGGCCTCTCTGATCTCAGCTAGCTCATCAGAAATATAGTCGAGGGCACATTATCAGCTCCCATAAATCTGCGGGGTTTAGACAGTGATGGGGACACTTTTATTAACTTTCTAAGTATCTCCTAACAGAGGAGACCTTGAGAGTGGCACATGTTCCTTTATCAATCATTATCTGGAGCAGTGCTTCTCAAAATAGGGCTTGTGAACAGGAGTCCCTCCTGAGCTATTTGTCACTGGTCTGCAATGAGATAAATATAGGAACTGAGAGTAAGCGTTAGAACTTTTATAGCAATTGGACAGAGTGAGTAATTTTATGTCTGTTTAATCTAAACATTAAAACAAATCCCTGGGCTTCCCTGGTGGCGCAGTGGTTGAGAGTCCGCCTGCCGATGCAGGGGACACGGGTTCGTGCCCCGGTCCGGGAAGATACCACATGCCGCGGAGCGGCTGGGCCCGTGAGCCATGGCCGCTGAGCCTGCGCGTCCGGAGCCTGTGCTCCGCAACGGGAGAGGCCACAGCAGTGAGAGGCCCGCGTACCGCAAAAAAAAAAAAAAAAAAAAAAAAATCTTCCTCTGGATGTCCTGCTCCGTGTCAGCCTGTGAGGAGTTTCACCATGTAGTCAGGGCACACTGCAGAAACCACCACTTGTGATACTAAACAAGCAGAGACAAATGAAAACAATCTGTCTAGGCTTGTTTTTTTCTTTTCCTTTTTCCTAAACTTTACTTTCACGGGGAGAGAAAAGGAGCTTTATTTTAGGATATGAATACTTCTGGATGATTTGCACACTGGCATTTGTATATTGCATGGAAATATGTTAAAAGTGAAAAAAAAAAGGGAGAGCAAATTGGCAAAGGTCTGTATCAAATCACAGAGGAGAACAACTTTCAGGGATTGCTAAGTGGGAAAGTAATATCTGAAGTGATCTTGCAGTCAGGAATATTGGCAATGTCAAAAGTGTTCCATTCTATCCTCCAGCAGAAGCAGACTTTGCAAGCAAATCTGGCAGAGTGAAAGATCCTAAAGTGTGTTCTTAACTCTGCACATTTTCTTTCATGTAAAGTGCCAATAAAGAAAATGAAAGAACTGAAGGAGGTACAGAGGGAGAATGAATTCTCCTTTGCTGTCCACACAGCACTGGAGAAGACGAAGAAGGCAGTTGTATGCATTGGCATTACACAAGAGAATGTCTTTTCTTTTCTTCATTTTAATAGTTTTATTAGTTCTTGTTGATGTCAAAATTCTCTAGAGAGCATCTATAAGCCATGTCTAAAACAGCCGAAAGAATCCCAGAACAGAGATTCTGTCCACTCTGTCAACTTAGAGCTAAATGTAATGTAAGAGAATGTAAAAGAAATCTCTTGAATCTGGTAAAAACATGGCAGTCGGCGGCCACATATTCATAAATGTATTCTTCTCACATATCCCCCTTAAAATGACCACGGCTGAGGAAGGGTTTGTACCATCACTCGAATTCCAGAAACTTCAAAAATATTTCACGAACCATGATGAAGGTAAGCTGACATGGGAGAAACTTAATGCACAGTTGAATTTCAAGAGAAGGCATTTAGTCCACCTGCGTAAAGCCCCTCCCTTTCGAAGTTCCATTGACATGACCAAAGAAATATGGAAATAGGAGAGGAAAATCAGTCTCAGTACTTAAAAAGAGAAAATGTCCTCAGTGTGCCAGAAATCTGGGAGAACTTCTACGTGGTATACACGCGTAGGACCAGATTGAGGGGTGCACCAACCACCCTGCAACTTCCGGGAGCCTCAAGTTCACAGCAGCTTAGACGGGGAATGATGGTGACAGGGGGCCGTTGGAGAGACAGGGTGAGTTTCTTCCAGTAGCTCAGCGAAATGCCTGATGCTGACAGGAAGAAGAGGGTCGGCAGCCACTTTACAGAAGGTACAGAACATCAGTCTATGAGTAGCCATCTGCGACCTCAAGGAGAAGAGTTCATTTCTACTTCTTGCCCTGGACTGAGTTTGCATAACCCAGCTCTGAGGCTCTCCTTTGCATAGCATCCCTAGCCTCACTGAACTTGGTGACCAGAGTCACGGGCATTGGTGGACTTGTAAGTGTCCTGGGATGTTGCCACGGGTTTTAAGGGATCAAGCGCAAAAGGGTATCCTTCTTGCTCAATTACCTATGGGCAAAGTGATGCCTGCTGTCAGAGGGACACTTGCTAAAAAGGCAACAGATATTGCCTCTGGGCTTATACGGTGGACAGGCTTCCTGCTTAAGGGCAGCTCAGGCAGACCGTAAAAGTGACCTAGCTCCTACTCTTAGTGCGCTCCCTGCCCCAGACCCTGCTGGCTTCTCTGGCCCATCACTTCCCTCCTGGTGTTCCCTGAATCCTTCAGGCCCGGGGTGAATGTGTGTGTGTGTGTGTGTGTGTGTGTGTGTGTGTGTGTGTGTGTATGTAGAGGGTGGAGTCAAAGAGTTGCCTTCCCTCTCCTATTTTTTTCTAAAGTCTTTGTCTAATCTTTCATTCTTTCCCTTTTCTCCCAAGACCTGTGTTTTTGATATCAAAGCCAGATAGGAGCCACTTTTATCTCTTTCTGCTGTCACATTCTCCTTCAGAAATAATGAGCAGAGAATAATCCAGTTCTTGCAAAGAAAGAGTTGGGGGTGAAACAAAGAGATGAAATAAATATTGGCAGCGCGGGGATACTTCTATAAATATTTCAAAAATATCATTCTGCCACATATTTGATTGAAAAATTTCTGTCCCCTACCTTGACTCCTTTTTATGGGTTTGAAAGCCTAAGTTGAAATCCTATCTATATTAGTCTGGGATCACCAGAGAAACAGAACCAATAACCAATTCCTTATAATAAATCTCTTTATTATATAATATATATATAATAACTATCTGCTCTCCTGGTCCTCCAGCTTGCCAACTACAGATCTCTCTCTCCCTCTCTCTCTCTCTCTCTCTATGTGTGTGTGTGTGTGTGTGTGTGTGTGTGTGTGTGTGTGTATATATATATATATATATATATATATATATATATATACAGTTGGCCCTCTGTATCCATGGGTTCCACATCCATGGATTCAACTAACCATGAATAGAAAATATTTGAAAAAAAATTCCAGAGAGTTCCAAAAAGCAAAACCTAAATTTGCCATGTGCTATTTATATAGAATTTACATTGTTTTCACAGCTCTTTACATAGCGTTTATGTTGTGTTAAGTATTATAAATAATTTAGAGATGATTTAAAGTATGCAGGTAGATGTGTGTAGGTTTTATGCAAATACTGCACCATTTTATATAAGGGACCTGAGCATCGTTGAATTTTTTTTTAATAAATTTATTTATTTATTTTTGGCTGTGTTGGGTCCTCGTTGCTGTGCAGGGCTTTAGTTGCAGTGAGCAGGGGCTACTCTTCATTGTGGTGTGTGGGCTTCTCATTGCGGTGGCTTCTCTTGTTGCAGAGCACGGGTTCTAGGTGGGTGGGCTTCAGTAGTTGTGGCACGCGGGCTCTGGAGTGCAGGCTCAGTAGTTGTGGTGCACGGGCTTAGTTGCTCCGCAGCATGTGGAATCTTCCCAGACCAGGGATTGAACCTGCATTGGCAGGAGGGTTCTTAACAACTGCGCCACCAGGGAAGTCCCTTCTGCATTCTTTATTGTTGCCGAGACAATCTCTCTCTTAAGGCTCTCCCCTACACTTGTTTTGCCATAAGTTCAGGTGCTTCCCATGCTTCATGAAGTGCTTGAAGCCCATTCATGGCTTTGCCCTTGCTCTTCTTTCCCACTCCTGTCTTTGAATGGCTAGTTCCCTTCCTTTATCCTTCAGATCTTGATGCAATGGCATGTGCTCAGAAAGGCTTTCCTTGACCATTTAATCTAAAATAGAATCCCTTCCCCCAATGCATCCATAAGCCGTCACATTTCTTCGTTATTATCATCTTTTATTGTCAACCATTAGGATGTACGCTCCATGAGAGCAAGACCTTGGAGTGGTTATCACTCGCCTAAAAGAGTGCCCTGCACAACAGAACAAACATCCATTGAAGTAATGATGAATCCCAAGTATTTCCTAGTAATGGGAGCTAAAATCATTTCCATGGTTCTATAGCCTCTTGTTAGAGCAAAGGTCAAGATATATTTTACAGTCTAAAATGTTATAATGATAAACTCTTTAGGATGTTTGAATCTGTGTATAAGTATTTCCATAATTAAAAAAAACCTTATGTGATCAAATATGCCCATTGTTTTCTTTTATTCACTCTGGATTTCTTGTCTGAGTCAGAAAGATCTCTCATAATTTTTGTAATCTTGTTATTTAAATATTTTAAATCATTTATTTTTCAATATGAACTTTATTTTATTAATACAAACTGAAGTGTTTCTGTTTGGAACTTTATTATATTCACATATCAGTTTCACTCAGTAGAAGAACAGTATGGAAGTTCCTAAAAAACTAAAAATAGAATTACCATATGATCCAGCAATCCCACTTCTGGGCATATACCCAGAGAAAACCATAATTCAAAAAGATACATGCACCCCATGTTCACTGAAGCACTATTTACAATAGCCAGGACATGGAAGCAAAATAAATGTCCATCAATGGAAGAATGGACAAAGAAGATGTAGTATATATATACAATGGAATATTATGCAGCCATAAAAAGGAACGAAACTGTGCAATTTGCAGAGATGTGGATGGACCTTGAGACTGTCATACAGAGTGAAGTAAGTCAGAAAGAGAAAAACAAATATTGTATAATATCGCTTATATGTGGAAACTAGAAAATGATTCAGATGAACTTAATTGCAAAGCAGAAATAGAGACACAGATGTAGAGAACAAATGTATGGTTACTGGGGGTGGGGGAAGAGGGAGTTGGGATGAATTGGGAGATTGGGATTGACATACATAGACTACTATGTATAAAATAGATAACTAATGAGAACCTACTGTATCGCACACGGAACTCTACTCAATGCTGTGTGGTGAACTAAATGGGAAGGAAATCCAAAAAAGAGGGGATATATGTATACATATAGCTGATTCACTTTGCTGTACAGCAGAAAATAACACAACATTGTAAAGCAACTATACTCCAATAAAAATTAATAAAAAAATTTCACCCAATGAGTTAAGAATTTAATGCATTCTCCTCCTCATGGCCTCCAAGATCCTATGTGACGTGTCGTTGTCCATCACTCCATTTCACCTCCTGTCCTCCTCCTTTCTCACTGGGCTCAAGCCTCACTGGAATTTGTTGATTTCCTCAATTACTCCACACTTCTTACTGCTTGGAGCCTTCACATTTTCTACTCCCTTTGCCCAGAACACTCTTCTGCAATCCATCACCTGCAGGCTACTTCTCATCGTTCATGTTTCATTTGAAATATCACAGCAGAGACAAGTTCCCTCTGGCCCCAAACTGTGAGAGACACTCCGTAAATCTCCCCTCTATCAACTGATTCTTGTTAGCTTTTCATTGCACTTACTACCATCTGAAATTATTCTATGTGTCATTTGTTTACTTGACTATGGCCTGTCTCCTTGGAACAGAATAAAAGCATCAAGCAAAGAAGAGTTGTTTCTGACTAGTTCACTGTGTGTTTCTAGCATTTAGAAGAAAGACCTGGAATTAGCAGGAACCCATATACTTTTTCATGAGCGCATGAATAAAGGAAGGCATAAATGGAATCTCAGCAAATATACTTAAAAGTGAAACTTTAGAAAATTCTATTTTAAAATTTAAAATGGTATTCTGAAGATATTGTATCTCTGAAACGGCATCATGTTTTCTCCACCACCTTTCTCTTCCCCATCTCCACTGTACTAAGATTGTCTAGTTAAAGAATTCTCTAATAGGATACTCTGCAACAGTGGAAATGTCTTAGATCTGCACTGTCCAACAGAGTAGCTACTAGCCTTATGTATTTATTGAGCACTTGGAATGTGGATAGTATGATTGAGGAACTGAACTTAAAATTTTAGTTTATCTAAATTTAAATAACTTTGTGTGGTTAATGGCTACTATACTGGATAGTTCAGATCTAGAATTTTCAATCTAAGGTAATACAAATGTGCTTTTATTTCTTTTCCCTTGCTTTTTTTTGTAGACAAAAATATATATTACAATCTATATGTTCAAACTTTCTCCTTTATCTTTTTTTTTTTTTTTTTTTTTTTTGTGGTACACGAGCCTCTCACTGCTGTGGCCTCTCCCGTTGCGGAGCACAGGCTCTGGATGCGCAGGCTCAGCGGCCATGGCTCACGGGCCCAGCCACTCCGCAGCATGTGGGATCTTCCCAGACCGGGGCACGAACCCGTAACCCCTGCATTGGCAGGTGGACTCCCAACCACTGCGCCACCAGGGAAGCCCTCCTTTATCTTTTATAATAACTTTTTAGACTTTTTTGAAATGGAAAGGTCTTTATTATCTAACTTTTATTTTATTTTATTTTTTTATTTTTAATTAAAAAAAAAATTTTTTTTGGCTGCACCGTGCAGCATGTGGGAACCTAATTCCATGACCAGGGATCAAACCCATGCCCCTTGCATTGGAAGCGTGGAGTCTTAACCACTGGACCACCAGGGAAGTCCCTAATGTTGATTTTGAAAGTAAGGAACATAATAAGATCTACAACCTCATATCATTTACGTAAATTAATTAGAAGCACCTTTATGTGTAATTAGTCTAACATTTTATAAGAATGTTTTTGATATATATTTGTCTTAGATATGTATAGTGTCTTTGAGATCTATATCTCTCTATATATAACCTATGGATATAGATATACAACTTTGATACACAACATGACAAACATGTAGATGACAGTATCATCTGAAAAACTGGTAGTTTTTTCATCTCAAATATTTAAATCTCATTTATTTTTCTTGTCTGATCACAAGTGACTGAAGTTCCAAACCAATGTTACATAATAATAGTAACAGGAGATATTTGTAATTTAAAAAATATATATATCAGAGAAATTAGTCAAACACATTAGGTTCTGTGTCTGTAGGAGTGAAGAATTGACACAAAAAGTAAGGAAAAAGGAAAATCAGAAATTTGCTTGCACAGACTGGTGATGACAGCTTGTCATGAACTGAGGAGTCTGGTTAACTCAATTCTTCGTGCTTTGGATCCAAATATCACATTACATCATTGCCATGCACTAAATTGTGGTCCCTCAAATTTCATATGTTGAAGCTCCAACCCCTAATGCAACTGTTTCTGGAGACAGTAATTCAGGTTAAATGAGGTCGTAAGGGTAGGGCTTTAACCCAATAGAACTGGGGCCGAATAAGAAGAGAACAAGAGACAGCTCTTTCTCTCTCTCTCTCTTTCTTCCTTATTCTCTCTCTGCCATGTGAGGACACAGTGAGAAGGCAGCCATCTGCCAGCCGAGAAGAGGGCTCTCACCAGAACCCAACCGTGTTGGCACCTCCATCTTGGACTTCCAGTCTCCAGAACTTCACGAAAATAAATCTCTTTTGTTTAAGCCACCCAGCCTATGGTATTCTGTTATGGCAGCCCAAGCTGACTAAGACAATCATATAATATTTTTATTCCACGAAAATATGATATTTCAAAAGTTTGGATTGTTTGATAAGTGGTATTTGCTCAGTTGGCTAAACATTTTTGTTAAAAAACAAAGTTTATTTATACTTCATATATTACACTAAAGTAAATAAATGTAAGTGTAAGTAACAAAGTAATAAAGGAAAATTCTAAACAAAATACAAAACAGAAACAGACTCACAGACTTAGAGAACGAACTTATGGTTACCAGTGGGGAAGGTGGGGGGACAGATAGTTAGGGAGTTTGGGACTGACATGTCCACACAACTATATTTAAAATGGGTAACCAACAAGGACCTACTGTATAGCACAGGGAACTCTGCTCAATATTCTGTAACAACCTAATTGGGAAAAGAATTTGAAAAAGAACAGATACGTGTGTATGTATAACCAAATCACTTTGTTGTACCTCTGAAACTAACACAACATTGTTAGTCACCTATACTCCAATATAAAATAAAAAGTTAAAAAAATAAATTATTTCTTAAAATTATATTTTCTAATTGTTTGTAACATGCATAAAAACAATAAAGTTGATTTTTAACATTAAAAAATAAATAAAATATATTATCACAGGGTCTTTTTCTACAATATTAACATGGAAGACAAAGTTATAATGAAAATAATAGGTGGAGAGACCTTCAAGGTGGTGGAAGAGTAAGACATGGACATCACCTTCCTCCCCACAAATACATCAGAAATACATCTACATGTGGAACAACTCCTACAGAACATCTACTGAATGCTGGCAGAAGACCTCAGACTTCCCAAAAGACATATATATATATTTTTTTCCTTTTTCTCTTTTTCTGTGTATGTGTATGCTTCTTTATGTGATTTTGTCTGTATAACTTTGCTTTTACCATTTGTCCTAGGGTTCTGTCCTTTTTTTTTTTTTTTTAGTATAGTTTTTAGTGCTTGTTATCATTGGTGGATTTGTTTTTTGGTTTGGTTGCTCTCTTCTTTCTTTTTTATCCTTTTTAATAATTATTTTTAATTTTTTATTTTAATAACTTTATTTTCTTCCTTTCTTTCTTTCCTTCTTTTTTTTATCCCTTTTCTTCTGAGCTGTGTGGCTGACAGGTTCTTGGTGCTCTGGCTGGGTGTCAGACATGAGCCTTTGAGGTGGGAGAGCTGAGTTCAGGACATTGGTCCACCAGAGACCTCCCAGTTGAACGTAATATCAAATGGCGAAAGCTTTCCCAGAGATCGCCATCTCAAAGCTAAGACCCAGCTCCAATGAACGACCAGCAAGCTACAGTCCAGGACACCCTATGCCAAACAACTAGCAAGACAGGAACAGAACTCCACCCATTAGCAGAGATGCTGCCTAAAATCATAATAAGGTCACAGACACACCAAAACACACCACTGGACGTGGTCCTGCCCACCAGAAAGACAAGATCCAGCCTCATCCACCAGAACACAAGCACCAGTCTCCTCCACCAGGAAACCTACACAACCCACTGAACCAACCTTAGCCACTGGAGGCACACACTAAAAACAATGGGAATGATGAACCTGCAGCCTGCAAAAAGGAGACCCCAAACACAGTAAGGTAAGCAAAATGAGAAGACAGAGAAACACCCAGCAGATGAAGGAGCAAGGTAAAAACCTGCCAGACCTAACAAATGAAGAGGAAATAAACAGTCTACCTGAAAAAGAATTCAGAGTAATGATAGTAAAGATGGCCCAAAATCTTGGAACTAGAATGGAGAAAATGCAAGAAATGTTTAACAAAGAACTAGAAGAACAAAAGAGCAAACAAGCAATGATGAACAACACAATAAATGAAATTTAAAATTCTCTAGAAGGAATCAATAGCAGAATAATGGAGGCAGATGAACGGATAAGTGACCTGAAAGATAAAATAGTGGAAATAAATACCACAGAGCAGAATAAAGAAAAAAGAATGAAAAGACTTGAGGACAGTCTCAGAGACCTCTGGAACAACATTCAATGCACCAACATTCGAATTACAGGGGTCCCAGAAGAAGAAGAGAAAAAGAAAGGGACTGAGGAAATATTTGAAGAGATTATAGTCTAAAACTTCCCTAATATGGCAAAGGAAATAGTCAATCAAGTCCAGGAAGTGCAGAGAGTCCCATACAGGATTAAATCCAAGGAGAAACACGTCAAGACACATATTAATCAAACTATCAAAAATTAAATACAAAGAAAACATATTAAAAGCAGCAAGGGAAATACAACAAATAATATACAAGAGAATCCCCATAAGGTTAACAGCTGATCTTTCAGCAGAAACTCTGCAAGCCAGAAGGGAGTGGCAGGACATTTTTAAAGCGATGAAAGGGAAAGACCTAGAACCAAGATTACTCTACCCAGCAAGGATCTCATTCAGATTCGATGGAGAAATTAAAACCTTTAAAGACAAGCAAAAGCTAAGAGAATTCAGCACCAGCAAACCAGCTACAACAATTGCTAAATGAACTTCTCTAGGCAGGAAACACAAGAGAAAGAAAAGGTCTACAATAACAAACCCAAAATAATTAAGAAAATGGTAATAGGACATACATATCGATAATTACCTTAAATGTAAATGGATTAAATGCTCCAACCAAAAGACATAGACTGGCTGAATGGATACAAAAACAAGACCTGTATATATGCTGTCTACAAGAGACACACTTCAGACCTAGGGACACATACAGACTGAAAGTGAGGGGATGGCAAAAGATATTCCATGCAAATGGAAATAAAAAGAAAGCTGGAGTAGCAAATCTCATATCAGATAAAATAGACTTTAAAATAAATAATATTACAAGAGACAAAGAAGGACACTACAAAATGATAAAGGGTTCAATCCAGGAAGAAGATATAACACTTGTAAATATTTATGCACCCAACATAGGAGCACCTCAATACATAAGGCAAATGCTAACAGCCATAAAAGTGGAAATCGACAGTAACACAATCATAGTAGGAGACGTTAACACCCCACTTTCACCAATGGACAGATCATCCAAAATGAAAATAAATATGGAAACACAAGCTTTAAATGATACATTAAACAAGATGGACTTAATTGATATTTAAAGGACATTCCATCCAAAAACAACAGAATGCACTTTCTTCTCAGGTGCTCATGGAACATCCTTCAGGATAGTTCATATCGTGGGTCACAAATCAAGCCTTGGTAAATTTAAGAAAATTGAAATCATATCGAGTATCTTTTCTGACCACAACACTATGAGACTAGATATCAATTACAGGAAAAAAACTGTAAAAAATACAAACACATGGAGACTAAACAATACACTACTAAATAACCAAGAGATCACTGAAGAAATCAAAAAATACCTAGAAACAAATGACAATGAAAACACAATGACCCAAAACCTATGGGATGCAGCAAATGCAGTTCTAAGAGGGAAGTTTATAGCATACAATCTTACTTCAAGAAACAAGAAACATCTCAAATAAACAACCTAACCTTACACCTAAGGCAATTAGAGAAAGAACAAAAACCCTCAAAGTTAGCAGAAGGAAAGAAATCATAATGATCAGATCAGAAATAAAGGAAAAAGAAATGAAGGAAACAATAGCAAAGATCAATAAAACTAAAAACTGGTTCTTTGAGAAGATAAACAAAATTGATAAACCATTAGCTAGACTCATCAAGAAAAAAAGGGAGAAAACTCAAATCAATAGAATTAAAAATGAAAAAGGACACTGACACTGCAGAAATACAAAGGATCATGAGAGATTACTACAAGCAACTCTATGCCAATAAAATGGACAATCTGGAAGAAAGGGACAAAATATTAGAAGAGCACAACCTTCCAAGACTGAACCAGGAAGAAATAGAAAATATAAACAGACCAATCACAAGCACTGAAATTGAAACTCTGATTAAAAATCTTCCAACAACCAAAAGCCCAGGACCAGATGGCTTCACAGGCGAATTCTATCAAACATTTACAGAAGAGCTAACACCTATCCTTATCAAATGCTTCCAAAATTTAGCAGAGGGAGGAACACTCCCAAACTCATTCTATGAGGCCACCATCACCCTGATACCAAAACCAGACAAAGACATCACAAACAAAGATAACTACAGGCTAATATCACTGATGAACACAGATGCAAAAATCCTCAACAAAATACTAGCAAACAGAATCCAACAGCACATCAAAAGGATCATACACCATGATCAAGTGGGGTTTATCCCAGGAATGCAAGGATTCTTCAATATACACAAATCAATCAATGTGATAAACCCTATTAACAAATTGAAGGAGAAAAGCCTATGCTCATCTAAATAGATTCAGAAAAAGCTTTCATTAAAATTCAGCACCCATTTATGGTAAAAACCCTCCAGAAAGTAGGCATAGAGGGAACTTACTGCAACATAATAAGGGCCATATATGACAAACCCACAGCAAACATCATTCTCAATGGTGAAAAACTGAAACCATTTCCTTTAAGATCAGGAACAAGACAAGGTTGTCCACTCTCACCACTATTATTCAACATAGATTTGGAAGTTTAGCCACAGCAATCAGAGAAGAACAAGCAATAAAAGGAATCCAAATCGGAAAAGAAGAAGTAAAGCTGTCACTGTTTGCAGATGACATGATACTATACATAGAGAATCCTAAAGATGCTACCAGAAAACTACTAGAGCTAATCAGTGAATTTGGTAAAGTTGCAGGATACAAAACTAATGCACAGAAATCTCTTGCATTCCTATACACTAATGATGAAAAATCTGAAAGAGAAATTAAGGAAAGACTCCCATTTACCATTGCAACAAAAAGAATAAAATACCTAGGAATAAACCTACCTAAGGAGACAAAACACCTGTATGCAGAAAACTATAAGACATTGATGAAAGAAATTAAAGATGATACAAACAGATGGAGAGATATACCATGTTCTTGGACTGGAAGAATCAACATTGTGAAAATGACCATAGTATCCAAAGCAATCTACAGATTCAATGCAATCCCTATCAAACTACCACTGGCATTTTTCACAGAACTAGAACAAAAAATTTCACAGTTTGTATGGAAACACAAAAGACCCCGAATAGCCAAAGCAATCTTGAGAATGAAAAACGGAGCTGGAGGAATCAGGCTCCTGGACTTCAGACTATACTACAAAGCTACAGCAATCAAGACAGTATGGTACTGGCACAAAAACAGAAATATAGACCAGTGGAACAGGATAGAAAGCCCAGAGATAAACCCACGCACATATGGTCACCTTATTTTTGGTAAAGGAGGCAAGAATATACAATGGAGAAAAGACAGCCTCTTCAGTAAGTGGTGTGGGGAAAACTGGACAGGTACACATAAAAGAATGAAATTAGAACACTCCCTAACACAATACACAAAAATAAACTCAAAATGGATTAAAAACCTAAATGTAAGGCCATACACTATAAAATCCTTAGAGGAAAACATGGGCAGAACCCTCTATGACATAAATCACAGCAAGATCCTTTTTGACCCACCTCCTAGAGAAATGGAAATAAAAACAAAAATAAACAAATGGGACCCAATGAAACTGAAAAGCTTTTGCACAGCAAAGGAAACCATAAACAAGACAAAAAAAACAACCCTCAGAATGGGAGAAAATATTTACAAATGAAGCAACTGACAAGGACTAATCTCCAAAATTTATAAGCAGATCATGCAGCTCAATATCAACAAAACAAACAACCCAATCCAAAAATGGGCAGAAGACCTAAATAGACATTTCTCCAAAGAAGATATACCGATTGCCCAGAAACACATGAAAGGATGCTCAACGTCACTAATCATTAGAGAAGTGCAAATCAAACTACAATGAGGTATCACCTCACACCAGTCAGAATGGCCATCATCAAAAACTCTACAAACAATAAATACTAGAGAGGGTGTGGAGAAAAGGGAACCCTCTGGCACTGTTGGTGGGAATGTAAATTGATACAGCCACTGTGGAGAACAGTATGAAGGTTCTTTAAAAAACTATAAATAGGATTATCATACGACCCAGCAATCCCACTACTGGGTATATACCCTGAGAAAACCATAATTCAAAAAGAGTCATGTACCAAAATGTTCATTGCAGCTCTATTTACAATAGCCAGGAGTTGGAAGCAACCTAAGTGTCCATCATCGGATGAATGGATAAAGAAGATGTGTCACATATATACAATGGAATATTACTCAGCCATAAAAAGAAACAAAATTGAGTTATTTGTAGTGACGTGGATGGACCTAGAGTCTGTCATACAGAGTGAAGTAAGTCAGAAAGAGGAAAACAAATACCGTATGCTAACACATATATATGGAATCTAAAAAAAAAAAAAAAAGGTTCTGATGAACGTAGGAGCAGGACAGGAATAAAGACGCAGACGTAGAGAAGGGACTTGAGGACATGGAGCAGGGGGATAGAAGAAGAAGCTGGGACAAAGTGAGAGAGTGGCATGGACATATATAAACTACCAAATGTAAAAGAGATAGCTAGTGGGAAGCAGCTGCATAGCACAGTGAGACCAGCTCGGTGCTTTTGACCACCTAGAGGGGTGGGATAGGGAGGGTGGGAGGGAGACGCAAGAGGGAGGGGATATGGGGATATATGTATAGCTGATTCACTTTGTTATAAAGCAGAAACTAACACACCATTGTCAAGCAATTACACTCCAATAAAGATGTTAAAAAAAGAAAAAGAAAATAATAGGTGAAACTCCACTGAGGACCACAGTCAAAACTTCCATCCAGCGATAGCCTTGGTCCCAAATTCAACATCATTTATTATTGCTATTTTTTAGTATCTTCACAACACTTACCAATGTCTGGAATTATATTACTTTATTCATTTGTTAATATATTTATATTACCTGCTCCATTCCCTTTTGTTTACTTGTTATGTTTTTTTTTTATTGGAGTTTAATTGTTTTACAATGTTGTGTTAGTTTCTGCTGTACAATGAAGTGAATCAGTTATATGTGTACATATATCCCCACCCTCTTGGACCTCCCTCTCTCCACCCCATCCCACCCATCTAGGTCATCACAGAGCAACGAGCTGAGCTCCCTGTGCTATACAGCAGGTTCCCACTAGCTGTCTATTTTCCATCACTTTTAATGTCAGCTCCATAGAGCAAGGACCATCTATCCTGTTCCTAATGTATTCTCAGCAATAGGGTCCAGGACAAATAGATGCAGAGTCAATATTGGTTCAGCCAAGTACGTTTTCTTACTGATTTGTAAGAGTTTTTAAATGTTAGGGGTGCTAAACTTCTATCATCTGTATCAGGGGTTGGCAAACTTTTTCTCTAATGGATCAGATAGTAAATACTTGACAATTTGCAACACAACTACTCAGCTCTGCCATTCTCCTATGAAAGCAGTGTAGACAAAACATACATGAATGGGGGTAGCTATGTGCCAATGAAACTTGTTTTAAAAATAAGAGGCAGGCAGAATTTGACTCTCAGAATGCAGCTGTTAACCCCTGTTTTACATTGTAAATATTTTTCCATTTTGTTGCTTGCCATTTAATTTTATACTTTTTATGTACAGATATTTAAAATTTTTATGTAGTCTTTGGTGTCAAACTTGGTAAAAAATTTTTTGCTTTATTTAGAATTTTCCTAGAAGGTCTCTCTTCACACCGAATAATAGAATTATTCTCTGAATTACTAATAAAATATTGAATTCTTATTAAATTCTCTTTTAGTCTTTTATTTTACCCTCTACGACACAGATTCCAAATGTAAACTTTTATCCTGTGATCTGTGCATAATGGTCTCCCCACAGGGATGTTCATCACAGCCACTTTAAAAAGCAACCTTACTGTCTAATAATTTGGAATTAGATGTATAATCAATATAAAATCATTTTCATGATTTTTATTCATATTGATCAATATGTATTCAAATATGAATAAAAAACACGAAAATGTTCTTATAGAATATTCAATGACCAGGAAATGTGTCCACAACATATTAAGCAAACAAAATCAAATCACAAAAGAGTACCTACTGTATTACTTGTTTAAGACAATATTGGTACATATTTAGTGTACAATAAATATTTGTTGAATGAATAAGTGAATAAATGAATGAATGGGAAAATAGAGAAAGAAATGTAGAGGGGTTTTTTTTTGACAGTATAGCAGCAGACCTAAAATGCTTGATTTAAGACCAAACAAAAAAGTACGTAAAACACATATTTTAGTATATGTTATTGGCTTTTTGCTCGTTTCCATTGCGCCATGACAGTCCCGGCTTGACCATGTAGGTCAAGTGCTCTGTAAAATGGGGCTGATGCCACTACCTTATGGATTGTGGTGAGTATAGAGAAACCCAAGTAGAAGTGATTGTCTCCCAGTAAACAGTAAAGGAGCCATGGCCAATCATACGTGAAAGTGCTGTAAACCGTAAAATGCTAACCAAACACAGGGAAAACTATAATTAGTTAATAATTCTAAAAATTATGATTATTACTACTAACCTTGTTACAGTAAGTCCTCTACATACGAACCTTCAAGTGGCGAACTTTCAAAGATGTGAACGTGCATTCACATGTCCAATCAAGCAAGTCAGTTCACGTGTCTGGCGGACATGATCACATGTGTGTACCCTCTACAAGTGGCTGTGCTTTTGTGTACTTTACTGTACAGTACTGTATAGAGTGCAGCAGTGCAGTATCTTTATTTCAAGCCCAGGATGTCCAGAAGCAAGCATAAAAGCAGTGCTATATAGCCGATTGAGGTAGTTGGGTACCTAGGCTAACTTTGTTGGACTTATGAACAAATTGGACTTATGAACACACTCTTAGAACGGAACTCATTCCTATGTAGGGGACTTAATGTAGTCAAGTTTCCTCAGGGTGTAGAAAAGTCTTCATGGGTTTGCTCAAGCAAAATTAATTGAGTCTAGGTTTCTCTCTTTCCCACGTTTATTTATTTAGTAATTACTTCACACTGAAGGGAAAGCAAGCTGTGGTTTGGTGCTGGGTGGGAAAAGAAAAGAGCAAGGGAGAGAGGACAAGAGGCCACGTGTGCTCACGAGATTAGGGCATAAGGTTTAGGGTGAGGATTTATTTCCTTTGCTGTGCAGTTTCAAGTCTGGGATTGAAGTTCCCCGGATGTGTGGAAGGGAGAACAGAATGATGCTGTCACTCCCGCAGGGCTGCTGGCCTGGGCATGGGCTGCACAGAGTCAGGGAAGCAGGACAGACTGAAGGCGATTTAGGGGCCCACCAGCTATCTCCTTCTCTGTTTCTTTGCTGCTTCCACTTAACACACTGGCCCGAGCACAGGTAAGTTCTCTCTGCTTCCAGACCACTGGCTGCTTGTGCCTGTAGTCTCAGACCAGGAGAAAAGATAGATGAAAACATTTTTTTCTTCTATCTATTTTTCTTAAATGTGATAGGCACTAAAGGAAAAAGGTGAAAGAAAATATACAAGTAAACTTAGACCTGTTTCTTTTTTATTTTTATTTTTTGCTTCTGAGGACAGTAACAGGATCCCCACATTTTACTTTATCTTATTTTAAAAATTATTTTTGGCTGTATTGAGTCTTCGTTGCTGTGCACAGTCTTTCCCTAGTTGCGGCGAGCAGGGGCTACTCTTCATTGCGGTGCGAGGTCTTCTCATTACGGTGGCTTCTCTTGTTGTGGAGCCTGGGTTCTAGGCACAGGGGCTTCATTAGTTGTGGCACGCGGGCTCAGTAGTTGTGGCACATGGGCCCTAGAGCGCGTGGGCTTCAGTAGTTGTGGCTCACAGGCTTAGCTGCTCCACGGCATGCTAAATCTTCCCGGACCAGGGCTCGAGCCCGTGTCCCTGGCATTGGCAGGCGGATTCTTAACCCCTGCGCCACCAGGGAAGTCCCTGCCCACATTTTAGACACTAAAGTATAGTCATTTTCACAAATCAAATGATTTAAGTAATACAGTTATCTTTTTCTTGCTGATTTATTTTTTGAAAATTGCTCATGGCTTTTGTAAAAATGATAATCATTGTAAAACATTTACTATGTGTGTAAAAAACAAAGCAAAAATCACAATGAAATCTACTGATAGAATTTGTACCTAAAGTATTCATACACCAAAACAAAGAAATAAACAAAAATAAAACCAAAACGCCTCCCCCACCTCCCCCCCCCCCAGCAAACCAAAGGACAGTGGCCTTTTCTAGAGTGTTTTTTCTCCCAAGAAACATGACGTTTTCTCAGAAGAATATTTTCATTCATTGTGACCAGAGATGTTACATATTACAGGGTGATAATGAAGGTTTCTGGTTCCGTCCTAAATGTGCCACTTAGTGTGTGACCTTGAGACGCTACTTTTTCTTACCTGGGCCTCAGTTTCCTCAATTCTGAGTTGAGAGGGTTGGACAGGATTCCCGGATCTCTTCCAAATACACTGGTGGGAGGCTGGAGAGATTTCTCAGTTTTTTATTTTAAATCCCCACTAGGGGGCAGCATTTGCATAGTCAAATGTAAACTCTACCGCAAGCAGAATTGAGCTTGGATTTGCAAAATTGTTAGAACCCAGAATCCATCTCTGCAGAGGACAATAGTATAAGCGGGTAGGGACTGCAGTCCTGCATGAAGTGCTAGGCCTCCGTGCCCGCCCACGGCTCCTCTAGGAGGGCAGCCTGTCGTACCAGCTCCAAGTGTCCAGACGGAGGGAGGCTCTGACACCGGCTTTCAGCCTGTTGAGTGTTGGGTTTGTCTTGATGACTGAAAGCTTTCTGGCTTGCATTTAGTATCTTCATTGAGGATATAGTATGTTTTGTTTCATTTACTAATTAGTTTTTTCTTTCCCTGGTCCTTAAATATGGACAGAGACATCAGCGCGAATGTCACCTCTGAACTTGAGCAATTATCTTAGTGTGTAGTTTTCGCAAAGACGTCTGGAAATCTACCAGGTGCTGGCTCTGTGAGATACGTGGCAAGCCCAGCTAATGGGGAGTCATCCCAGAGCCGAAGCTGTCCAATCCCGAGGTTCTAGAATCCCAGGGCGCACCACGAACCAAGTCCACATCTAATCTCCAGGGTGACCCGGGATCCAGAGGCTCTGGAGAGTTATTTATGTGGTGGAGATAAATGGGAGAAGGTCACAACAGGGCTCCGCTCCCCGACATTGCCTTTAACTGTGCCCTCCCTACACCAAACCTCCCATCTCTTCCCACCAAAAACAGCTCTAAGGCTGAGGAGCTGGCCCAGCTGCGCATGGCTGAGGCATCCATCAGGACGAGTCAGTGACTGTATGTTGGTCCCCTAGTCCTGGTAGGAGCTGCTGCAGGGTATACAGCATCATGAGACAGGTTTGACGCCTGGGCAGCTGGACGTCTCTCATCAACATACAAACTGTATACACCTATGATCTAACCATCAATCCCACGTCAAGGAAATTCCCCTAAGCAGATAAGAACACGAACGTGAGAGGCATGTGTGAAAAGCCGGTCCTCACAGAATTATTAATAGTTAAAAAATAGAAAAAAATTTTCTGTGGGCTTCCAAATGGAACTCAAATAAATAACGGTATACAGGAACCATTTAATGAAAAGTAATATGTATCATGGGGAGGGGTTCATGATATGTTGTCCAGTGCAGTAGACAAGTTCTAGAACAGCAAAACACAGTGACACCTTTTAAAAGATGTCTACACGTCGGTGTGAATGAGAATATGTGCCCTTAGGGAGTTGTCCGAGAGAATGTTCTCCAGAACAGGAACAGAGGTACGTGCTGCTTTTTTTATTTCACGTATAGGGTTCATTCTTATTTTTAAATTGCAGCATAGTTGATTGACAATGTTGTGTTAGTTTCAGGTGTACAGCAAAGTGATTCAATTCTGCATACACATATATCTATTTTTTCCCCTTTGGGTTATTACAAAATACTGAGTATGGTTCCCTGTGCTGTACGGTAGGCCCTTGTTGGTTATCTATTTTATATATAGTAGTGTATATGTGAACCCCAATGTGCATGCCATTTTTACAAACACTCTTGGGCAGTGTATTAGTCAGCATTCCCCAGAGAAGCAGAAACAACGGGATGTATGTATGTATACATATATACATATATGTATATAATATACATATATGGAGACAGAGAGAGAGAGAGAGAGAGAGATATTTAAATGTTAATCTCATCCAAAGAACACCCTTACAGAAACATGCCAAATAATACTTGGGAAAATACCTGGGCACTGTGGCTCAGTCAGGTTGACACATAATGTTAACCATCCCAGGCAGTGCCCAGGATACACTGATGTTGGTGCTGGTTGCAGGGTCCCTGAGAGTTTCAAAAGGAGTCATTCCAGCAGCTTCTCAGGAGATGGGGTACAGGGGACATGGAGGGGTCCTGACTCTGGGCACATGCTATCTGAGTGTTGCTGTACTTGGCCAGCTAGAGAAAATTGGGATCCCATAGAGAGTTACTGGCTTGAACAAAAATCTATCAAGAAAAATAAGGAATTTGAGCTTCCCCCAATGCAAGAGGTGCCCCTGGGGAATTTGAGCTCTTTTCCTATATTGGACAAAATTTGAATTTTCATGTATAATGGCAGACCTCATACACACACACACACACACACACACACACACACACACACACAAACAATTGAAAACAAAAGCTTGCATCTCTTACATGGGTGTGACCTGTTTCAACACCTCCAATATGGCGCCTTTGTCTGCACACCCTTTAAGGTCCTCCTACGTTTCCTTACCTAAGACCAGCACACCTGGCTAGAAGCAATGGCTAGTTATTGGTTTTAAAGGTACAACTTGCCAAAAATGCAGCCTTTGTTCAAAAAAAAAATTTGTGTGTATTCTCAATATTTCCTGTTCCCTTTTGGGGTCTGGAGGCAGGAAAATTAGGACATGACAGCTGGTTCAGGTGAAATTTATTCAGGGTAGGTCATTATGGTCCAACTGGTAGAACGCTCTGCTCACCTTCCTAGAGAAAAGCCCACTCTCCTTTACTCTGATGTCCCTAGCATATTCCTCAGCCACATTCTAAGAGGGGCAAGGCATTCTGCTCCACAGCATTCCTGGTCCTGCCATGCCTCCTGAGGATGCCGCAACCTGGAGGTTTTTGATTCAGGGGGGCTAGCTAGGTCATCGTGACTCCCCAGGGTCTGGGGGCTCCTCTTGCTTTGGGAACCACAGTGTCAAGCCTTCCCAGAGCAATGTCAGAGGGAACCCTTTCCTCCTCTCCACCCCTCCGTCAGGCTTGGGTATATGTGCTGATGGGAGCAGAGGTCCAGGAAAGAGAGCTAGACACCCAGCTCAGCCCAAGCCAGCCCGCCCTTCAAGTCTTTCCATTTGAAGTCAGCCTCCTTTCCCACGAGCAATTAGTCTTCATGACAAATGACAGAGGTTCTAAAACTGGGATCTGAGTGAGATTTGTAGAAGAAATGATAAATCAACCCAGAAGATATCAAATCATAGCAGCAGCGTTGATTCCTATTAGTATGAGAAGCAGAAAGCACAATGTTGGGGACTGTGTTCTTTTTGGCATGAGTCTTCTTGTGTAATTATTCGCTCTTCCTGAACACCCTGGGATTTCCATACGGAGAGTTCAGCAGGAGAAGTAATCTGCAACCCCTGCTTAAGGCTCTCTTTTTATTTCCTCGTGAATTGTTTAGCCAACTGTCGTTCGGGCAGGGAACTTTCGGTCACTGCAGCTTCTAACTAAGATCTCTTTTCAGAATGGATTCGGCAAACATAGATGTGGACCATTCGCTTTGCTTACCCTGGCCCGGCCGCCACGCTCGTGGAAGCATTTCCAAGTTCAATGTTTAGCTTGGGAATACGCAGAAAGATATTCATTTGTTTGCTTTGCATCACCTGAGATTGGAGGTTTAGGAAAGAGGCGAACTTGATTTTCGAATCAATGTCGGTCCAAGTTGTGTGAAAGGTTGTTAAATACAACCTGCCTTAAGATCTGCCTCCCTAAGCTGGCCTTTCGCTTGCTGGCCACACTCATCTAAACGCACAGTCCTTTCTCCCTTTCCTGACCTATTTTTCTTCTTTGCAGTTTTCTCCACTTAACACAGTATAGATGCTTATCTTAGTCATTGTGTTCATTGTCTCCCTCCAATTCCTGCTATAAGATGTCTTCACAAGGGTGAGAAATTGTGTTTGTTTTGTTCACTGTCACAACCCCAGGGATGGGTACAGGGGCTCTCAAGCAATACCTGCTGAAACATGGATGTACCTAGAGATTGTCATTCCGAGTGAAGTAAGTCACACAGAGAAAGAGAAATACCATATGATATCGTTTATAGGCAGAATCTAAAAAGAAATGATACAAATGAACTTATTTACAAAACAGAAACAGACTCACAGACTTAGAGAATGAACGTATGGTTACCGGGGGGAAGGGTGGGGGAGAGGGAGAGTTAGGGAGTTTGGGAGTGACATGTACACACTGCTGTGTTTAAAATAGAAAACTAACAAAGACCTACTCTATAGCACAGGGCACTCTGCTCAATACTATGTTACAACCTAAATAGGAAAAGAATTTGAAAAGAATAGATACATGTATATGTATAACTGAATCGCTTCCCTGTGCACCTGAAACTATCACAACATTGTTAGTCAACTACACTCCAACATAAAATAAAAAGTTAAAAAAAAAAAAGGAAATACCTGCTGAAAAATGAATGAGTGAACACATTTCAATGACCTTGTCCTAGGTCTGTCCTTTGTACTTTACACAATAAATCGAATCCCGTCTCATTGGAAATAATTCTCTAGCTCTTTGTTATTTATCAGGTATTAGCAAACATAAGCTTCCATCAACCTAGGAAAATCTAGATGATCAGTCTTTACAGGAAGGGAGCATTTATTGAACGAACACTATAGTAAACTGCAGGGAGTGTTCAGGTGCTGTTCTAGGGGGGTTGCAAATTTTAGCCCATTGAATTCTCTTAACAACCCTATGAGGTAAGTACTGGTGTTATCAGCCCATTTTACAGATGGGGAAGTGAGGCTCAGAGTGGTTAAGCAGATTGCTTGGGGGCACATAGCTGGTAAGTGGCAGAGGCAGGATCAGACCTGGGAAATCTGGCTGGAGGGTCCTCCCACTGCTGCCTGCTGCCTGGCCCGGCCTGGCTGGTGAGGCGCCAGCAGTCTGCAGGGAGGATGGGAGTGATAGATGCGCAGGAAGGGCCCTGCCTTTTGGAAGAGACAAGACACACTTTGAGCTGAATGTGCCCATGAATGGCGTAGCCCCGCCCCACAGGGGGCAAGGGATATGGACGCCTCCCTGCGGCTACTTCTCAGCTTCCCAGGACGACCACCCCAGGGCTCATCTGGGAGGGCAAAGGAACCCCGTTCCAAGCCCTGCCAGGGCTCTGGGCAGAAGCCACCCTACTCCTGGGTCTGCTTGTCAAGGGAGTGGAGCCAGCAGGGTGGAAGGAAGGGGCAAGGTCATTTGTGTGTGCCGGTGGAGGGTGGTCAGTATTGAACTTGGGTTCCCAGAAGTTCACTCCTCAGTCTTTTCTCCTCAGAAATGTGCCAGGGCCCTTGCTTGAGTCCTCCAACTCAATTGGCAGTGCCTTTCAGGGTCTTCTGTGGAGCGGGGGCAGCTGGCCTCGTGGAAGGGGAGAGAATGAGGACAGAACCAAGGCTCTTCAGCTTCTGTGCAGAAGCTCCCTCCCACTGCACTGGGGAAAGCCATGCCACCAGGTCAAGCCCGATGCCAGTGGGGCAAGAAGCACTTGTCCCTCAGGGGTGGACCTTCTAGGGAAGGACAGTACATTTTTTGACAGTCCTACGGTCTGCCATAGCAGGGTTTATCTAAGGGAACAGGTGATGGGTTTGATGGGGGCTTTTGATGGCTGGAAAAGAAGTCCTGCAAGATACGCTGAAGACGCAGGTTGGGCTACTTCATGGAGACCAACTTCAAGGAGTACGGACTTCACAGAAAGCAACTGGGAGCAGTGGAGGGCTGCTGAGCAGGGGAGCGACACCATCAGAACCATGTTTCTTATTTATTTATTTATTTATTTATTTTGGGCCACATTGGGTCTTCGTTTCTGTGCGAGGGCTTTCTCTAGTTGCGGCGAGCGGGGGCCACTCTTCATCGCGGCGCGCGGGCCTCTCACTGTTGCGGCCTCTCTTGTTGCGGAGCACGGGCTCCAGACGCGCAGGTTCAGTAGTTGTGGCTCATGGGCCCAGTTGCTCTGCGGCATGTGGGATCTTCCCAGACCAGGGCTCGAACCCGTGTCCCCTGCATTGGCAGGCAGATTCTCAACCACTGCGCCACCAGGGAAGCCCAGAACTATGTTTCTTAAGGAGTAGGATTGGCCAGTTAAGTGCACTGCATACTAGGCTTGTGCTGTATGATAATAAAATGTAATTCCTTCCACCAAGGGCAGTTCACTCAAAGCATCCTAAGTCAGGATACTTGGACGCTAGCCTGCAAAACGGTGCCAGTCTGGCTACAGGAGAATCTCGGCAAATCCCGGAGGCTGTTCCTCTCAAATGTATCATTAATAGCATTACTGCTCATCACCTGCACTGTTCTCACCCCAGTATAGCCACCGGCAGCTTGTCTCTGACTACTGCTCTCAGCTGCCACTCTTTCCCCTCTGTAGAAGAAGGGATACACACACACACACACACACACACACACACACACACACACACACGGAAGTAGGCAGATTTTTTTTTTAAACATCTTTATTGGGGTATAACTGCTTTACAATGTTGTGTTAGTTTCTGCTGTATAACAAAGTGAATCAGCTATACGTATACATATATCCCCATATCTCCTCTCTCTTGCGTCTCCCTCCCACCCTCCCATCCCACCCCTCCAGGCAGTCACAAAGCACCGAGCTGATCTCCCTGTGCTATGCGGCTGCTTCCCACTGGCTATCTATTTTACATTTGGTAGTGTATATATGTCCATGCCACTCTCTCACTTCGTCCCAGCTTACCCTTCCCCCTCCCCGTGTCCTCAAGTCCATTCTCTACATCTGCATCTTTGTTCCTGTCCTGTCCCTAGGTTCTTCAGAACCTTTTTTTTTTTTTTTAGATTTAGAACCTTTTTTTTTTTTTAGAGACACATATATATGTGTTAGCATAAGGTATTTGTTTTTCTCTTTCTGACTTACTTCACTCTGTATGACAGACTATACGTCCATCCACCTCACTACAAATAACTCAATTTCATTTCTTTTTATGGCTGAGTAATATTCCATTGTATATATGTGCCACATCTTCTTTATCCATTCATCTGTCGATGGGCATTTAGGTTGCTTCCGTGTCCTGGCTATTGTAAATAGTGATGCAATGAACATTGCGGTACATGACTCTTTTTGAATCATGGTTTTCTCAGGGTATACGCCCAGTAGTGAGATTGCTGGGTCGTGGGCAGACTTTAAAGGGACTTTGGAGACAATGTGAATCTATGCTACAGAATTCAAATGATCTGAATTCTGTGTGAGATATTCCTGTTCTTAATGTTTTCTTAGCCATTTTTGGACTTTCAGGGCCAACCTCCCGCCGCTGCTCAGTCTTGCTCTCTTTCTCTCTCTCTCTCTCTCCTGACTCCCAGGTTAATTCTTGTTCATTTCCAGTGCGGACCGATTCAGCCTTATCTCTGGAGCTCCAAATCCACGCCACAAATAATCCTCGTGCCTGCCGTGGTGCTACTTTAATTTTTCCACCTTCTCTTAGGTTTATGGAGTTGTATCTCTCTCTCCCCTTTCTCCCTATCCATCCAGTGGCTTGGTGGAGATAGCTTACGCTGGCTCAGGAGAGCTGATTATACACAGTTCTTCCCAACTCTGCATTCAGTGGCAAAGTGCTGATACCTTAAGATCGGTCATGGTGGGTGTATTTACCCCCGAGAAAGCAGCACGGGCTGCAAATCAGGGCTTTGTCTTCCCAGAGGGCCGGTTGTTAAACACGGATCAGCATACCACTGGATCTAGCTATGATCCGTTTCAGTCACGTGTCACAATGTCTCACAAAATGGAATCATAATGTTATTTTGCAACTACTTTCTAGGTGAACAACGGTTTGTGGTATTTAATGCATTTCTGTTGAACTTCATTGTATGAAGGCACCGTGGTTTATCCAGCCTGCCCCTGGCCATTTGTGTGTTTCCAATATTGTCACATGACAAACGACAAGACATTTATAGACATCTGTTCTGGGACATCTTTATTTACTTAGAATCATGATGAAGACCAGAACGGCTGGGTCTCAGGGTGTTTGTAGTTTTAAAGTTCTTCATCTACATTGCCAAGTCGACCTCCAGAAAGGCTGGAGCTAGTTACATATTCACAGGCAGCACATAACCATGCTCGATTCTCTTCACTTCTCCCGCAGTTTAATCCATAAATTTACCATAGCCCTATTTCAAAAATATTAAGAGGAGTTTTACTCAATGAACCTAAAGCTGATAAGTAAGTGTGCAAGAATGTTCAGGATAAGGTAGGACTTACCCTGTAGGATGTTAAAATTTATTACCAAGCTTCAGACAATCTGAATAACTGGCCCTGGCACCAGAATCAATTGATCAGTTTCTAAAAATCAGACTAGTGCATGTCTGTTGTTTATGTGCACCTGTCTGCTCAAATCTAGTGTGTGCTAAGCACAGAATTTCACCAGTTTCATATTGGTGGGGCAAAAATAGATTAATCAAAAATTAATGCAAGGATAATGATATTATAGAAAGAATTAAGCAAGCTCTCTCTTCAACCTTCAACAAACAAAACAAAAAATAATATATTAAAGTGAAATTTAGACAAAAAAATACAACATAGGTGGATTTCTGTAATTAGGAAGTAGGGAAGCCCTTTCTAAGCATGACTGATTGATTTGTATTTCATAAACAGTTAAAAAGCCATAAAGTAATTCTTAAAACAATTGAGAAAATAAAAAATATATTTGTAAAATATACAGCAACGACTCAATTTGCATTCTGTATTAAAAGCTGCTACAAATTAATAAGGAAAATAGAGAAAAACTGGTGAGTAACATAAACAATCAGTTTATAAATGAAAAATAAGTTCTCTCATACATAAATACATGAAAATTTTTCTTTATATGTACAGTATTCTGTCATATTTGTTGTAGCTGCCTTATATTTAGTTATTTTAATTTTCTTTTGGTTTTTCATTGTTTCTTTCATAAAATATTTTAGTTTTATATAAATGTAATTCATTGAGCTTTAACTTTGTGACTTTTCTCTAAATTCTAGAAATCTGATGGTCAATTTGATTTAAGTTTTGAAAATATTTTGTTTTCCATATTTTCTGTATTTTTATCATTTAACTCTTCTTTAAAATGACACTATTTTATTTTTTAAAATTTTTGTCTGCGTTCGGTCTTTGTTGCTGTGCGCGGGCTTTCTCAAGTTGTGGCGAGGGGGAGCTACTCTTCGTTGCGGTGCGCGGGCTTCTCATTGCAGTGGCTTCTCTTGTTGTGGAGCCTGGGCTCTAGGAGTGCAAGCTTCAGTAGTTGTGGCACGAGGGCTCAGTAGTTGTGGCCCACGGGCTTAGTTGCTCCGCGGCATGTGGGATCTTCCTGGACCAGGGCTCGAACCCGTGTCCTCTGCATTGGCAGGTGGATTCTTTTTTTTTTTTTTTTTTGCGGTACGCGGGCCTCTCACCGTTGCGGCCTCTCCCGTTGCGGAGCACAGGCTCCGGACGCGCAGGCCCAGCGGCCATGGCTCACGGGCCCAGCCGCTCTGCGGCATGTGGGATCCTCCCGGACTGGGGCACGAACCCGTATCCCCTGCATCGGCAGGCGGACTCCCAACCACTGCGCCACCAGGGAAGCCCTCGATCTTATGATTATATAACATTTCAACAATGCATGTGCTTGCTGCACTCCAAGAACAAAAAGTCCTCATTTTCAATGTAAACATATGAGTAATGGTTCCTGCACACCATTTTGGGGTGCATCTTCGGTTCATAAAGAACATGCCCCTAGGAAAGATGTAGGGTAGATGCTGAGTGTGAGCCTTCCGACATTGCCACAGGGAATTTCCTTCTCACTGGCAGTGGAATTCTGTGAGCAAAAGTAGAGAAAAAGAGGTCAGGAGAGAATAGAGAAAAAGGGGATGTGAGAACAGGCTCTGAGCTTCACCTCTAGAGGTTTATTCAGACATGAGCTCATACGTGTTTATCAATATAACGTCCTTATAAGATGAGCAGGAAGTGGTTATCACTGCCTGAACTAGAAGGGGAGATGAGAGTCCTCAGGGGTCCACAGAGGTCAGAACCTCTCTCCTAAGAAGCCGTCTGTTACAATAATCAGGAATATAACAAGGTGGGTTAGTAGCCTCAGAGGTCCACATCGTCTTAAGGAGAGGGGTCGTTATTTTAAAATAAACGACTGTCATTGTTGAGACAAGAAAGTAAGATGTTTTACAAAGGCAATTGTTTTTATGGCTCTCCCTGAATTTAATCATCTTACTTGCAGGTGTTGACAGAGACCCAGAAGAGAGCTCTAACCATCAGTCGGCACAGCCCCATCTCAGGGTGAAAGGGGGTTTCAGCTCATGGCTTTGTGCCCAGAGAGGGACTATGAATTCCCACGTAGAGGAAGGTGTGCTTCATCCAGCAACAGGAGCCGCTTTGGAGCTTGTTATTCGAAGTTGGCAGGATGGAGGAGGGTCCGGCGCAGGGGCCAGGTTTGTAGTTGAAAGGGCCGGTGGTCAAGTGACTAGAGATGGGAGAATTTGATGCGCTTTGGGCAGAAGCCCTGGCTGCAGCCTCACTGCAGCGAATCACCCCGTGGCACTCTGGCCGTCATAACAATCCCGGAAATCTTCCAAGAGGCCTGCAGCGGACCGGCTTGCTCATACAGTCTGGTTTTGTGTGTGCGCTGAAGAACGTTCGCCCTGATCTCCACAGGGAAGCATGTGTTGGGGGCTGAACACGCCCGCGTTATATACCTTTATGAAGGCTCCTAGCACTTCTGCAGCTGAGCAGCAACATTAAATGTGTACTCCTAAAAGTTCAACGTGGATATATCTCACCTTTCATGATGGAGGAGAATGTGGGTCTCTTTATCACCACCCCCAAAACCCAAGGGCTCCAATGTCGGCGACTGGCGGCTTTCCCAAAGCACTGGGATTTTTCTTTTTCTTTTTTTGTTTTTTCTCCTAAGAAACCACAGCTGAGAATTTAACTATATCAGGGCTGGAGGCTACTGGAAGAAATTGAGGTTTCATTTTTTAGGAACTGAGCCTATGTTTTCCCTTCTTTTCTTTTTCCTTTGTTTCATCCCCAACAGTCTTGGCATGGCACTCCAGCTGCTCAGCCAGCCCGCCTGCATCTCTGAGGTGATAGTTACCAAGGTGCTTTGCCCAAAATTGACACCCAGTAACGTGTTGACTGGTCGATCACTTAATTACATCCTGTGTATTTTTTCATTTTTTTCAAGCAGTTTTGTAGTAGACCCAGCAACACAGTGCGTCAGTGTTAAGGACTGATCAACTCGTGTATTTCTGCAGTATTATTCCCTTTACAGAGTATATTTATTCTCATCTATCACCTTGTCCCCCACACACAGCAACTCTGCAAAGGCTGTATTAACCCTGGGTCAACAATTGTTTTTCTGTAAAGGCTCTGTGTTCAAATGGTCTTTGTTTCAGCTACTCAGCTCTACCCTTGCGGCATGAAAGCAGCCCCGGACAATGGGTTAATGAATGGATGTGACTGTGTTCTAATAAAACTTTATTTATAAAAACAGCTGGTGGGCTGGATATGGTCTGCGGGCCATAGTTGGCTAATCCCTGAATATTGATGACCTGATTGCCCACTACGAATGCAGTGCTCCAAGAGGTTCTTTCTTGTTTCTTTGTTTGTTTAGTCTATTTCCACTCTAACTCATTTTCAAAAGAATTTTTTTTTTTTCCTGCTCATTTTGGACTCAGCCGTAAGAGTTCATAATAATCGACTTTGGGTCATGACAGTTACTCCCACCCCCACTTCATCTAGATTTCCTGCTCCTTTTAGCCTACTAAAGTCGCTGCCCATTGGGCTTAAAAAATGATTAATGCAAGAAATAAGCTAAAGCAACATCAGTGTTGCTCCTAATCCATAAGCCAAATGGTATTGGAAAGGACTATGAAGGATAGAACAGCTCTTCTTCCTGAGCTTCTGCGGGAGCCAAGACCTGTGCTATGCCCGTTAGCCTTGAGGGACAGTCACTCCCTTCATTTAAAGATGAGAAAACCAAGACCCAGAGCAGTTAAATGAACCCCTCAAGGTCACACACAAGGTTACATATAGGTGCACAGGGTCCCACACTCAGAAAGGACCCTACCCCCCAACTTATGCTTGGTTTCATGCTCGGTGGCCACCCTCAAGAGAATTTTAATACTTTTTGAACAAAGAGCTGGTCCTGATTATACAGCCCATCAGAGGAGAGGTGGGACTCAGACCCAGCTCTGTGTGACCCCACTGGCCTTTTCACAAATCTGGGTGCAATGCTCACTCTTAATCCCAAGTGATTGGACGGAGTGAAGATGCTGTCTTTGTCGTCAGGCTCAGCTTTACTCGGATATATATTTGTAAGGGAAAAATAGAACTGTGCTCAAGGGACCAAATCTAGGGGACCTGAATAAAAGATGCAAAACTCAAAATAAAAAGATTTTTAAATTATGGGGTCCAAGAGATCACAAAGGCAAAAGATAGTTTACATTTGTGTAGTGTGCTGACTTTTATAATCCGCCATAATCCTTGCAATTTCCCTTTAAATGGACATCATTATCTCGGATTTCAATGAGGTAACTGAAACCCAGCAAAAATTAAACAAGACAGGCTGTAGATCCAATGTTTCTCTCTCCAAATGGGAAGGATCCCCTGTTTCAGGTCTCATCTCAACATCCAAGTTTATAAGTGATTCCTGGAAAGGAAAATAATTAATTCCAGGTATGAGGCACACTCACTCTCCTCTCTGCCTACAAAGACTTAAAGAAAAGCAAAAAATGTACCATTTCCTCTAAAAAGAGTCCCTCCTTCCCTTCATCTGTTGGACTAGAGGATGTGGCTTTTGGTCCGATGGGTTTCCTTGGGACAGACTCCACCAGAAAAGCTTTGTGTGTGCTCCAAAGGGGATGTTAAGTGGGACCCCCATAAAACTTAAGTAGAAGCAAGATTTTTTCCTGGAAAATACCCACTCTGATGTGGCCATACATTATGTTTTAAAGTGCTGTCTCAGCAAGAAGAAGAAGAAAAGCTGACGGCTCCCAGATTCGTAGCATGAATTTTAGGTCCAACATTCACAGGGAAACATTCATTTCACCAAAGGCCTTCCCAGAATTTGAAACAAGGCTGGGGTGCAGTTGAGAAGGCTGCAGTCTAGGAGCCATAGCTAGCCAGCTGGTGAAAAGTGAATTCTGCAAGCCAGATAGGATGGCCACCTCCTCCGTGGGGTGTTGAGGGGTTTAGCCAAAGAGGAGAATGTGGAGCCCAGGTGAGAGGCAGCTGCCACGTTGGGGCCCAGGCTCCACCACTTCCTTGCAGTGCGACCCAGCTACCTTCCTTTTGTGGTACTTCAATGTCTTCAGATACCACGATGCTGATGGTAACAATGTCATCCAGTGCTGTCGGGCTAAAGCAAAGCATCGATATCCGCTCTATTTTGTTTCTGTTTTTAATCCACAGAGAGTACACGCTCATAACATAACGTAAATATTGGTATTGCATTTCCAGACCCTGAAGGCGATCGTATCTGGATGGTAGAAGTACCTGCAGGAAAATTACAGTACAGAATGAGAGTACTCAGGGTCCCAGCAGGGAAGAGATGGCACAGTGTGGAGGAGCTTAACGAAGGGCCTATTTCCAAGGGTGGAGTAGGTCATGGAAGCCAAATGCGGGAGGGTGAAGCATGCTGGGGTTCTCGGTTGCCTAGAGGGACCAGGGTAGGGAGTATTTCCCAGAACCTGGAGAGAGCTACAGCTGCAGGAGTGGGCCAGAGATAGAGGAACTTTGTGGGGTGGAGGGGCCAGGTAGAGAAATGCTTGTTCTCACCTCACTCTCCTCTCACTGTCTCTCCTGGCAATGCCTCCGTGGGCCAAACCCAGTTGGAACCCAGAGGGCAAACGAACCCACTGATGCCGTTGCTAAGAGTCTGCCTGTGGGGTGGAGGAGGGATGAGAGTGGATCTGAGATGCAAACAGAGAATATCTGGCACAAGAGACATTCAAAAGCAACGATTTGCAAGTCTGGCTGATTCTTCTGCTCATGTGGGGACACACACACACACACACACACACACACACACACACGCTGAGGACACACACATGAATGCATATTCAGCATATATAGCCTTGTCCTTAGATATGCTAATTTAGAAGATCTGCAACGAGGATGATGTCCCCCGGGGTGATCTTGATGGTCACACAGATTTGGGATCCACAGAAAGATGTTCTCTAAAAGCGCTTTCATCCCCAGCATGTAACAGATCTGCAGCAACACATGTGCTGCAAAGATCCGATCTCTTGAAGTGTTTGCCCGACTGCCCCCTACTCAGTTCAAAACAACCAGTCCCAGTTGAACATCTGTGATGGACAAAACCTGTGGTCGCCTTTTCCGCGTGGAATTTGCTTTCTGTCTCCCACACATGCATATAAGATAAAAGATTCTGTAAGAATAAAATATTTTCATAAAACTTCAAGGCAATGATTGGGGCAATAGTATAAGAGAGCAGTGAAATGCAGAGTCAGTTTTAGACAAATTTCTCTGCTTGAGAAGGAAGTGGCATTTATGTATCCTCATAGCAACTGGTGGGGTAGGTGATTCCATACGAACCCTTTTCACAGACCAGCAGGGTAAGGGCTTCTGGGGCTTCCAGAAGAATAGTTCTTTCTTTGTGGTTTTAATAAGAGTTCAAGAATTGTTCAGAGTCTTATAAATGTTATTTTAATAATCCCTTTAAATTTTATCTGTTGCTGTTACCTCTTGAAATATGATTTATTTAGATTGCTAATCCCACTCATTCAGGAAATGCCAAGAGGTATTCTGTGGGGAAATGATGCCTCTTACAGTGTAAATTTTCTCCTTTACCTTTGCTCATATCATGGCAGAATTTTTCTTATCCCTTGTGAGGCACCTGCATCAGTCCCTTCCTCCATAAAAAAAATTAGAAGTTATATTTTACAACTGTGTTGGTATAAAGATGAATACAGTAAGTCTCCTACATACGAACGAATTCAGTTCCGAGAGCGCGTTTGTAAATTGAATTTGCTCGTGAGTCCAATTTGCTCGTAAGTCCAACAAAATTAGCCTAGATGCCCAACTAACACAATCGGCTATATAGTACTGTATCGTAATAGGTTTATGATACTTTTCACACAAACAATACAGAAAAAACAAAAAAACACAAGAAATAAAGAAAACATTTAATACTACAGTACAGTACCTTGAAAAGTACCCTAGTACCAGCTACATCACTGCTGCTTTTACGCTTGCTTCCGAATATCCTGGGCTTGAAATAAAGATACTGTGCTAGTGTACTCTCTACAGTACTGTACAAAGTACACAAAAGCACAACCACTTGTAGAGGATGCACACACGTGACAATGCTAGACACGTGAACTAACTTACGTGACTGGACATGAGAACGCAAGTTGACATCTTTGACAGTTTGCAACTTGAAGGTTCGTATGTAGTGGATTTACTGTATAACCCAGGCTGGATTATATTCCTTTTTTTCTTCTATTTCAAGTAAAATTATAACATTTTTGTAGGGCCCTAAAAGTGTTCGGGTCCGTAGCACCGTGCCTGCCGTGTCACTTGGCCCTGAGTCTTAAGTGATGCTCCCTCAAGCACACAGTTGGTAAGCAGAGTTCTAATCAGCTGGCAGGTTCTGGAGCTATAGATTTCAACCTTGACCTCACCTTTGGGTAAGTTGGGAGGCTTCCCCAAATTCTCATCGTCAGCTTTCACCCCAGACCAGGGAACACGCACTAACTCGGCGAAGTTCTCGGGGAATCCTGGCATGTGACAAGGTTGAGGACCACGCTTGGAAGTCCTGGCTTTCTCCTCTGTCCCCCATGCTGCCTTCTACGGGAGCACAGAAGACACAAGCTCTTATCTACCAGCCGCTACTTCCTGGAACTAAGGTGAGGGTGCATGTGTGCTTAGAGCAACGTCCCTGCTGTTCTCTCCAGCCTTTTCCTCCCTTCCTAGCCTCTCACTATAGCCTAAATGGGACTCCTACCGGTCCTGGAAGCGGTTTCCCAACGTGGAATCTCCTCTCCATCCGCCTGGGCACACATCCAGCCCTACCGCGCAGCAGGCCTTCAGTGGCTGCAGTGGCTGACGGACATCTCTGAATCCCTATGCTCAGAGCCAGGCTTGGGGGACGCCAGCGGGCAGGATGGCCTTGGGCTTTCCAGACTGTGGAGCCGTGGCTCCAGGGCAGCATAGGGGCCTGCTCCACAGTGAGGCACACGTGAGACAGGCCTGGGCCCCCTCGGGGCAGTATTTCTCCCTCCACCTTCACATCCCGACTCGCGGGAGGATGCAGGCTGGCCGACTGCACCCAGCTGCTGTGTCCCGTCACTTTCATGCTCACTTCAGTGTTGCTTTTGATCACTTCCAACTCATTTCATCCGGATTCAGATGTTCAGGGAAGGGAGAGGGCCTGGGTGTAGAACAATATTAACCCGTATTTAAGAAGAGAGCATGAAACATCAGAACTATGAGTCTCCCTTCAAGATCATCTTTTTTAAAAAATTAATTAATGAATTAATTATTGAAATAGATTTGATTTACAATGTCATGTTCGTTTCTAGTGTACAGCAAAGTGATTCAGATATATAAATACATATATATACACATCTATTCTTCATATTCTTTTCTATTATAGTTTATTGCTAGATATTGAATATAGTTCCCTGTGCTATACAGTAGGTCGTTGTTTATCTGTTTTATATATAGTAGTGTGTATCTGTTAATCTCAAACTCCTAATTTATCCCCTTCTCCCCACTTTCCCCTTTGGTAACCATACATTTGTTTTCTATGTCTGTGAGTCTGTTTCTGTTTCTTAAGTAAGTTCATTTGTATTATGTTTTAGATTCCACATATAAGTTAATAAAGGGAAATCCGAGGGGCAAATCACTTGGACCTGATAGCACTTGTTTATTCATTGACGGTGTCCTCAGTCTCTTTTGGGCGCTAATCAGAAGGCTGAAATAAAGAGTCTTAGTTATCAACTGATCAGCTAAGCTGATGGTCCAAGTCATACTACATTTCACTATGTTCTATGCTCAGTTATAGTGGTAGAGTTCCTCTCTTGTGTTCTCCTGCCAGTTAAAGCAAAGAAATTAGGAATTTCTTGTCACTCAGATAAAATCCAAAGGTTGTTACCCCTGACTTACGGGGCCGGACGTGAGCTGTCTTCCTGCCACTTCTGTGACTCACCTCTTGGGTCCCCTTTTCACTAGACTCCAGCCTCCTGACCTCCTGACTCTTCTCTTGGTGTGTTCCCAATGCTCCTGCTTCAGGGCTTCTCCCTCGTGGTTCCCTTTGTCTAGAACGTTCTTGCCAAAGATATCCCCAGGGCTCATTTCCTCACTTCAGTTAAAGTCTCTTCTCAGTTGTTACCTTCTCAGAGAGGACTTCCCTGACCACCATATAGAAGAGCAACCTGCACCCCCAAGCCCACACTCTCTCCATCTACCCTGATTCTTCCTCCCAGCCCTGTACGTATCTTGAATGGGTTTCTCCTGGCTCACTTTTACCAGAGTACGAGGGCTTTCACTAAAGGAAATGTGAGACACATCGCTTCCTCCCCACACCATGGAGAGAATCTACAAAGAAGATGTAGGAAAAATGGCTCCATGATTTAGCCATATCAAGAATATGCAAAGGGCAGCTAGAGATGATCGTACTAGGTGAAGTCAGAAAGAGAAAGACAAATACCATATGATATGACTTATATGTGGAAATATGGCACAAATGAACCTATCTACCAAACAGAAACAGACTCACAGACATAGAGAACAGACTGGTGGTTGCCACGGGGGAGCGGGGGAGGGAAAGGGATGGACTGGGAGTTTGGGGTCGGTAGATGCAAACTATTACATATAGAATGGATAAACAACGAGGTCCTCCTGTATAGCACAGGGGACTATATTCAATATCCCGTGATGAACCATAACGGAGAAGAATATGACAAACGCATACATGTGTATAACTGAGTCACTGTGCTGTACAGCAGAGATTGGCACAGCATCGGAAATCAACTCTACTTCAATAAAAAGTGTGAAAAAAAAGAATCTACAAAGTGGCAGATAGAGTTTTGGGGGAGCCCTTTTCCCCCCCTGTGGGGACAGGTGTGTCACTATGCTGTGAATCCTCCTTCCTTTCTGGTCTCAGGCCTTAGTGATAGAGGAATCTGAGGGCTTCCTGCCGCCCGGGGTCACAGTGGGGATGACGCATGGGGAACAATACCAACTCCTGCCTGAGCATTCCAAGGTGGCCCAGGGCGGCAGGATGCAGCTGTCTGCTTTGGGATCACATTGCCCTGCAGAGTTTACCAGAATAAATGATGCATGACTGTTTGCTGTGACGATGTGGATGAAGGTGCAGAGAGCAGTAGCCGTTTGAAGTCCTCCCCAGGAAGAATGACTTCCCAGGACTCAGGAGCTATAATAGGGGCCCCTGCTCAGGATCTAAGATGAACCTACAGATGCACCCGAGAGGCAGACTCAGCTGTAACTATCCACCCACCAAGGCCAGCATGAGTGACAGGGTCAGCTCTCTCCAGCTCGGAGGGCCTGCCTGAAGCTGAAGTTTGGATGGGGGAAGGCCACGTGGTTAGAAAGAGGATAACTCTATCTCACCCCCCTCATTGCCGTGGCCAGCACAGTCAGCTGCAGCCGCGGCACATCAGAGAGCTGTGATGCTGGTGCAAGTCTGGAGTTTTGATTCTTGGATAAGAATAGGCATTCTAACTACTAAACTGAGATTATATTTGTGACTGCAAGGAATCATACGACTTTATTTGTTGGCTTGCTGTTTGTTTTTCAACTGAGTGTGAACAGAAAAGTCTTGAACTCATTGGAATATTCATCTAGGGGCAGAAGAAGGCTCACTCCTCTCTGAATATATTTTAACCAGGAAAGAGAGAGAATGGACATTGGTACTTGTTCAATACACCAGTTTCACACTTATTACCATCAGACATTTTATATACATGCATTTGACTGTTTTTATTTTCTGTCCCCTCTACAAGTTTCAAGCTTCAGGAGGGAAGCAATTTGTCGATTTTGTTCTTTGCCCTATCTCTACTGCCTAGAACTTCAGTGCCTGTAGAGGGTACACGTTCAATAAACCTCCTTTTTGAATAAATGAATACAATTATCTTACTTTTAGGTATCTTATCAAACTACCTTTGCCCACCTGAAATGCATACCTTTACACATGTATGGAAGTCAATGTTTGTGAAACCAGATTACATGAATAACAATGGAGAACCAAGCAGTTCAATTTAATAAATATTTATTAAGAGCCAAAAGCCATGAAAGACAGAGACTTTGAGTCTCCTCTCTTACAGGAGAGAAGGAGTGTACTGAAGTTACTGAGAGCTGAAGAGGGGAAAACAGAAAAGCAGCACTGAAGCAAAGCTGATCTTGCTTCGTAACCACAGTCCCGTGTGTACTGCAAAAAAGACACTGAAATGTATGTGCAGCAGAGGCTGGAGAAGGCGGTGTGGTCTTGCATAAAGCATTTCATCCTCTGGCTCTAGCTCAGCTCTGCCAGGTGGACTAGCTGAACAAATCTTGCCCCCGATTTTTTTTTTTTCTGTCTTAAGCATCCTATTCATTCTGAGTCTCTGGAGACATAATAAAAAAAATAAATGCTCTAATAAATATATATTTTTCTGATTTACGAAGCTATGGAAACAGAGTATCTTCCAAAGTATACAATTTAAATCGTGGAGTAACGCACTTCGTGAACTGTCTTTTTAAAGACTACGGAATCTGTAAATTACTTGAGCTCTTCTCTATTAAAAAAAAATCTCTGATTGAGCAAAAATATCAGGAGATTTATTAAGCAAGTTAAGCTCTATCCATATCAGTCAATACTATGCAGCCATTCAAATTGTATAGAAAGACAAATATCATATGTGATCACTTATATGTGGAATCTAAAAAAATGATACAATGAACTTCTTTACATAACAGAAACAGACTCACAGACATAGAAAACATACTTATGGTTACCAAAGGGGAAGGGGACAGGGGAGGGATAAATTAGGAGTTTGGGATGAACAGATACAAACTACTATATATAAAATAGATGAACAACAAGGTCCAACTGTATAGCACAGGGAACTATATTCAATATCTTTTCATAAACTATAATGGGAAATAATCTAAAAAAGAATATATGTATAACTGAATCACTTTGCTGTACACCAGAAACGAACACATTGTAAATCAACTGTACTTCAATAAAAATTAAAAAAATAAAATAAATAAAATTGTATAGAAGAATGTTGGATGATATGGAAAGATGTCCATGGTATATATTGAGAGAGCAAAAGTGGGTCCCAAGGCCGTGGCTCTGTGATGATCTAGGACAGTGCTTCTAACAATTTGTTGATTGTGACCCACACTGAGAAATATTAACAGTGATGCAGTTCCCAGCCCTCCCACACCCCACACTTGAAAGAGACATTTTACAAAACTCTGACTTTCTTCTAATCGTTCATTTTTATTCATTGAACAAGAATTTTATGAACTCCCTACTCCCTTCCCTCATCTCTTCCTTTTCAATGCTCGTCACAACACCTAAATCAATTTCATGGCATGTTAATATGGGTCATAGCCTACAGTTTGAAAACCACTGACAGAGAAGATAAACAGTGACCACTTCCTGAGGGAGGGAAGCCCCTCAGCGAACGCAGGGTTCTGAGCCATTTCAGGAATTAAAACAGTTAATTTGGCCACAACTCTGTTATGCAGTTAGGACGTTTATCTCCGTTTTATGGATGAGGTAAGTGGGGCCAAGAAAGTGAAATTACCTGTACAGATCTATGAATCAGGAGAGCAGGGTAGCACAAACTCTCACTCATCACTCTCTTCTCTTCCCAGGGGTATTACTCATGATATTATGTTTAACCTGTCTTTTAAAAAATACAGATGAACAGGGCTTCCCTGGTGGCGCAGTGGTTGAGAGTCCGCCTGCTGATGCAGGGGACACGGGTTCGTGCCCTGGTCCGGGAAGATCCCACATGCCGTGGAGCGGCTGGGCCCGTGAGCCATGGACGCTGAGCCTGCGCGTCCGGAGCCTGTGCTCCGCAACGGGAGAGGCCACAACAGTGAGAGGCCTGCGTACCACAAAAAAAATAAATTAAAAAAATAAAATACAGATGAACAAAGTCAGGAGATCTGTACCAGAAAGTAGACAGGGCTTATCTCTCAGTGGTGAATTGGGTGAGTTTAGTTTTCTTCTTTCTGCTTGTTTGCAGAAAATTGCATTTCCAATTTTTTAAAAATTAAAACATTGCTTTGGTCATAAGAAGAAAGTTCATAGTATTCACCTCATTTACTTATTTCTGAATTTGATGCTGAATGTTGTTGGAAAATTCATCTTGTTCAACTAATCGTCATTCATCCAAATTTTTCTAAACATCCTTTCATGTGGCTCTGGGCAATTCATTTGAATTATCAAGAGAGGTTATACGAAATCATTCCAATGGTCAGTGATGACTCCTCTGACTTCTGGGGGCTGTTCATCAACAGAAATCACCTGTCAAGGCCAGAGTTTCTATTTGCTAATGAGAGGGAAAATTTGCATATGCCCTTTATTTTGTAGAATATCCATGTTGTCATCGTGAAAATTATGAGGACCTTTTTGTAGTCTCCAATGCTCATTCTGCTTTTGCCCACTTGTACTAGGAAGTTCTCATTAGAATAGGATTTCAGAAAACAAATTTCATGTACAAGTATCATTCTTCATCTCACAGCTCACATAGGACTTCAGAGAGATCTTTCTCCCTCTACCAAGAAGATGCCAGACTCCATTATTGCACACCCCCTTAGTGTCTTGCAATTCCTCTTTTAGATAAGCTCTCAATGACAATTATTTCTTTACTACTTCTCTTCCAGGAGCCTGTATGTAGCACCAGGGCAGGGACTGTGCCCCTCTGGTTCCTAGCTTTATCCCCAGCCCTGATCCATTGTCTAGCATATAGTAGAGACTCAATAAGTATTTACTGACAGAATGAACATGTGAATAATGAATGTATCTACAGATGAATGAATAAATATATGAAATATGGAAAGCACATTTACAAAAATTCCTTTTATTCCTTGGGTAAAGTCCATTCAAGGTCTTACTTTGAACTGAATCCTGAAAAATTAAGACAGGCTTTCAAATTTGCCTATAAAGGACCACAACCATGGTTTCCAATTTACTCAAAATTCAATAAAGAAGACCACTTTTTAACATAAGAAATGTACAGATTTCAACATGATACTGAAGAACTTCTAACATCTGGGGATGAAAAGCATTCATAAGACATATGGAGTCTCAAATATAATAACTCTTTAGCCCCTCAGGGGTCTGTGGCAATAGGATGGATTCCAGAAGACTCAAAAATCTAACTCTCATTTACCTGCTGAATCTGATTCAAAATGCAATAAATATTTTTTTCTCAACCAATTTTCTTCCTTAACTGAAGAACACCAAATCAGGAAAGCTTAGATTTTTTTTGGTATTTATTCTGAATATTGGTATAAGTATTCATACAGACACTGGTCTTAATAAGTTGTGTCCTCCATTTCGGGAAAAAGTAACATGGAAACTAATGGCAACATTGAATAAGCATCAAACCAGAGGTCAGATATAGGATTTTGAAAAAAATGTCAGTATAAAGAAGTACTTTAATGTTTGAAACTCTCATATGTAAAACTTTAATATTCTTTTAAGCCTGGAAGAATGATCAGATTTATATATCTTGTATCCAAGTAAGACGATTTATGTTCTGCATTTCAACAAAGTACAAAATGATTCCAGTATTTTTGCTTCTATTAAAATTGTAAAAAATTAATGTTGCCAGAATTATATCTACATTAATTTTTAAAAGTTCATATATCCTATTGACACATGGTTGCCTTACCAATGTTTAAGGTCTTTCATATTAACATTTTAAACTAATATATTGACTTTTGTGGCAAGAGAGATGTTTCATAATTGTTAAACATGAAACGTCAGCCAATTCCTAACATAAAAGGTCTTGAGCTGGAACTCAGACCACTGCAGCTGAAATAACTCTGAAGGTCCATGACGATAGAAATTTTGGGAGTGCTGAAAGAAGGTGGAATCTAGAACTACTTTCTGCTGCTGAGGAGGGGTGCCACTGTTGAGGCGACACTAGCAAGAACAGTATGCAGAAAAGAAAAAAGAAGTTCTCTCCTATCTCTGTCCTCTGAGATCCCCCTTGCCCTCCATGTTGGCAGGACTTACCGTGAGGTCATCTGGCAAAGAAACATACTCCAAGACCCAGAATCACAAGACACAGCCTACAAGAGTGGATTTGGGTGAAAGACAATAGATAAGTGACTGCCACAGCCAATTTTCTTTTGAGAATCTTGAAGAGTTTAGTTTATTCATTCAAGGAGGAAAAGGGAACTTTATGAATAAGCTTTCTATGAGGAATTACCATTGGTACTCTTGGGGTTTTTCTGAATCGGAATCTAAGCGAGCCTTGCAAATTTACCGTTGAATTAGTGCAATGGTATGAAGTGATTTGAGAACACAGGCCTACTGTGAACGTTTTGCACAAAGTTAGGGAAATCTACGTATTATAAGTGACAAAGCAGCATCAAACGTGGAAAAGAACTCGTAGCAATAGCATCCAGTGAAGGTTAACAAATAGAAATTCACATTAAATTCACCCCATAGTCCCAGCATATTAATTTCATTCAACCTTCTCCAATTTCCAAATTCATTTTAGAATTATGAGGCTGTCCAGTCTCGTTTATACTTTTGTTATGCCATTCCTATTTCCCAGCCTGTAAAATGTAGTAATTTGGCCTGTTATGCTTAGATAAACACCTGGAAGCTCTCTTGGGAAAGATCCCAAGTCTAGACATAGTTTAAAAAAAAATCCTCACATGTGTTTCTTATTATAAGAAATTATTACTCTGCAGACAAGAGAAAATTCCCATGTCTTCAGTGAGTTGCCAATTATGTCACATTCTCTGATGAAGCATTTATGACTAATATACAAATACTTGCCTCCAAAAAGTAGAATAATAAAGGGGAAGATAGAGAAGAAAAATGATTTTATCTGAACTGCTAGAAGACTTATTTTTTTTTTAATGCAAGCCTTAGATTATAGGAAGGAGAGGCGACTCACAACAATCTACCAAGTAAGTTGTGTTGTTGTATTTTATAATTTTGGCAACATTACTTATGAGAAATCTGACCACACCACTTTGGGTTTTAAGACAGCAATCTCTGCAAATCCATTTAGCTACTATTGTTTCTAAAATTTAAATATAACTTCTTGTTTTTGTTGTTCTTCTTCTCATTATTATTATTAGTATTATTACTACTATTATATAATAGGAAACTATCTATAATATTATTCAGTTCTAGGGAAAGGTACAATGCACAAATCAGTAATTCTAAACATTTCATCAAAATACAATGCTATCAAGAATAGACTCAAGGAGGACCAGCCAGTTACAGTTACAATTACACAGGTGTGGACTATGCATAACTGGCAGCTCTCAGTAGATGCTTAGATGTCCACTAACATCTTTTTCTTAGGGCAGCTAGAAATGATGATCTCTGAACAGGTAGAGAGAGAAAAAATACAGATTTGTTACCTAATTGCGAACTCCACAAAATTAGGGATGCCTTGATAGTGCTCGATTTTAGCTAATATTTTATATAGAAAACACGCCAAGTAACGTTGGAGAATAATCAGTTGTCAGGCAGGGATTTTGACAGATTGAGAAGTTGGAGTACTAACTTGGATCACTTTGGGTTTGCATAATAAATACAGTAAAATAAAATAAAAACTTGAGAAATAATCAAAACTACCTTCTGTGATTCCTTTGGTAGTAACTCTCTTCTTGATCTGACTGATTACTGGATCCTTAATCTTAGAAACTAAAAGTTTCATCAGATTGAATTGCCCATTGTTTCTCTCAGCCATGCCTAAAAGACCAAAAGAATGTGCACAAAATTTATGGAAAAACGCTGTACTAACTCATAGACACAATATTCACTATTTTAAGTGAACAACAATAATAAAACATATTTATGAACAGACATTTGAAAAGATTCAGTGATAGAGAAAAGAACCACCTGATATCTCAGAGAAATAATTTCTCTTTTTTTGGAAGACTATAACCTGAAAGAAAATGCTTGAAAATCTCTCATCTCATTTATGAAACTACAGCATAGAGTCGTGGAAGAGGAGGAATGGAGGACCAGCAGAGTGCTCACATTGGAAATGGAAAATGCATCACAAAAGTGAAGAATACAACAGGCAGTAATGGCAAATTCGATGTAATAATTAGTATTCTTGGTTTCACTGAATAGACTAGATTAACCTGAAGAACTTATTGGATCACATAACTGGATATTCCTGAGGAATAAGCTTAGTTTCAGGCATGGATTGATTCTGAATGTCAAATGATGTCATCAACTTTATCTATTTTGCAACTTTTCTTGTCTCTGTTTTTCTTTGACTTTGGCTCCAATCTTTCTTACTCTATTCAGACTTTTAAATTACCTGGCGAGATATTCATCAGAAACCCTACATGCTTTCAGCTCATCATGCTAAAGGGAAAAAACCCTCAAATTCCCCCAAAATATCCCAAGGAAAATGCTACCCTTGGAAAAAGTCAAATATTCATATCTGAAATTATCACTGTACCCACTGGGATGCAGTACTATGATTGTCAAATACATATTCCTGTGTCTGACACTGGAGTTGGGTACCATAACTAGTAACCATACCAGCACTCTATGAGATAGAGAAATTCCTAAGAGAACCAGAATAAGTGCAATAGGTTTTAATGTCTACCCTAAACAATATTAACCACTACCTGCGACTTTGTGAAATCCAAAGAAATAAATCAATGAATTAAAACACATCATCATTAAATTCTCCAAGAACTCAGGGAGGAAAAAAACAAATCAAAATAATCAGAAGTTAAGACATGTGGACTTGTGCGTTTATGTGTGTGTGTGTGTGTGTGTGTGTGTGTGTGTGTGTGTGTGTGTGTGAGAGAGAGAGAGAGAGAGAGAGAGAGAGAGATACAATTGACTTTATTTCTTTTTATTGAGAAATAAAAAGAGAAATAATTCACATACAGTGTTGGGTAAGTTTAAGGTATACAGGAGACACGTGGACTTTTCTGTGAAAGAGCCAATGTTGTTTTTTAAAAATTTTTATATATTAAAAATTTTTTATTGTAATCCCATGTTCTTAAAATAAGAATCCAGAAGGAGAGAGTACAACACATGGGGAAGAGGCAGCAATCAAACGTCTAGCAGGGTCCCATGATGCTGAACTCTGAATAGTTGTCCCCAGTACAGCCTTTGTGGCTGCTCCCTGGTATCTGGGGAAATTGGGTACCAATAGTAAAGCATATGGAATTGAATTAACAAAATCTCTATTTTTTTCTAATAGTACAATTTGCTTTTGTTTCTTGAAACTGAAAACATATTTTAAAAAAAGAGAGAAAGGCTCAATTTACCTTCTCCAAAGCCAAAGGTTCAGCACAAAAAGAAAACAAAAAAACTTGATACCGTTCATTGGTGTTCTTCTGTGAAGAAATCAGATCATTATTCTACGGGACCTACCTTCCAACAGTTGCCATTTTTCAAAATCTCAGACAACAATTAGGCAGCAAGGAAAATAGGCTCTGTGTGTGTTAAGAGGGATATGCCTTTCAAATGAGGCGTTGTAGGAGAGAGTTGAACATGGGAAACTGCCAGTGGATGTTCATATTAGGAATCATGGTTTGTTTTTTTTCTGATTTCTTTGGTTCAAAATTGCAGGCTCCTAGCTACCTCTTTTGGAAACACACCAATGGAGAATCTCCATTAGAATGGTTATAATACATGAAAACTGAAACAGTAAGTTGTACAAGTGGGCAGAGAAGGACAAATTGAAATCTCTAACATGGTGTATTAGTAGACTGTGTCTCCAAGGCTGGAAACAAAATTCTCTTAATTTATCTGTGGAAAAATAAAGAGCATAAAATCAACAAGGAGCCTATGAAAATACATTACAGAGCAAGGAAAAGAAATACACACTTACAAGATGCAAAGTAAGAGTGCTATTATGAAAGTGATATACTTCAGTATCCAAAAGAAAAATTCTGAAAACTTTTGGTATCGTGAAAAGAATTTAAGCCAATATAGATTCTCTGCATAGAAACAGAATCGTAAAAGAATGAAATGAAAAGATGAAAATAAATGACATGAATAACTGGAAGAGGTAAAGATGATCACAAATCAAAACTATCTCTGCAACATTGAAGTATTTGTTGGAGTCATTAAAAGAGTGAGCTAATATAAAGAGGAATTAAATAAGCAAAGTGGAAACCAACTTTGTAACTTTCAGATTTCAGAGGACACCCTTAATCTCATGGGAAACCATGAGATAAAAGATTCTAAGTATGAATGACAGCAGAAGCATCACCAACAGATAAAAGAGTAGTTCTAGAAGAGATATTACAATAGGTGGATGATAAGAAATACACAGAGATAGAATAGGAGAACTTTTTTCTGAATCAAAGAAAATAAATAAAAATTCAACTCAAGGGGATAGACAGAAAATGAACAAGCACTAATACCCAAAGAAAGCAGAAACAGGACCTAAGATTAAAAAGCAATTATTAAAATAGAAAATATAAATTTGAAAAGAGGAGGATAAAATTGATAGCTGTTTCTATGAAAAGAGGAAAAAAACAGTTAAATTTCTGGTCTGAAACAAAAATGCACAGTAAGTAACTTCAGGAATAAAAACAGAGAAAAGTCAAAGATACAGGAGAAATTATGAATAGAAAAAGAACATTGTTCACATTTCAGGCAATTCAATTAAAAGGTAGGCTCTCTTGGGTTCAGGTGAGACAAAATTTTTTTTAAGAACTAAGATCCTTTTAAAGTACAAAGTAGGGTCTTCCCTGATGGCACAGTGGTTAAAAATCTTCCTGCCAATGCAGGGGACACGGGTTTGATCCTTGGTCTGGGAAGATTCCCACATGCCACAGAGCAACTAAGCCCGCGAGCCTCAACTACTGAGCCTGTGTGCCACAACTACTGGAGCCTGTGCGCCTGGAGCCCGTGCTCCACAACAAGAGAAGCCACAACAATGAGAAGCCTGAGCACTGAAACAAAGAGTAGCCCCTGCTCGCCACAACTAGAGAAAGCCCGTGCGCAGCAGTGAAGAGCCAACGCAGCCAAAAATAAAATTAATTAATTAATTAATTTAAAAAAAAGAATATTTTTTAAAAAGTACAAAGTAAAAGTCCAACAAGCATCTAGGCAGAAATGAAACAGTTACGTACACAGTCACGTAAATCAGGCTGCCACATACTTCTCTAGTGTAATAATAATATTAGAAATAAAATAGAGCAATTATAGGTGTCCTGGAGGAGAAAGAAAAGGTTGTGACACTTCAGTATATCCATCCAAGGTCTTTCATGCTCATGTTTGATTGGAGTAGAGATATTCCCAGCTATGTAAGGACTCAAAAAATATATGATGCACTTTGCTTAAAAATTTTATTTCAAAAGATAATCTTTCTAAAGAAATGAAGTCAATTTACGAGTTTAAGAATTAGATTACTATAGTATAAAAAGTCTGATATTGGGCATAGAAATCTATTAAATAGAGCTAAACCAAAATATCTTCTTGCAGCAATTAAAAAGCAGATATTAAAATTTTACTCTTTAAAAAAAGATATATAAAATAAAAACAATAATCCCAAATTCTAATAATATCAAAAATATGGAAAAGTGAACAATGGACAGATAGAAAAGTAAAATGTGTCAAACTTCTTACTGCAAATTAAAAATACTATTTCACATGTGACTTTGATAAATAGAGATGATGGCTTAAAGTAAAAATCTTACCCTTTAAAATTTAAACCTGTAGAATTTAAAATAGATTATCTTTAAAATACGGGAGAAAATAAAAACAAAAGCAGAAAAAGGGTGTATTTGAAGGTTATTGGGTAGCTTACAGAATCCACGGAAAGGCTAGGGCTGGAGGGCAGTTTCTGGGAGGCAAAGCAGCTAAGATTTTGCTAAGAATAATCTCCCAGTTACTGCTCATGACGCTTGCCTTTGACGCCGCTGGAACCACTCACCGTGCTGCTGGCTTTCCTGGTTCCTGCTGCAGGTCCTGCTGGCCACTCACTACTGCCCACGGCTGTAGCTCTTAGACACTCACTCTTGTTCCATGGGACTCTAGACCCTCAGTTCACCACCGCCATCAAGAACAATCTGTAACGGATCCAGAATCTTCGGGTCACTCCCTCAAGAGTCGTCATCAAATCATCTGTTCTCTGAACATGCCCATGAGGTAGCTACGGTCTAATCATGAAAATTACCCGATAAGCTTTTGAATGATGCTTGGGACTCACAATGGAAACTCAAATCTGGTAGTTCTCTGTTGAAAATCAATCTCCCTCTCTCATTATCTTAAAAAGCTACCCATAAGCTTCCAATGGCCAGCCGGGTTCAGGTACTGCTGCTGTAGAGACTATACTGAGAACAGAAGACCAAGGACATAGCCGTGACTGCAGAATGGGACAGGAGAAAGGCAACTGAGAGATGAGCCCTGCCCATTGGTTTGGGAGGAGAGAGGAAGGAATCCAACGGAATACAGCATGCCTGAAGCATTTTCAAGCCTCCGGGATTGATGAGAATTACTTAAGTAGGAGGAAAACTGAGAACAGACATTGAAGAGATTGTGCACAGAAAATCTGAAATTAGAGCCAAGGTGGTCACATGTGCAGACATCTGGGGAACTGAGTTCAAAGGGGAGCAGGGCTGGGTAGGGGTAAGAATGCAAACCTAGGTTAACATTCTGGGCTGTTCAGAGCTCCAGGTAAGGAATAGAATTAGTCTTTTTCATGGCAGAGCTGCTTTGTGGTTTCTGACCTGTCTCTGCTCATACGTTTTAAGCTAAAATGTATTACAGAAGATTTTCAGTGTGAAGAGAGGGGGTCAGGAAACTGAAGCCAGACACCATGGCTCTTTAGATGACCCTGCTCCTTGTCTCCGAACATTTTTATGAACAGTTTTCAAGGAGTGGGGCGAGGAAATATTGTGTGTCAACTAGGTAGGATTGGAAACAGTTGACTCATACAAACGTGGCCAACATGAAATAGTCCACAGAGATATGGAATATTTGAGATGGACAAAATTAGACTGGGAAATCATATCTGTCAGGCAAAAGAAAAATTGTCCCAAATATCAATGAAGCCAATTCTTTTTGCAACAAAAGTATAAAGAGATTGATGGGGCATGTGATTTCACTTCTAAAGGGGAATTCAAAACAGGAAAATTTCTGGAAAGAAAATCATTATAAGGACTTGAAATAGTTTCCCTAAAGAATGCATTTGCAATGAATGATTCTGTAACTCATGCTAACTTAAGAGTTCTGGTAAACCAGTGTGGTTGTTAAAAGATAAGCTCCAGAATTGGGGACTGAATGCGTAGGTAACAAGTTGCAGAGAAACTTCTTGAATGAAATAGCAGAAGTTGCTCATCCAGGAGATTTAAATAGGTCCTTAGATACAGGGAAGACCCTCTTAATTCAGAAAAACTGATATAGCTTTAATTACTAAGCAAAAAGAGAAGGTGTTACAGAGTAGAAAATCTGCCCCCAATGATAGGAAAGGTCGAAGAAACTTGATATGAAATGAGATATTAAACCAGATGGAGAAGTAGACACAAAGCTGGAGCTAGACTCCCTGGGTCTCAACTGTATAATTAAAATAAATCTCATTGTGCTAATGTAGTAGGTTTTTTTTCTTTAAGATTATACATTTGAAAAGCGAAGGGAGAAGCAGTGAACAACTTCATGTTTCAAGAGCATGCTACATAAAGAATATTGTTATGTGAAAGCAAAGGTTTACTCAGCAATCCTTCAATGGTGGCATTCCAAGTCTTAGATTATTTACTTCTTCATGCTAGAGCGAGTAAGAGTGGGTATGAAATACTGATGAATCGCCTTCATCATGCTGGAGCTAAGTATACAGCAGATTATAGGAATATCATTCATTCATTCAGATCAGGAAGAATGGCTGTTGAATAGGGTTCCAGCTGCCTCTGTCCCATCACTTGTGGTCTAGGGAAGCTGGTACCTTATTCAGCTCCAAGCCTGGAACAGGTGACCTCTACTTAAGCCAATCAGTGTTCTCCATTCCCCTGGCCATAAAGATTTGTTTCCGGATGGACAAATCAGAACCAACAAGTCTCAGTTCCATGGTGTGTCTGAGTTACCAGGGAAGCCTCTCTTTTCCCACAACATCTGGAATTGTGTGGTGCTGGAAAGCTTGGCCTATTACCCCGGGTAGCAGGGAGGCTCAGTAGAAACAAAGAAGTAAATACAATCCTTAAAAAAATTAAAATGAAGACTAAAAATTGTAGTATTCATTACTTTCAAATAATGAGCAAAATCAAAGACTAGAAGACATCTTCTCATGTTGACCCATAGACTCCTCTTTATCTTAAATCCGGTTTGGTTGCATTTTCTGTCACTTGTAAAAGAGAGTCCTAAGTGCAACATTTCCCTAAGTTTTGTGCACTTGATGGATAGAAAGACTGATAGGTGTGTTAAGGTTTCTCCAAACAAATATGATCTTTTACTTCCATAAATCTTGTTTACTATATTTTATGTCTATGCCATTTGGGTTTTTTTTTTTAAAAAACTTCTGTTTTTTGTCTGTATTTACTACATATTGTACTTTTTAACACTAACAGAAGCATCTTTTTGTGCTGTTCACTTCTTTTTGCCTCAGTTACTGCTTTGTCTGTTACTGTTCTCCCATCTTTGTTTGGATTTGCCTGATCTCTTTGACTTCCCTTTATTTGAACTCATCTATTGAATTCACCACTGCATCTCCAAGGTCTAGCACAATGCCCAGGATATAGTAGATGCTCAATAAATACTTTGGGGATAATTTCATGGGTTTTTGTTTTGAAAGACAAATCTGAGAGATATAAAAGTATTTTCTACTTATAATATTCTCTAATAGGTTTGTTTTCTTTACTGTTTTCTTTTCCTCCTTTCTTGATAGATTTTTGTATTTCTAATCATTTATTTTGTCTCATTATTTGGAAGTAACGAAAACTACATTTTTTTGTCTTTGTTTTAATTTTTTTAAGGACCATATTTTTCTTTGTTTCCATCAACACCATGATGTGACTGCAAGTTGACATATTCATTTCTTTATTGGTTGATTCTTATGGTACAAAGAAAATATTGGAAACATTATACAAGCCATAAAAAAACTTATCATTAACATTGTAGTATGTGGCATATTTCTTTAGCAATTATCGTTATTGGTTTCACTGTACTTTCCTACATTCTTTGCTGGCTTTTGGGAATTTGGGATGATGCCACAGTGAGCTAATAAAGATCTGTATGGATTCAAGTGCCTCTAAAAAGATGAAGTTTAGTCCTCAAACTAATTCTAACAAAAAATGCACAATTATATTAATTTTTAAAAACAAAGTGAAAAAATAGATTCAAATGGCAGGGCTCAGATGGAGAAAATATGCCTTTATTTTGGCGCATAGAAATAAAGAGGTGTGGGAGGATTTCAACAGAATCTCAAATACCAGTATTTGTTAGTATTCTCCCTTTAGTCTTTATTCTCCCGTAGGCATCGGTAGAGCTTTATTTTTCAGTGTTATGGGTTCTATGCCTTTGCATTTCCCTCTTCTCTCAGCTATTCCCCGGAATTCCTTTATCTTTATAGTCAACCAGTGTAATATGAATACGACATTTAGAGGGACTAACATCTGTACTCATACACCTGGAACAAACTCCAGGACATTTGTGGCAAGGATTGAGGATTAAAAAAAGCTAAATAAATAAATGTATTTAACAAGAAAGCAATGTCCAGGTTCACAAGCTATGCATGCTCAGTGATCCTCGTGCTGTGTAGGCTTTACCTGAGTATTCTTACTGGAAACCATATTATTTTTCTGCAAAGTCCAGAGTATGGCTTCAGGGTGACCATCACATCATGAAACAGTGATCCATTTTGATATACTTCGGTTATTCCAGCCTGTCTAGGAATCTGCTGGTTGCAGGGAAGGACAAAATGCTTCCAGACTGAGGCATCAGAGTTCAACAGGAAATGGTAATATCGGTGGGTTCTTACTCGCCTTCTCTCTCTCGCTCACCCTCCCTCTTCCCTTCCCTGCCCCCTCTCTCTGCCTGGGGTCTAGGAGCTGATGGATGTACGGTACAAGACACATGGGCGACCACCCAGCCTGGGGGAGCCAGTTGCCTTTTGTTACCTGGGATTTATTGGGCTGATGTTCCATCGTCTCTTAGGAACAATCCCTACCAGGTTGGCCTCCTCCTTGAAACCGAGTTGTGGTGGACATAGCCCATTGCCTTTGACTAATACACAGAGCAGTAGCGATGTCATGGATGCAGAGTGTAGAAGAGTTTCACTGCGTAGACAACTCTGCACATGTGACTCAAACGACAGCCAAATACACAAAATTACTGAAAACCAACAGACTAAAAACTGGTGAGTTCCAAGCTAATATGATGGAGTAAACCTAAATAAGAAAAATAATCTTACAACACATAATGAAATGAATATAAATTTGTTACAAGAACAACAAAATTCACCAACAGTGATTAATCTAAGAAAAGATGGGGGGATTAATCTAAAGCCATGAACTCCCCAAAGTGGTGATCAAATAAACAAAAGATTCTTGTCTGTAGCTAGGAATCGTAGTGCAGAGTTATTTCCTTAATTCCCCCCTCATCCTTAGAACAATGGTTCCAGTCTTTTTTTTTTTAATCACATATTTCTATTCTAGATGATATTGACTAACTCCCTGCCATTAAAGATGCAACAATTAGCATTCTCACAGGTCCACCAGTCTCTGGGTCTATACCTTTCAATTTCGTTGCGTTGATGATTTTAACCATCTAAATGTAGGCAATAGAAAGATGTCTGGAGTAACGTTTAAGGAAAAAAAAAACACAGTAATTTTTTTCCCTGAAATAATTCCACTCAGGAGGGTCCTATATCTTGGGGACATTTTAAGGCTTTATGGACAGTGTAATTGATGCTCCCACAGTGCAAACTTGATATGTCTGAGGGTCTGTGTCCAGCTCCTTAGTTAGAGGACTCTAACTTAAACTATTTCTTATGCCTACTAACTTCAGATAAAAACCTTCAACAGTTCCTGAAGGAATTCCTTCCATTGGAGTAACAGAAAGCTTAGGTGAAAATGACAGCACCCTCATTATGGATTGAACTGTATACACAGTTTATTTGAAGAGTCAATTACAGCATACATTGACAACAGATGACAAATAACATAACATACGGTTCTGGTGTTAACTCCCAACGCTTTCTCCCTAGGCAATGGGTAAATTCCTGATCCAGATGTGGTGGAGACAAATGTTTTTGCTCTGGCCCAGACTGTCATGTCCTTTAGGGATTAAGTCTGCATTATCTATGGAATGTCCTTTGTTTCCCCACAGTCCATTTGCCAATTGTCATTCCACGGTCACCCCCTGGTGTTACAAAACAAATAAACAAACAACTCAGTTTCCCTGTTGTCAGCAACCCAAGATTTATCCTCATCAGGTGAAGAGTCTTAAAAAACTTTGCTTAATCTTTAAGTATCTCTTTTTTTCAGCCAGGAACTTGACAGATCTCTGCAAACACTAGGGCTTGCAGTGTGCACACTTCAAAACAGACCTGTTTAACACAGACGTGACCTCCCTCCCTAGGCCGTGTCTCCACTCTGGTCTGTATGTTCTTTAATTCACACTTTATCTTTCTCTGAGCTGTGCCCTGGCAGAGGCCGGGATTTTATGTGGCTATAAAACCATTCTGTCTTTTGTGAGACGACAACAGATTCTGGAGAGAGTTCAATGTGAAAAGTCATGCTTGGTGCGGAAGTCATTGATTTTACGATACTCTCGGCTTCTCTCTTTTCTCAGCATTTCCCTGATTTTAGCACATGATTTCCCTTTGGCTTTTTTGCGTTAACCTCCCAATAAGTACTCTCAACTACTTCCTAAATGTTTAAAGAACCTAATACAAAGATAGGTTTGGGTTGCTAGTGTAACCTTAGACCAAAGACATTTTACAACGCTATTCTGCAAGGAATTTTTGGCCCATGAATAATGGTTCAGAGCGTTATTTATAATCTCAAGATAATATCCGCACCACTTTCTAATCTTACTGGATATACTGGACACGCACATTAAATACAAGTCAGATTCTGTGTGGGAGAGGAGAAGAACGCTCAGATTTATTGAATCTCCATGTGTGTCGGAGACTAGACTTCTCTTATTTAATTCTCTTAACAACCATATGAAGTAGGTATGATTCCCAGTTTTCTAATAAAGAACAGTTTACGTAAGTTTTTTAGGTCGTTCTCCAATAATCAATGGGATTGTCCAAGTCTGTCAGATTCTAAAACCTATCCTTTCCCTACTGAACATAATGCATTTACCAGATTATAAATGTGAGAAGAGTTGGGGATCGATTTTTAAAAGACTTCCAAATATTTATAACATTCTTTATTTCAGACAGCCCAAGGTTGCCTTGCAAGGCTGATGCCGCTGTTTCATAACTAGGGATAATAGAGACAGGTCAAGGTCTGAGCATCATCAAGAAATTCTTACAAAGATCCCAGGGGTATCCAGGAATCCACGTGGTACTTACTAGAAAGATTTTTGCAAATGAATTGCTTTGAGGATTTTAGTGGAGGAAGTCGGTCTGGGAGACCCTCCTGTTGCATATGGGCTGCATTTCACTCAAAGGGGTCTTTGTTCCAGCTCAGCTCGGGAAAGAGGTCAGGCAGTGGTCAGCAGAGGAAACCACTGCTGAGAAGTCTGGGCCCTGAGCTGTCATTCCTCCACTTTGCTTTGGACTAGGGACAAGAAATCCTTTATGGGCTCGTGCGGTGAAAACTGATGGAAGCCAGCTTTGTTCTATTTTTGTAATATATTTCTGGTTGAGTTAACTCTACGGAAAAAAATAGTCAGTGGGTTTGTGTGTTTATATAGACCCTTCATCTTGCTACTTTGTGCCAAGTTTCCCGAGTCTGCAAGGAAGTGAAGCCAGACGTGCTCTGCGTCCTGGGTTCTCACCCCAGTGACCTCTTAATCTTTCCAAGTTTACCCAGCACTCTCACGGCAGCATTTGCATGGAAATGGATCTCTCAGCTCCTGGCTTTTGGCAGGAGGATACTTCCTTCATATGGAAAAGTGTTTAATACCAATTTAAAGGTCTGTCTAGCCACTGTACACCCCTAGCCCCTCCTCCCTCAGTGCCCACTGGCACAGAGTATGGAAATCTAACTTTTAATCACCCTTTTCAAAATGCCCCCAAATTTTCTTTCCAGGATATCCATTGCTTTTGACTTTTTTTTTTTTTTTTTTTTTTTTGCGGTACGCGGGCCTCTCACTGTTGCGGCCTCTCCCGCTGCGGAGCACAGGCTCCGGACGCGCAGGCTCAGCATCCGTGGCTCACGGGCCCAGCCGCTCCGCGGCATGTGGGATCTTCCCAGACCGGGGCACGAACCCGTGTCCCCTGCATCGGCAGGTGGACTCTCAACCACTGCGCCACCAGGGAAACCCATCCATTGCTTTTCTAATGAGGATTTGCCCCAACTCTCTTTGAATCCTGCAAAGAGTAACTGCTACTATAAATTAAAATGATGTTTTTAATGTACTCAGATTATGTTTTAGCTTCTCCTATTCTCATTAAACATAATTGCAGACAGGGAGAAGGTGGGTTCGTTTTTTTCATTCTCATGAACCAAAGCAAATGGAAATGGTTATGTTGGTGACACTGATATGATCATGCCAAGTGTTTGGGTTTAAGGAATAAGTCTAATAAAGGCCAATATGAGGAAAAGGAGTGTATAGTGAGCATTCTCTGAAACTGAGGCATCAGATAGACAAAACGATATATTTCAGTAAGTCATAACATTATTTTGTCTGTGTCTCCTTAAACAACATATGTATACCTCGTGGAAAAATACTAAGAATGCTAAAAGTGTTGGAAGAGTCTGAATATAAATGCAATACAAAATGTCATAAGATAAATATGCTATATTTTACTTATATTACTTAAAGATGAATTATCAATTTAATCATCTTTCCCTGGCCAAGTTTTGCTTTTGTGGATAGCTGTTGCTTTGTTTTTTATTTTTAAATATTGTTATTATTTGAACTGTCCAATTTTTAAATTCATTTATTGTGGTCAAAATGGCTGTGTTCTACCCCTGACTGCCAGTAATCCACTAAGTGACCTTTGGAGAACCACTTACACACATTCTTTCTGGTTCCCCAAAGATTATTTTATTCTTTAAGCCGTGATTCTGTTACCCTCAATACACTCCCATTAAATTACATGTCTTGAAAAGAACTGTCTTATCCCCAATAACCTGGGCTACTCATTCTTGCTTAGCAGTTGGTTTCTTCTTTTTCATTTTAATATACAGTGCAAGCAGCATTTTAGCAGCAACAAAAGAAGAAGAGAAAAACATTAAGAAAATTTCCCAGTGATATACTATCATTGTATATCACCTTTCTCCATGTCTGGGAATTTCTTCACCACATTTTCACATATGCCCACATAATTTTACATAGGTATACTCAGAGTTTCGGCAGAATTTATTTTGCCTTTCACTTCATCTTATATTCTAAGCATTCTCTGTGTTGCTGGGAAATTTATTCACTTAACAATATCTCTTATATGGGCTTCTAAGAGTCAGTTAATATAAAAAGTCATAATTACCTTCTTAAAAGGCTACCTAATGTCTGCATAATATACCATAAAGAAACATCATTGAAGCATACCCTTTTATTGAATGTTTAGGTTCTCAGTGTTCTGTATTATAAGTAAAGAAATAAAGTAGGTCTTCTCGCATCCAACTCTTTTCTTATATTGACAGCTCCCTACTCTCACAGTCTGCTTGGGTAAATTTTGCTGAGTATCTTTGTGGAGGTTTCTCTGGTTATTGTAGCACCAGGTGAGAATTCCAGCTCATTTGCTTCCTAGTCCTATGGCACTGAATAAGCATTTAAACTTTCGGAACCTGTTCTCTCACCTGTATGATGTTGATAATAAACCCTGCTATCCATACTTATTGTGAAGATCAAGTGTGACCGATTATGAAAGCATATAACCTGAAAACTAGAATGGCGTAGACCCTTACTAGAATCTGATTGTGCTTTTTTGCCAAATTACACCTCAAAAATCATAGACATCTATACCACTACCAGTAATATGTGAGAGTATTATTGTCACTAAAATCTCACAAATATTATTTCTCCTTTTTATATTTTGAAAATTGATGAGGCATTCACTGATGCCTAGTGCTGTGATTTTTTTTGAGTAATTTTAAAATTGAAATATAATTTATACATAGAAATGCAAAAATCAGAAATGTGCCGCCCAATGAATTTTTACAAAGTGTACATATACATAAAACAATAGAATATTATTATTGGCATCCTATAAGCCCCGACATACCTTTCTGTCATTACCTCATGACCAAAGGAAACCAATATTCTAACTTCTATTAGTACAGATGAATTTTGTCAGTTTTTGAAGTTTTTATTAATGGCATCATATAGTATGTTCTTTTTTTTCTGGATTAGATCACTCACTATATTTATGAAATCCATGTTGCATATAGCAGTAATTCATTTATTCCATGGTCTAAATAGATCATATTTTATTTATCCATTCTAGTATTGATAGCATGGAGTTTCCAGTTTGGGCTCTTATAAATAATCCTGCTGTGAACATTTTCATACATGTCTTTAGATGTATACATAGCATGAATTTCTTTTGGGGCTCTTCCTGAAAGTAGAATTTCTGCGTCATATAGAACGCAATTGTTCAACTTTCATAGGTATTGCCCAAGAGTTTTCCAAATGGCTGTGATTTACATTCCCACCAGATGTATGAGAATTCCAGTTGTTCCACATCACCACCGACACTATGCAGTTTCTACCTTTTTCATTACAGACATTCTTGTGCTGTAGCCACTCCAGCAGATGTGTAGTGATATTTCGCAGTGGTTTTAATTTGAATTTCCCTGACATCTAATGAGGATGAACACTATTTCATGTGCTTATTGGCCATTCCAATACCTTCTTGCAAGAAGTATCTGTTCAAACTTTTCATCCATGTTTTTCCTTTTGGATTTTTTCCTTTTCTTATTGGTTTTTACAAATCCATCAAATTCTGGATGCAAGTTATTTTCAAATATGTGTACTGAACAAATATCTTCCCCCAACTGGAGGTTTGTCTTTTCATTTTCCTAATGATCTATTATGATAATCAAAGTTCTTATTTTAATGCAACCTAATTTATTACGGGTTTTTTTAGCACTCTTTTGTGCTCTATTTAAGAAAACTTTGCCTAACAGTGCTATCTGATTAAAAGGATTACTGGTTTATCTACAATTCATCTGGATTTAATTTTTGTGAAGGAAGGATGGTCAAGTTTGAGTGTTTTCCTATATGGACATCTAACCAAATAAGCACTATTTCTTGCTCACCAGTTCAGCAATATTGTGTCATCTTTATCATATATCAACTGATCATTTATGTGTTTGGTCTGTTTCTGGACTCTTTTATCTATTTCATTGGTATATTTTTCTACACTTGTGCCAATACCACTACCTTTAACACTGCAGTTTATAAGTCTTGACATCTGGTAGTATATGTTTTCCAACTTTCTTGTTCTTTAACATTAGTTTAACTATTCTCAGTCATTTGCAATTCTATATACATTTGAATCATCCATTTTCAATTTCTACATGAAATAGTGGGATTTTGATTGATAGTGTTTTAAATCTGCAGGTCAGTTTGTGCAAACTGACTTCTTTATGATATTGACTCTTCTAATCCATGGGCATAGTATATCCTCTTTATTTAACGTCAATAACATATTGTAGTTTTTAGTGTAGATGTTTTGTATACTTCCTTTATTAAATTAGCACATGTGTTATCTGCACCTTTTGGATGATTGCATGAATTTTTTCTTTTCTTTTTTAATATGGTGATATTCATTAATTGATTTCCAGTGTTAAACCAATCTTGTAGCCCTGGAGTTAATCTCACCTGGTTGTGATGTATTATCTGTTATATATTGCTGGATTCAATTTGCTAATATTTTGTCTGTGTTCATGAGACAGTGTAGCCTATAATTTTCTCTAATGTAATTGATTTTTGTAACAGAGTTATGCTGACTGCTACAAGAACACACACACACACACACATTTATCCCTTTCTGAAATTATGTTTAATGAGACTAGAGATGCTAAAAATAACATGGACATAGAAAAATCATACTTTTAATTCATAACAAAAAGATAGTCTTAGCCAACGAGAACTGAAAAGGAACATCCTTTATCTGGTAAAGGTATCTATAAGAAACTCACGCTCAGTATCATACCTGACAATCAGTTTTTCAAAACTTTCCCGGTGAAATTGAGAAAGCCCATTAGCACTACCATTATACATTACTTTACTATATCAGTAACTCCTACCAGTGCAATAAGGCAAGAAACTAAATAAAAGTCATAAGGATTTGGAAGGAATAAATAAAACTGTTTTTATTCACAAACATGTGATTGTAATAAAGAAAATCCAAAATAATCTGAAGACAAAAAGTTAGAATTAATAAATGAATTTAACAAGCTTATTGTTAAATACATTAACATAGAGTCAATAGTATCTCTGTGTAGAAGTGGCAAATAATTGGAAAATTAAATTTAAGAAGACACATTTTATAATATCAAAAACTACAAAATACTTAAGAATAAATATAAAACAGAATGAACATTATCATATGGAAATTCAGATCTTCAGGAAGGAGTAAATTGCACTAGACATGGTACCTATTAGGGTATATAAAGAATATTTTCCTTTATTTTATTAAATCCTCTAAAATTCTATTCAGTATTTAAATAAAAAATAAAAACAATGTGTTTTTGTTTTGTAATACTTGGAACTAAAATGTTTGAGATAATAGTACAAAGAACAAGGTGGAATGTAAATGGAATTATATTGTAGGTTCTTACACTGTGCATAAATTATTATAATATTAATTCAAGGTAGACTGTAAAAAGTTAAAGATACATATTGTAATTTTTAGAGCAACTACTAGAACATAATAGAGATGGTCAAAAAACAAATAGAAAAATAAAATGGAATACTAAAAATGGATTTGTGAAATAAGGAACAAAGAACAGAGAGACTAAATTGGAAATAAATAACAATTTGATAGTCTCAAGTGCAACTATATTGATAATTACATTAAATGTAAATGGATGAAATGTTCCAATAAAAGACAGAGATTTTCAGATCAGATAAGAAGCAAGATCCAACTCCATTTTCTTTACAAAGAGACACATTTCAAACTTGAATTTAAAAATAAAAGGATAGAAAAATATACACCATGCTAAGAGCAAACATATAAAAGCTTATGTAGCTATATTGATAATCAGAAAATAGATTTCAAGACAATAAATCTTGTTGTAATAAGAGGATTAGTTTTTGAAGAATACATAGTGATCCTATAAGCATAGTATCTAATAACAGACCTTCAAAATACATGAAATATCATCAGCAGGAACGAACACATGACAAACTTCAAATCATGGATGAATCTGACAACAAACAGCACAGAGAGTGAAAGAAGCAGATACAGTATATTACATACTGATGATTTCATTTATATGAAGTTCTATACCAGGCAAATTAAGTTATGGCAATAGAAATCCAACAAGTGGCTGCCTGGGGCAGTGCATGTTGCTGGGAATTGACAGCAAAGGTGCACAAGGGAAGTTTCCTAGGTGACGAAAATGTTCAGTAGCTTTAATGGTGATGGTAGTTACACAGGTGTATACATTTGTCAAAACTCATCAAACATACGTTTAATATCTATACATTCAATTATATGTCACTTATACCTCAATAAAACTGATCTTTAGAAAAGTAAAAAAGTAGTAGAGATGGCCTTGCTTACCTCAATGTGTCCCTTTCTCTTTTCCATATTGGCCCCTCAAGTTCTGCCTGCTTTGATTGTTTTCCAATGCCTGCAAGGAGCTATTTTGTTGTTTATTTCTTTTAGTATGATACCTGAAATGTATAACTGTTCCTAGTGAGAGGTTTGTTCTCATATAAGATCTTCCATCATAGGTAGAAGTGGAAGTCCTGTTGCTATTTTTTTAATTACTAGAAAAATTAAACACTTTCAATATGAGGTTAAAAAAAAAAGTTAAGTGTCTTGCCCAAAGATCACACTGCTTCCAAGTTGAGAATTAGGATCAGAACTCAGTCTTTTTCCAGAGTCCACACTTTCAATTACCGTGTTTATGGAGAGGATGGCTCTGATAGGTGAACATGGGAAGGTGGGATCATATGGCCCACTTACAGATAATTTTTCTGCTGCATGAATTATGAGAGGGAGTTAAGCCAGGATTTTCAGAAGGTAAGATCATGTCTCTTGGTGCCGCTGCTCAAAATGTTTGGTTTTTCAATGATCTTTTAGTCTAAAGAGGCTTGTGGGAAGGATCATCTTGGCATCACCACTGTCTTCTCCTGGATACTAATTGAAACTTATTCAAAGCCAAGCATACTTATGAAGAAAAACCTGCTGCCCAAAGTGGAAAACACATTCCGCATAAAAGATTTTGGGGTTATCTGAGAATAGATAATGGAGTGTTGAGTGTATTCTGTCATTTTTATTCTAAACTTTGATTCAGTTTAGTGAAGCTAACCTTAAATACAACAGCCAGACACTTTTCTATTGCTTAAAAAATGTTCAATTTGAACAAGAAGTCAGGATACTCCTATCCCAGGAAGTTTTCCATCTTAGCTCTGGTTTGTCCAAGACAGGTCTACAACTTTGGCTTGAGTATGTAGTAAACTTCTAGATTATGTCCTTTTACTGAACATAGCTTCCAAAAGTAATGTAGGCTAAATGAGCTAGGTTTATAGGAGATACAGCTTTTATCATAGGGCTACAGTTAAAGGCATTATAGTATAGAGGATAGAATCCCTTCTCAAAAATTGATTCCTATTTACCAGTTCAGCAGTAAAGGGAATGAACTCATCACTGTTTCTCAGCTCCCAAAGACTCATTTCATTGATTATCTTGGGCAATCTCATCTTGTGCATGCCTTCAGCTACCATCTGTATCAGAGGGTCTTAACCTTAAGTAATGGGATCACCAAAGGTCAATGATCTTTCTGAGATTATATTTAATAATTTACGTGTGAATGTCTGTTTGCTCCCAGATCCCATTCCTTATTCTTCCCTAGATCTGCTCTCCAAAGCAGAGGGACTGACCGACACCCTGCAGGATCTTGTTCCAGGCTCCCATGTCAACTGGTTTCCCTCTAGGCTTGGCTAATGAGACACATTGGAAACGGAAGGGTGAGAGAAGTTAGGGTATTTCTCCCTTTCTTCTATCCTCAGGTGACTTCACTCATAGGGCCTATATCTCCTCCAGGGCTTCAATTTCTGCAGGAAAGGTTTGCTGTGGTTCCAGCTTCTGTCTGACAAACCTCGGTTCCTGTGCTCCAGTGACACCACCTTCACTCTGTCCATCCCACCAAGAGGAGGAAGTGGGTTCCTGCTTTTGCCAGTCGTTGACTTCCTTCATCTCACTCTGTTTGTCTACTTAGTCCCTCCATTGTTTACACAAGTGTTGCCTGCATTAAAATGTCTTTGTGGATAATTATTAATTTCTCTCTTTTCCTGGCTAAATCTTATTATAGGATAATAAGGTGTGGGACTTTCTCTGTTATCCTGGCATTGCTGCTAAGGCACCAGTGTAAAGACAAAGGGTGCTGAGTAACCTACACTTGGAAGACAGTCCCAGAGAGGTGTCTACAATGGAATCAGTGAGTTCTCAGGGTCTCTCAAGGACTTCTTGACGTGGTCCAGCCTGTCTAAGAAGGGGAAAAAGGGAGAAGGAGAGCATCTTATCAAGGTTCCCTGTGTACTTGGAGACACAATTTCCCTCCATCATATAAGACTACAAGAGAATAATCTGTAAAGACTGGGTGGACCTGTAAGAAATGAAGATTGACATTTTTTTCGCCCCTTAATGGATGCCAGATAAGGCAGAGGAATTGCTGATATGACCTTATATCTGAGCAAGAACAACAAAAACAGGAAAGGGATGGTTGAGCTGAAAATGGGGGCACTAAAGGAATAGGAGTATACTCCCTCTCTTTGTAGGGTCAAGGCTACATGACCACAGGTCAAATGCAAACCAGTGAAGGTGAGGGTGTTGGAGTTATCTTGCCAGAACACCATAATAGGGCTGCCCATCAGGCGAGGACACCACGGACCAGGCTGTGGGTTTAATCCAGGGAAAGAAGTCATATCCATGTAGTAGGGAGACCTAGGGAGCTTAACGTGTCCACATGTACCTCCTGAGAGCCTCAATAACCAGTCAGGGTAGCCCAAGACACAGTGACCTTGCCCAGCTGAATGTGGTCCACCCTCACCTCTTCACCCTGCCTGGGAACAGAGGAGGAGAAGGAAGGGGAGGAGGATAGAAGCATCAGGAACAGCGCCCATACCTACTCCTGCAGCCAAACCCTCCAATAGAAAGAGTGGTTGATGTTGGGGACTGTGGAGAGCTCGGTCTCAGACAGGTAGTTGATGATTTAAGTTCTCAAAGCAAAGATGATTAAAAAGTTATGAAATCTGCTTTAGGTATCATTAAGGAATAAGAAAGACAGATTAAGTACAAGATGAGCATGAACAGAAAAAAGAAAGTTGATGTTTCTACCCCCCTCAATTTCAGATTCTCCAATGAACCCATTATAAGTATGCGTGTTTTCTGGAGAGACAGAACATAGCTTTCATCACTTTGTTGAGAGGTTCAGAGCTCCAGATGGTCCAAACCGCTAGCATGCATAGTAATGACTCCAAGCCTTTATTTCTTGCCTTGATATCTCTTTTGAACACCAACCTTGGATTTTTAATTGTATACCATTTACTTTTTTCCTATCATCCTCTCTTTTTCCCTCATTGTATTCATCATAATCTGTTATTATTTGACTTATCTATCCATTTACTGTCAGTCTCCTTCACTAGAATGCATGCTGCACCAAGGGACCCTGTTGTCTTGGTTACCGTTTTATCTTTAGAACCCAATATAGTGCCTGGCACTAGTAGGCTCAAAAGTGTTTCCAGGAAGTGACCCATAGACATCTGAAACCTACCATGTCACAAATGAAGCTCATCTCAGACCTGCTCTTACTCTCTTTTTTAAAAATTTATTTATTTATTTATTTTTGGCTGGTGTTGGGTCTTCGTTGCTGCGCGTGGGCTTTCTCTAGCTGCAGCGAGCGGGGGCTACTCTTCGTTGCGGTGCACAGACTTCTCATTGAGGTGGCTTCTCACTGCGGTGGCTTCTCTTGTTACGGAGCATGGACTCTAGGCGTGTGGGCTTCAGTAGTTGTGGCACATGGGCTCAGCAGTTGTGGCACGTGGGCTCAGTAGTTGTGGCTCACGGGCCCTAGAGCACAGGCTCAGTAGTTGTGGTGCACGGGCTTAGTTGCTCCGCGGCATGTGGGATCTTCCCAGATCAGGGCTTGAACCCGTGTCCCCTGCATTGGCAGGCGGATTCTTAACCACTGTGCCACCGGGTAGCCCCCCTGCTCTTACTGTTGATTACTCTAAAATTGAAAATGATCTCTCACTCCATCTCCCAGATGCAATCAATTTCTAGGTCTTGCCACAGGTACCTGAGAAATGGTTCATTACTCTAACCCTAGCTCTTAACCCACACTGCTTCTGCTTTCATTTTGCTTCTTCTCTCTCTCATCAACCTCCCAACCAGTCTCATTGCCTCTGGTCTTCCCATTCCAGTGGTTCTGAAGCACTCATTCTAGAGGTTGCTCCGGAAGGCAAACCTAACAGTCCTCTGCTCAAAGATTTCTGTTGCCACCACTTCCTGATAGGATAAAGTCCAAATTCTTCATGTGGCTTTTGTGACCATGCAGAATTTGGACCCTGTTCATCTCTCCAGACCCATGCTCTGTCAGCCCCTGAAACCGTCCACCCAGGCACTTTGACATTCCATGCTCTCCCCAAACTTGATAGCACCCTGCCCCTGCCTCCCCATCCCTGACTTTTATTTCCCTCCCAAATTACCCTTAGTCTTCCAGACTCAGATCAAAGTCTGTGCTGCTTTTCCTGATTCCCTCCTTGCTCTTAACTGGGTACGTTTCTTACCACCTTTGAGGCTGACTGTTCAACCTGCAAAATGCACAAAATGAGAAAGATAGGTAGGCCAAAGAGCGTGGGCCAGTGTATATGATGGTGTCAACGGTGCCACTTAACCTCTGCAGAACTTCAACATAGGCGCTATTTCATCTTTGTTTTACTGAAGAGGAAACTGAGGCACACAGAATCGTCCAGGATTTCAGAGTCAGCACTCTAACGCCCACACTACTTTCTGGACCTCATGGGGGAAGTGATGCTTGCTGCCATGCAGCTACTTGTTGGTGGTGGAGTCAAGACCTGAATGTGGTCACCTCCTGCCTAGTCGAGTGCTCTGTGTAGACCTTCAGAGGGTGAACTGACTTCTGGGGAAGATGGAGATTCATCCAGGAACATGAAACTGGACTGAGAAACCAGAATGGAAACGAGGAGGAAAACCAACTGTCTGGCCAGTGGCTGCCACTGAGCCAGGCTGAGCTTGGGGACGAGCTTTGATGCCTCCAAGGCCTTGAGCAAAGCATGTGGATGTCGACCTACAGGGATCATAGGTTATCATCTGCAGTTACTCAGCTGTGCATATTTTCTTCCTTGGACCAGAGCCACTTAGGTTTCAACAATAAAAGGAGTCCACTTTGACCAGCATGTATCTCACAGCTCTTCTCTGATAATAACACGATGGAGTGGGCTGGGCTTCCTGTTGCAGGGGAGGAGGAGTGAGAGGGGAAGAGTGTCCTGCCCTCCGGAAGGCTACGAGGTTCAGGGAGGTCTGCTGTGGCTCAGCCCTATTTGTCAGCCTGTACGCAGGACTCCAGAAGTGTGGGGCTCACATTGGCTGGTCAGAGGAATGGCTACTCCTGCTTGGAAGGTGAAAATATTGAAAGATTTTGAGATGAACAAAGATCTGTTTCACCTGGAAAACTTTAGTATTAGCGATTCCCTTCATTGTATGGTGTTCTATAGTTTACAAAGCCCTTTCACAGGTGCCATCTCACTTGATTCTTTATACTAAACCTAGGCAACAGGGTCATAGCTCAAAGTGTGTGTCTTTTCTGTGTATCTCCCCCTCTCTCTGATCCTTTTCCCCACGACCACCCCACAGGGAACCAGATCAAAAGTTTAATAGCAGAGTCATTTTTCTACTCTCTCTCTCTTTTTTTTTAATTTGACATTTTTATGGAAAGTGTAGCTTCACATGCAGGTGTAAGAAATAATAGAGAGCGCTCCTAGTGTGCCCTTTGTCCAGTTGTTCCCAGTGGTAACATTTTGCAAAACTATCTGCAGTATCACAATTAGAATACTGACGTTGCTAGGATCCACAGTCTTATTTAGATTTTTCTAGCTTTGCTTTTACTCATTTGTTTCTTTGTGTATATTTAGTTCTAAACATTTTCCCAGTTGTTGTTTTTTTCTTTTTAAATTTTTATTGGAGTATAGTTGCTTTACAATATTGTGTTAGTTTCTACTGTACAGTAAAGTGATTCAGCTATACGTATACATATATCCTCTCTTTTTTGTATTTCCTTCCCATTTAGGTCACCACAGAGCACTGAGTAGAGTTCCCTGTGCTATACAGTAGGTTCTCATTAGTTATCTACTTTATGCATAGTATCAGTAGTGTAGTAGCAGCAGCATAGCACAGGGAGATCAGCTCCGTGCTTTGTGACCACCTACAGGGGTGGGATAGGGAGGGTGGGAGGGAGGCTCAAGAGGGAGGGGATGTGGGGACATATGTATGCATATGGCTGATTCACTTTGGTGCACAACAGAAACTAACACAGTATTGTGAAGCAATTATACTCCAATAAAGATCTATTAAAAAATAGTGTATATATGTCAATCCCAATCTCCCAATATTTTTCTACTTGTTAAGCTGGATGAGACCAGACATGAGAAGGAAGTGTGAAGAAGCAGAAGGTAATATGAACAAGAGAGAAGGGGCAGAAAGAACAGGGGTTTGAAGTAGGGAGGTGCAAAGGGGTCTTCTTTCAGGAAGACCAAGAAGTGGGGTAGAAGGGACTGAGTGCCAGTTGCCTGTGGATGACTCATCAAGCAATAGTCTAGACATCTGTAAGGTCCATTAACATCAGGTGGGAAACTTGGACAACTTGTGTGGCAATGGGATGAGGAAGGGAAAAGTTCACACAAGTTGGTGCTGAGTGAAGTAGTTTGGAGTTTCTCTGTGTGCTGGGGTCATGGAGAACACACTTACACATGCGGAGGGCAGGTTTACAGCTATAGAGTAGGTATAACAGGTACAGTAAGTCCCCTACATGTGAATCTTCAAGCTGCGAACTTTCAAAGATGCGAACCTGTGTTCGCATGTCCAATCGTGAAAGTTAGTTCACGTGTCTGGTGTACATTGTCACGTGCATGCGTCCTCTACAAGTGGCTGTGCTTTTGTGTACTTTACTGTACAGTACTGTATTGAGTACAGTAGTACAGAATCTTTATTTTAAGCCCAGGATGTCTGGAAGCAAGTGTAAATTCAGCAGTGATATAGCTGGTACTTTTCAAGGTACTGTACTATAAGATTAAAAATGTTTTCTTGGGCTTCCCTGGTGGTGCAGTGGTTGAGAGTCCGCCTGACAACGCAGGGGACACGGGTTCGTGCCCCGGTCCAGGAAGATCCCACATGCTGCCGAGCGGCTGGGTCCATGAGCCATGGCCGCTGAGCCTGCGCGTCTGGAGCCCGTGCTCCTCAACGGGAGAGACCACAACGGTGAGAGGCCCGCGTACCGCAAAAAAAAAAAAAAGAAAAAAAGTTTTCTTTATTTTTTGTATTTGTCTTTTATGTATTATTTGTGTGAAAAGTATTAGAAACCTATTACAGTACAGTACTATATACCCAATTGCATTAGTTGGATACCTAGGCTAACTTTGTAGGACTTATGAACAAATTAGACTTACGAACACGTTCTTGGAATGGAACTTGTTCGTATGTAGGGGACTTGCTGTATTATCAACTATTCTTAATAAATGATGAATCTGAAGCCCGAAAAGTATGGAAAATTCACCCAAGACATAGAGTCAGGAAGTGGCAAGATCTGCACTCAGACCTGAATCTTCTGATGATTACTCCAATGGAATTTATTTTCTTTATTAAATTTTTTTTATTTTTTAAATTAAATTTTATTATTATTTCTTTTTAAATATTTATTTTTATTTATTATCATTTTTATTTTTGGCTGCATTGGGTCTTCATTGCTGCACGCGGGCTTTCTCTAGTTGCGGCGAGCAGGGGCTACTGTTAGTTGTGGTGTGCGGGCTCAGTAGTTGTGGCCCGTGAGCTCTAGAGCACACGCTCAGCAGTTGTGGCACACGGGCTTAGCTGCTCTGCGGCATGTGGGATCTTCCTGGACCAGGGCTCGAACCTGTGTCCCCTACATTGGCAGGTGGATTCTTAACCACTGCGCCACCAGGGAAGCCCCCCAAAATATTTTTTATTTTTAAAATTAAAAAAAAAATTGAAGTATAGTTGATTTACAATGTTGTGTTATTTTCAGGTGTATCCAATGGATTTTCTTCTGCAGAAGGTACCCTGCTGTACTTAACCAAATAACAGTTCCTACAAAAGTTCTTGTTCGTTTTCAGCTTTCACAGTGTCAAGACTAGCCAGCTGGTATGTCAACCTGGGTAGCAGGGGTTAAGATGGTTAGGGCAGATTGAAAGGTGAGGTAGGAGAGACTAAAAGTCTAAGAGACCAAAAATTTAGACACAACCTTACCGGTAATCAGGAAAATGCAAATTAAAACAGTAAGGCAATACTTCTTCATGCAACAGAATGAAGTCGTCAAAAAACATCAAGTTTGATAATATCGGAGAAAATACGGACATTCTTTCCACACTGCAAGTGAGAAGCCTTATCGGTAAGGCTTTAGAGGGCCATAAAAATATGTATGTCCTCTATTCCAGTAATTCTCAGTATCTTCATAGAGAACCATTCTAAACGCGCAGAAGAAAACACATTCATTGCTAAATGTTTTTTATCGCAGTGAAAATTGGTACCAATTATCCAATGCCTAAAATAAAAAAAAAAGAAAAAATTTTTTAAATTAAAAAAACCCACTCTTGTTCACTTTCTGGCTATTCACACTAAATAAAAATATAAAGATAGACTTACATGGATGGCAGAGAAGGTTCCCCGTGAGATAGCGTTGAGTGGACAATGCATGTATTAAAATACCATTTATGCAAACACATGCCCATGAAGCAATATTATAAAATTCTGTATGGACATATATCTGTACAATTGAAGATAAGAAGGTCTGAATGAGTTGGAATTTTTCTGTGAGCTAGGACAATGGTGAACAAGCTGACAAATTTACATCTAAAAAGTACAACCATCAAACGGACCTCTGGGTTGGAGACACAGATTGGGCTGGAGATGAAAAGCATTTATCGGTAAAGTCTGAATTTTAGCAATGAGATTATACTGGTGTCCTACTCGTGTAATTATGCACACACACAGGCACAGAAATATATATAATACATCCACATACATAAACGTGCTCTTGGGAGCAGCAGGAAGGAGACTGATCGTCACAGTCGTGGGAGGACTAGGCTAGGGCGGAGGGTGCCCAGAAATTCCTTGAGAGCATCTTTCACCTTCAGAACTAGAGCAGCTCCCCTTGCTCTGCGCTGCTGGGCCAGGCCCCCTTGATTTATTTTATGTTATTGTTGTTTTATTTCCCTCTATAAAAATACCATGTGCTCACTATAGAACATTTGGGAAATACAGAAAAAGTAGCAGGGAGACGAAAACAATCGCCCTGTCGTCCCACAACCCAGAAGTAACTGTTGTTAAGCACTGGTTGTATCTACTTTCTGGACTTTTTAAAGTACATTGTTTACATGGTTCTAATCATATGGCCGATATCTAATGGTATTTATTGATTTTATATCACTTTTATGACCACCCGTGTAGTAGGTGTTCACTCTAATATGTATTCTTTTAAGGTAGAAAATTTTGCAGAAATAAAGATCCTAAAGAAAAATTGAAAATCATCCAGGTTCCCACCGCCCACAGTAAACATTTTCTTATTTTTTTTTAATGTAATATTATACAGTTGGAAGCAGAATGTACCTACTGATTTTTAAGTGTAGTTACAAAGGAGAGCAGTACCAGGGAAAGATGATATGAAGAGTGTCTTAATGAAGGTTAATATCTGCCTTAATTTTTACTAGTTTCTATTTCTTCAAAATGATGTAGGATATTTAATATGGTTCTTATATGTGCAGAGTATCAAGATTCCAGTTGCTTATGCAGCACTGCATTTTATTTTTAAAAATATTTTTCCTAGAATAGCTACCACATTCACTATTGTTTTTGTTAGGAATAGTTAATTACTTAAAGAAACAAACAAAAAAACCAAATCTAGTAATTCTGAACAAGGAAATCCTGCTACTCAGTCTAAACTGCCATGTTCCGAGTTTTTTGCATTTTTTTCATATTTCAGTTGACTGCCTTACGTTTTCAAGTAAAATTTGCACAAAGGTATGCAGACAATGTATTTCCAAAGTTTTTGTATATTTAAGGTACAATATACTCTTCTTCTTCGACAAAGGAGAGTTGGAATGGTAAAAAATTTGAGGTTTCAGGATGGTTTTTTTCTCTCTCAAATCTTCAGATATTGCTTTATTCTTCTGTGGCATTTAATCTTATAGATATTATCTCAATTTTTCTTCCTTTTAATGTAACTTGTTTTCTGCTAGGAAGCTTACACGTTTTCTCATAATCAGTACAATTTTTAAAAATCATAATTTCAGGATCTTCCTTGTAAGAAATTCTTTTTAAAATTTTTTTCCCCAGCGTGTGTCCTGTCATCTCAACTTTGTGAAGCCAGGACTCCTTTCTTCCAGTTCATAATCGTGTGTTAGATTTCTTGCTGCCTTGGCTCTGGATGGTCAACCCTGTGCTTTCTCAGGGCCCTTGCTGCCCCTTCCAGCTTCTCCTCATTGTGCGAAAGTGGTGAGTTGGGCTGGGTCGCTCCTTTGTCTGCCTGGGTTGGATTTGAATTCCCTTTTCAGATGGAACCCTGAAAGGCACACGGCTGTGCGCAGGTCCCAGTTCAAGTCCCAGCCATTGTTAAGTCTGCCCTAGTGTGATCCTGCTGGCCTCAGAGGAGTGCTCCTTCTAACAAATCCTAATTCCTTTCCTTTCTCACTCTCAACAATCTGCCATCTGTACAGGCAGCGACATGTGTGGCAGTGTACAAACAGTAGGGAGGTCAGTAGTTCCAGGGAGGTCGGTGACACTCAGCAGACAAAATGAGAGTGATCACAGAAGTGAAAGGGGAGCCAGAACAATGTCAGGACAAAAGATAGCAGAATAACCCAGGCTGTGAGTGAAGACCGCCTTCTCCTCCCTCTGACTCTTAGTAATAATACCAATTTGCACTCACCTCGTGCTCACTCTCAGTGCTTTGATCTCTTAGCTCATCTGCTCCTCACGATAATCCTGTGGAGTGGACATACCATTCATATGCCCATTTTACAGATGACGAAACTGAGGCAGAGAATGTAACTACGTTGCTCAAGTTTACAGAGTCAGTGAGGGGCAGAATAAGGATGCAAAGCCAGAATGCTACCCCCAGTGCCGTGTTCTTAACCACCATGCTTCAAACCTCTCAATGAACTAAAATTAGGAGGGTGATTTCTGGAAAAGACTCAACTTCTTTCTCATCAACTGAGTAGATAACCAGAGCACTGGTATTCAGAGTACAGAGTTACAATGACACATTTGTACAAACCAATGGTTGAAGCCTGGAGTCACATGGATTACATTATTATTATTATTATTACATTGCCATCAGTCTCTCCCTGTCTCCTCCCTCACCTTCTGCATGTTGCTTATGGGGAGTCCTGCTCCCAGGATGCAAGGAACTCTTGCTAGTCCTTCCTCTGTTTCTTGCCCAAGTGCTTCCTGGAAATTGCTGTTTCCAATGGACATAGAGGTACTGAATTGCTCATCACTCAAAAATGTTACAGCATTGTAGCCACACAGTAGAGCAACTGCTGCTCATTTTCCTTGTGAATATACAGTCCTTCTATTTCAGAGCCAGTGGTGGGGAGGTGGGAACAAACAGTGATGGGGAGGGGAAACGGGGTTGTAATTATTTCTAAAGGTAGATAGGTTCATTCTGCTACAATTGAAGTAACTGAAGAATTATAAATGAATGAATGAATGAATGAATGAAATGACCTAGTCAGGAGATCATGCCTCCACTTGCCTCAGCTATTATAATTATTTTTCCTGCAATGAATGACTCCCTTCTGTCCATGAAAACTCCACACCCAATGGATAAAGAAGATGTGGTACATATATACAATGGAACATTACTCAACCATAAAAAGGAACAAAATTGTGCCATTTGCAGAGACGTGGATGGACCTAGAGACTCTCATACAGAGTGAAGTAGGTCAGAAGGAGAAAAACAAATATCATATATTAATGCATATATGTAGAATCTAGAAAAATGGTGTAGATGATCTTATTGGCAAAGCAGAAATAGAAACACAGACATAGAGAACAAACATATGGACACCAAGGGGGGGAAGGGGGGTGGGATGAATTGGGAGATTGGGATTGACCTATATACTCTATTGATACTATGTATAAAACAAATAACTAATGAGAACTTACTGTATAGCACAGGGAACTCTACTCAGTGCTCTGTGGTGACCTAAATGGGAAGGAAATCCAAAAAAGAGGGGATATATGTATACGAATAGCTGATTCCCTTTGCTGTACAGTAGAAACTTGCACAACACTGTAGAGCAACTATATTCCAATAAGAGTTAATAAAAAAAAAGAGAAAACTCCACATTCAAAACTCTCCTGAACTCTTCCAGCCTTTGTCCATATCCCTGTCCCTAAGACCCTATTCTTTGTATTGTTCTCACTACTGATTGAACAGTAACTATACATCACTTTATAGTTTTCAGTGTTGTGTATGTGCTCCTCATATAGAAAAGTTAGATCACCAAGGGACCATAATTGATTTATTTATTTTCTTTCTCCTTACTGCTTCTGGCAGAGTATTAAATATATAACTAAGCTACCAATTACTGAGTGCCTTCCAAGGGTCAAGACTTTCCACGAGTTGCTTAATGAGAATTGCCGTAGTTAATCTCACAAGAGCCCAGTAAGTAGGTATTTATATCCCGATTTAACAGAAGAGGAAAATGAAACTCCAAGACATTACATAATTTACTCAACTTGGGATTGAATCCTAGTCTGCCAGACGCTAAAGCCCACACTCTTAACACAATGCCATTAAGGTGCTTTCATCCCAAAAGACACAGAAATGGTTGAAATAGAAGAAAAGGTAAAATTATAAGTGTTTTAAACTTTTTCCTGAGAGAAAACTCTGTTAAAGCACAATTCTGCTAAAGAAAATCTTATTGTTAGTGATATAATGCTTTCATCCATTTCAAAGGCATAGTCTGAGTCTTCTGGCCCAGTTTCTATGCTTTGGTTGAACAGAATCTGGGAAATGGGTAGACAGAGCTGAGTAATTAACAGGAAATAGACTGGTTTGTTCATTTCCATTTAAAAAGTAAGACAGGGGGCAGAGTCAAGATGGTAGACTAGGAGGACACGGAATTCGCGTCTCTGCACAACTAGGGCACCTACCAGGCACTGGTGGGGGACCACAGACACATAAGGGGGTGGGAGGAACCCCTAGAGACTGGGTAGGACATGGGGTGTGGGGGGAGTGAGGGGGGAGGAGAAGTGGAGGCAGGATGGGACCAGCATCCCTGAGGGGTGGCTGGGGGAGGGGAAGGCATCCCACACCCAAAGCGGGGAAGTGGGGGACCATTGGGAGGGCAAAGGATCAAAAGGGAGTGTGGTCAGGTTTCCCCTGCCCACCTGGGCCCCCAGGAGCCTGCTGAGATCCCCAGCCTGATCCTCTGACCACCGAGGCCCCCTCCAGCCACGAGTCCTGAGGGAGTGGGAGGGAGGGAAAGGGGAGCAAAAGTAAAGGCTGGATCTCTGGGACCGGCACCTCTGAGGGGTGGGTGGGGGAGGGGAAGAGTTCCTACACCCAGCGGGACTGCCCACGATTAGGGGTCCAGGGGCGACAGGGGAGACCCTGGGGGAGACCCTGTGGGGGTGGTGCTGAGGAACGGAAGGAAATGCGGTCAGTGCTTTCCCTGTCCACTTAGGCACCGGGGAGCCTTTTGGGCTCCTGGACCTAATCCTCTGCCCTCGGAGCCTCCCTCCCGCCACACAGAGCACCCCCCACCCCCACCCAGCCCCCTACCTCTACATTCGGAGACCCCCTCTGAGACCCCCTCCAAGGTGCTGGGCCTAAACCCCACACACACACCCTCACCCAGGGCCTTACCTCCAAACTCCGGAACTCCACACTCCAGAGGTCCCCCCTTGGACGTGCTGCCTCTCGCCTTCCAGGCAGGTCCTAAGCAGAGGCCCTGCCCCATGCTTGAAAGTCACTCGCCTAGGTCCCACCCCAAGCCTTTTAATGGCTGCATAGGTCTTGAGCCTAGGCCCCGCCCCACACTCGAAGGTCAGCCACCCCAGGCTCCGCCCCACCCTAAACCCCACTACAGCCTAAGTTCCACCCGTGCCTAAACTCTGCCCCCCATAGTTGTTACTTCACCTTTTTCATTTCTAATTCTACTGATTTGAGTCTTCTCCCTTTTTTTCTTGATGAGTCGGCTAATGGTTTATCAATTTTGTTTATCTTCTCAAAGAACCAACTTTTAGTTTTATTGATCTTTGCTATCATTTCCTTCAATTCTTTTTCATTTATTTCTGATCTGATCTTTATGATTTCTTTCCTTGTGTTAACTTTGGGGTTTTTTTGTTCTTCTTTCTCTAATTGCTTTAGGTGCAAGGTTAGGTTGTTTATTTGAGATGTTGCTTGTTTCTTGAGTTAGGATTGTATTGCTATAAACTCCCCTATTAGAACTGCTTTTGCTGCATCCATAGGTTTTGGGTCGTCGTGTTTTTATTGTCATTTGTTTCTAGGTATTTTTTTATTTCCTCTTTGATTTCTCCAGTGATCTCTTTGTTATTTAGTAGTGTATTGTTTAGCCTCCATGTGTTTGTATTTTTTACAGATCTTTTCCTGTAATTGATATCTAGCCTCATAGCGTTCTGGTCGGAAAAGATACTTGATACGATTTCAATTTTCTTAAATTTACCAAGGCTTGACTTGTGACCCAAGATATGATCTATCCTGGAGAATGGTCCATGAGCACTTGAGAAGAAATTGTATTCTGTTGTTCTTGTATGGAATGCCCTCTAAATATCAATTAAGTCCATCTTGTTTAATGTATCATTTAAAGCTTGTGTTTCCTTATTTATTTTCATTTTGGATGATCTGTCCATTGGGGAAAGTGGGGTGTTCATGTCCCCTACTATGATTGTGTTACTGTCAATTTCGCATATTATGACTGTTAGCATTTGCCTTATGTATTGAGGTGCTCCTATGTTGGGTGCATAAATATTTACAATTGTTATATCTTCTTCTTGGATTGATCTCTTGATCATTATGTAGTGTCCTTCCTTGTCTTTTGTAGTAGTCTTTATTTTAAAGTCTATTTTGTCTGATATGAGTATTGCTACTCCAGCTTTCTTTTGTTTTCCAATTGCATGGAGTATCTTTTTCCATCCCCTCACTTTCAGTCTGTATGTGTCCCTAGGTCTGAAGTGGGTCTCTTGTAGACTGCATATATACAGGTCTTGTTTTTGTATCCATTAAGCCAGTCTATGTCTTTTGGTTGGAGAATTTAATCCATTTACATTTAAGGTAGTTATTGATATGTATGTTCCTATTACCATTTTCTTAATTGTTTTGGGTTTGTTATTGTAAGTCTTTTCCTTCTCTTGTGTTTCCTGTCTAGAGAAATTCCTTTAGCATTTGTTGTAAAGCTAGTTTGGTGGTGCTGAATTCTCTTAGCTTTTGCTTGTCTTAAAGGTTTTAACTTCTCCTTCGAATCTGAATGAGATCCTTGCTGGGTAGCGTAATCTTGGTTGTAGTTTCTTCCCTTTCATCACTTTAAATATGTCCTGCCACTCCCTTCTGGCTTGCAGAGTTTCTGCTGAAAGGTCAGCTGTTAACCTTATGGAGATTCCTTTGTATGTTCTTTGTTGTTTTTCCCTTGCTGCTTTTAATATTTTTTCTTTGTATTTAATTTTTGATAGTTTGATTAATATGTGTCTTTGTGTGTTTCTCCTTGGATTTAACCTGTATGGGACTCTCTGTGCTTCCTGGACTTGATTAACTATTTCCTTTCCCATATTAGGAAAGTTTTCAACTATAATCTCTTCAAATATTTTCTCAGCCCCTTTCTTTTTCTCTTCTTCTTCTGGGACCCCTATAATTCAAATGTTGGTGCATTTAATGTTGTCCCAGTTGTCTCTGAGACTGTCCTCAATTGTTTTCATTCTTTATTCCTTTATTCTGCTCTACGGTAGTGATTTCCAATATTTTATCTTCCAAGTCACTTATCCATTTTCTGCCTTAGTTATTGTGCTATTGATTCCTTTTAGAAGATTTTTAATTTCATTTATTGTGTTGTTCATCATTGTTTGTTTGCTCTTTTGTTCTTCTAGGTCCTTGTTAAATGCTTCTTGTATTTTCTCCATTCTATTTCCAAGATTTTGCATCATCTTTACTATCATTACTCTGAATTCTTTTTCAGGTAGACTGCCTATTTCTTCTTCATTTGTTTGGTCTGGTGGGTTTTTACCTTGCTCCTTCATCTGCTGTGTATTTCTCTGTCTTCTCATTTTGCTTAACTTACTGTGTTTGGGGTCTCCTTTTTGCACACTGCAGGTTCGTAGTTTCCATTGTTTTTGGTGTCTGCCTGCAGTGGGTGACATTGGTCAGTGGGTTGTGTAGGCTTCCTGGTGGAGGGGACTGGTGCCTGTGTTCTGGTGGATGAGGCTGGATCTTGTCTTTCTGGTGGGCAGGACCGCATCCAGTGGTGTGTTTTGGGTGTCTGTGACCTTATTATGATTTTAGGCAGCTAATGGGTGGGGTTGTGTTCCTGTCTTGCTAGTTGTTTGGCATAGGGTGTCCAGGACTGTAGCTTGCTGGTCATTCAGTGGAGCTAGGTGTTAGCATTGAGATGGATATCTCTGGGAGAGCTTTTGCTGTTTGATATTACATGGAACTGGGAGGTCTCTGGTGGACAAATATCCTGTACTCAGCTCTCCCACCTCAGAGGCACAGGTCTGACGCCTGTACAGAGCACCAAGACCCTGTCAGCCACATGGCTCAGAAGACAAGGGAGAACAATAAAATAAAATAAAATAAAATAATTAAAATAGAAAAATTTTAAAATTGTTAAAAATAAAAAATTAAAATGTAATAGAAAAAAAAATGGACAGACAGAACCCTAGGACAAATGGTAAAAGCAAAGCTATACAGACAAAATCACACAAAGAAGCACACACATACACACTCACAAAAAGAGAAAAAGGAAAAAACAATATATCTCTGTATATTAAAAAAAGGAAGAGAGCAACTACATCAATAAACAAATCTACCAATGAAAATGAACTCTAAATGCTAAACTAAGATAAACATAAAACCAGAAACAAATTAGATGCAGAAAGCAAACCCCAAGTCTGTAGTTGTTCCCAAAGTCCACTGCCTCAATCTTGGGATGATTTGTTGTCTATTCAGGTATTCCAGAGCTGCAGGGTACATCAAGTTGATTGTGGAGATTTAATCCACTGCTCCTGAGGCTGCTGGGAGAGATTTCCCTTTCTCTTCTTTCTTCGCACAGCTCCCGGTGTTCAGCTATGGATTTGGCCCCGCCTCTGTTTGTTGGTCGCCTGAGGGCATCTGTTTCCCATCCAGACAGGACTGGGTTAAAGTAGCAGCTGATTAGGGGGCTCTGGCTCACTCAGGCTGTGGGGAGGGAGGGGTACGGAATGCGGAGCGAGCCTGTAGTGTCAGAGGACAGCGTGATGTTGCAACAGCCTGAGGCACACCATGTGTTCTCCTGGGGAAGTTGCCCCTAGATCACGGGACTCTGGCAGTGGTGGGCTGCACACACTCCTGGGAGGGGAGGTGTGGATAGTGCCCCCTGTGCTTGCACACAGGCTTCTTGGTGGCTGCAGCAGCAGCCTTAGCGTTTCATTCCCGTCTCTGGTGTCCATGCTGATAGCTGCAGCTCGTACCCATCTCTGGAGCTCATTTAGGCAGTGCTCTGAATCCCGTCTCCTTGCACACCCCGAAACAATGGTCTCTTGCGTCTTTGGCAGGTCCAGACTTTTTCCCAGACTCCCTCCCGGCTAGCTGTGGTGCACTAGCCCCCTTCAGGCTGTGTCCACACAGCCAACCCCAGTCCTCTCCCTAGGATCTGACCTCCAAAGCCCGAGCCTCAGCTCTCAGCTGAGGCTCTCAGCCTCCAAAGCCCGAGCCTCAGCTCTCAGCCCCCACCCGCCCCGGCGGGTGAGCAGACAAGCCTCTCGGGCTTGAGTGCTGTTCGGCACCGATCCTCTGTGCAGGAATCTCTCCACTTTGCCCTCTGCACCCCTGTTGCTGCGCTCTCCTCCGTGGCTCTGAAGCTTCCCCACCGCCATCCCGTGTCTCCCCCAGTGAAGGGGCTTCCTAGTGTTTGGCAACTTTTCCTCCTTCAAAGCTCCCTCCCAGAGGTGCAGGTCCTGTTCCTATTCTTTTGTCTCTGTTTTTTCTTTTGCCCTACCCAGGTACGTGGGGAATTTCTTGCCTTTTGGGAAGTCTGAGGTCTTCTGTCAGCGTTCATTAGGTGTTCTGTAGGAGTTGTTCCACATATAGATGTATTTCTGTTGTATTTGTGGGGAGGAAGGTGATCTCCACGTCTTATTCCTCCACCATCTTGAAGGTCTCTCAAAACAAATTCTTTTGCACAAGCAAAGGAAACTACAACAAGATGAAAAGACAACCCTCAGAATGGGAGAAAATATTTGCAAATGAAGCAACTGACAAAGGACTAATCTTCAAAACATACAAGTAACTCATGCAGCTCAATATCAAAAAAACAACCCAATCCCAAAATGGGCAGAAGACCTAAATAGACATTTCTCCAAAAAAGATATACAGATTGCCAACAAACACATGAAAGGATGCTCAACATCACTAATCATTAGAGAAATGCAAATCAAAACTACAATTAGGTATCACCTCACACCAGTCAGCATGGCCATCATCAAAAAATCTACAAACAATAAATGCTGGAGAGGGTGTGGAGAAAAGGGAGCCCTCTTGCACTGTTGGTGGGAATGTAGATTGATTCAGCCACTATGAAGAACAATATGGAAGTTCCTTTAAAAATTAAAAATAGAATTACCATATGATCCAGCAATCCTACTACTGGGCATATACCCTGAGAAAACCATAATTCAGAAAGATACACGTATCACAATGTTCAGTGCAGCACTATTTACAATAGCCAAGACATGGAAACAACCTTAATGTCCATCAACAGATGAATGGATAAAGATGTGGCACATATATACAATGGAATATTACTCAGCCATAAAAAGGAACGAAACTGAGTTATTTGTAGTGAGGTGGATGGACCTAGAGTCTGTCATACAGAGTGAAGTAAGTCAGAAAGAGAAAAACAAATACCATATGCTAATGCATATATATGGAATTTTAAAAAGTGGTACTGATGAACCTAGTGGCAAGGCAGTAATAAAGACGCAGATGTAGAGAATGGACTTGAGGGCATGGGGGTGGGGAAGGGGAAGCTGGGACGAAGTGAGAGAGTAGCATTGACATATATACACTACCAAATGTAAAATGGATGGCTAGTTGGAAGCTGCTGCATAGCAGAAGGAGATCAACTCGATGCTTTGTGATGACCTAGAGGGGTAGAATAGGGAGGGTGGGAGATAGGCTCAAGAGAGAGGGGATAAGGGAATATATGTATACATATAGCCGATTCACTTTGTTGTACAGCAGAATATAACAGAACATTGTAGAGCATTTATACTCCAAAAAAGATGTGGAAAAAAAAAAAAGTAAGGCAGAATTGTTTGCGTGCAAAGGCAAAACTGAGAAAGGGTGGAAGGACAAAGTTGACTACTTCGTTTCATCTGGGGGAATTTTGTTTTGGGGTCAGAGTTGAGAAGGAAGGGTGGAGAGAGAGTTGAGAGCAGCTATAGTACATGAGAGATACAACTGAGAAGGAGGGAAGAGGATATTAAATCCTGTAACTGGTGTTTATGGATGATTTTGCAAATGAAAGTAATGCCTTTAAAGGGGTTGTCTGGCTCCACAGAGCCGCTGGCTCTAGAAGTAATCAGATTGGAGCATTTTCATAAGAAAGATGAAGGATGAGGATAACTGAAACCAGGCTGTACAAAAACACAAGGTTCTCTTAGAAAAAGTTTTACTACGGGGGAAGGGGGTGGTGGTGGAGTGTAACACCAGATGCAACAGATGAGATGCAGGTAAGATTTAGTTTGACTTCTAAAACAATTCTTAGTAAAGTCTAGTAATAAGGACAAAGCAGCGATATGCTTTCAACTCACTCTATATAATACATCATTTTGGTATGAAATATTCTGTACATCATAGCAAGGTGTTTGTAAGATACAAAGAATACCTACATAGCTAAAGAACTAGAATTTTATTAATATTTTTGAGGTCCCCTATGGATCCTCCCAGAATTAATTTCTGACCTGAATCTTCTGCTTACTATTCCTTTGCCTTTCTTTAAATCTTAATGCATAGATTTGCATTGATAAACAGTGTATTTTAGTTTTGCATGTCTTTGAACTCTATGTAGATGTCCTCATACATCTATATTTGGGACGTGGGATATATATTCTATGGCTTCCTTTTTCCATTTTGAGAGTATAATCCATTTGGATTCAGGCAGCTGAAATTCCCCTATTTTCACTGCTGTGTAATGTTCAGTTCTGAGAATATACCCACATTTATTTATCCATTTTTTCTGTCAAACATTAAGATTGTGTGCAATTGTTTTTGCTTTAATAAAAACACCAAGATGGCATTCTGTATTAGTCAGGGTTCTCCAGAGAAACAGAACCAATAGGAAGTATATATACACACACACATATATTCATTCTATTCTATACGCATTCCTTCTATTCCTGAATATATATAAAATATATATATTTATGTATTTGTGTGTGTGTATATATATATATATATATAGAGAGAGAGAGAGAGAGAGAGACAGACAGACAGACAGAAAAGCTTATTTTAGTAGTTGGCTCGTAAAATTATGCAGGCTGAGAAGTCCCACAATCTACTGTCCTCAAGCTGGAGAATGAGGAAAGCCAGTGGTATAGTTCAGTCTGAGTCCAAAAGCCTGAGAACCAGGGGAGTTGATGATGAAAGTCATGGTCACAGTCTGAAGGAAGTCAGAGCACTGATGTCCAAGGGAAGGACAAGATGGATGTCCCAGCTCAAGCAAAGAGAACAAATTCTCCCTTCCTCTGCCTTTTGCTCCATTAAGGCCCTCAACAGATAGGATGATGCCCACCAGCACTGGTGAGGGTGATCTTATTTACTCAATCTACTGACTCAAATGCTCATCTCTTGCGGAAACATCTTCACAGCCACACCCAGAAATAACGTTCTACTGGCTATTGGGGCACCCCTTCACCCTGCCAAGCGGACACATAAAATTAACCATTACTCATTCTAAAATATGTCTCCTGGAATGTGGAAGACCTTATCAAGTATACATAATTCTGAGGGTGGAATTGCTGGATCACAGGGTGTTTCACAGTCAACTTCACTGCTTTTCAAACTCACAGTTTCCCCCACCAGTGTCTGAGTCCAGTGGGTCCCGCTGGGAACATCTAACTGCACAATTTGGTCAGTTTGCTCGGTGTCTTGTTGTGATTTTAATTTACATTTCTTTGACTACTAATCAAGTAAGGCATCTTTTCCTACGTTTATTGGACATTCATTCATGTTTCCTCTTTTGTGAAATGTCTGATTATTTGGCTTGCCAAGTTTTAAAATTGGGTTACCTTTTTCGTACTGATTTATTATTTTGTTCCAAAACAAACTCTTTCTGTTACATGTTTGGTGAACATCTCCTTATTTGTAACTTAAAAAAAAAATTGTCTTATGATGTCTTTGGTCAATAGAAGTGTTAAATTTTAATGTTGCATTTTTCAGTCTTTTTAAAAAATGGGACATAACCTAAAAATCCCATAGGGCTTTTTATGAGATAATCGTATCATTTATAAATAATGATGACTTATTTTCTTTCTTTCTAATCCTTACCCTCTTATCTTCTATAAGGTAGTCTTACTATATGGCCAGCACATGTTTTGACTGATGGGTGTTCTCTTTTTCCTTGATTCTAAAGAAAATGTTTTTAAGTTTTTCCATCAATGGTGATGTTCACTACAGGGTTTTGTTTTGGGGTTTTTTTGGTATATACTTATTATCTAGGTAAAGAATTTCCTTCTATTTCTAAATTGCTAAGTGTTTGCGTGTGTGTGTGTGTGTGTGTGTGTGTGTGTGTGTGTGTGTGTGTTGTCTTTAGATCAGGACCGGATGTTTAATTTTATTGAATGATTTTTTTCTGCGTTAGTTGAAATAATTTGGCAGCCATGTGGTTGCTCGTGAATGAGTTCTGCCCATGGTATACAAGTGGAAATGGGGTTCACGACTTTGGGAAACATTATTAAATGGCAGATATGTATTATCCTTCCATTTTCTCCTCCTCATGTGCTGGAATAGAGATGTGATGGCAGGAATCATGGCAGGCATTTGGGATCACGAGGAGACCCTGGGAACAGAAGCCATACCCAGCAGAGAGAAGACTGGGATTCTGTACCAACAAACACTGTGTCAGTTCTGGACTGTCTCTTTCCATTTCTTGAGAAAGAAATACAACTGTTACCTTGTTTAAGATAGTTTCTGTTTATTTTTTTCCTTGTCACAGGCAAACTTAATCCTAACTAAGATTAAAACCTTACAAAAGAAGCATCTGAAGTAGTTATTCCAAATCCTTTTTAATTTTTCTAGTGGGAAAAAATAATATTTGCTGAAACTAAAGCTATTTCTTCATGATGATGTCTCTTTGGGAGTGGGGAGGCTGGAACAAGGCCTGGAAATGATGTCTTGGAGTTTTAACATTCCCATATGCTTTATGTAATAAAAATCAGAGCTTCTGGATAGCTTTTTAGAAATTCAAGATGAATGAACTCCAAAACCAAAATGTGATGTAATACCCAAAGTATAAAAGGCCTACACTCTGTCCCTTATCTCAAGGTGAAGAGTACAAAATTTACCTCTTTTTTTTCTATAGCCACTCACCAGCTAAAGATACAGAGATTGCCCTGTGACAGTCAAAATGACAGGTAACATTGCACACAGAAGATAGGAGACGCTTTAAACACAATGTGTGCCTTTTCTCCTAGTGACTTCAAAGCTTGTCAGATACACCTATCCTTGTCTAACAGAGCAATATTTATGCACTGCTGACAGAAGGCTGGTTTCTATGACATATTATGTGGTGATCTGATAAACACTTTCAGCCTCATGTGAGCACTGTTATGAAATATACAATTAACTCTTTTCAGTAACTTAGCTCCTCTACAAAGAGTATATCAACATTTCAAATGGGTCATTCAGCAATTTCAACCCAGATAAATGACATTGCACCCTTTAAAAATGGACACTTTCATTATGGATAATTTATACTCAAGGCAAAAATCTATATGACTAATAGGAGAAAAAGAAGAAGAAAATACAATAATTACATCACCTTGTAGCAGCAGTTCTCAAACTTGACCCTGAATCTGTAGGGCTTGCTAAAACAGAGCACTAGGATCCACCCCCAGAGCTTCTGATTCAATAGACCTGGGCAGGGCCAGAGAATCTGCATATTTGACAAGGTTCATGGTGATGCTGATGCTTCTGGTTCTGGCACCCTACTTTGAGGACCATGGACTGAGAGTAATGGCTGTTACCCTAATGATGTCGATCTTTTCCATCTTCTCACTAGCAAAACATGACCATTCTTGTCAAAGTCACTGATAACGTGCACACTGCTAAATACCAGGGTCATGTCTTGGCTCTTCTCATTAAAAAGAATATATATTTATTTATTTATCTATTTATTTATCTTTGGCTGCGTTGGGTCTTCGTTGCTGCATGCGGGCTTTCTCTAGTTGCGGCAAGCAGGGGCTACTCTTTGTTGCAGTGTGCGGGTTTCTCATTGTGGTGGCTTCTCTTCTTGTGGAGCATGGGCTCTAGATGCACAGGTTTCAGTTGTTGTGGCATGTGGACTCAGTGGTTGTGGCTCGTGGGCTCTAGAGCACAGGATCAGTAGTTGTGGCGCATGGTCTTAGCTGCTCCATGGTATGTGGGATCTTCCCAGACCAGGGTTCAAACCTGTGTCCCCTGCATTGGCAGGCGGATTCTTAACCACTGTGCCACCAGGGAAGCCCTTGGCTCTTCTCATTTTGACTTAGTAGCAGAATTAGACACAAATTAATCATTTCGTCCTCTTGATACACTTGTCCTCACTTGGCTTCTGAGTTCTCCTTCTTCCTTTTTCCTTATTTCCTCATTACTGAGCACAAATAAGGGAGTGCTCCAGCGCTGAGTCCTTCGACCTCTGTTTTACTCTAGCTACACTCACTCCTTTGATGATCTCTTCCAGTCAGATGCATGACTTTCAAATATCACCTCTATGCAGAAAAGTCTCCTGTTTGCATGCCCAGGCTGGTCATACTCCCTGGAAACTTGCATATAGACAGACTCATAAGCCAACTTCCCATTCAGTGCCTCCTCTTGATATCCAACAGACATCTCAAACTAAACAAGCCCAACGCTGAACACCTGATGGTCCCTCATCTGATTTCTGCAGGCTTCCCCATCACTCTGAATGGCAGCCCCGTCCACCAGTGGACCAAAGCAAAAATTTGTAGTCTTGTTACATCTTCTAATGTTTTTCAGCAAATGACGTCAATTCTTCCTTCAAAATGTATCCAGTATTCCACCACTTTTTTGGCTACTACCCTAGTCCAAGCCACCAATATCTCTTCACTAGAAACTGCACTAGGCTTCTAGGCAGTCCCCTTGCTTTCACCTTGATCCCTCCTACAGTGGCAAAAGAGATCCTTCAAAATGATATACAAAAATGTGTATCAGATCATGTCACTTTTTTATTAATTTTAATATAATTTTGTTTAATTGAAGTATAGTAGATTTAAAATGTTGTCTTGGTTTCTGGTATACAGCAAAGTTATTCAGTTATATGTATATATGTGGATATATATATATATTTTTTTCATATTCTTTCCTATTATAGGTTATTACAAGATATTGATTATCATTCCCTGTCCTATACAGTAGGACCTTGTTGTTTATCTATTTTATATACAGTAGTTTGTATCTGCTAATCCCAAACTCCTAATTTATCCCTCTCTCCACTACCTTTCCTCTTTGGTAACCATAAGTTTGTTTTCTATGTCTGTGAGTCTGTTTCTGTTTAGTAAATAGGTTGATTTGAATCATACTTTAGATTCCACATGTAAGTAATATCATGATATTTGTCTTTCTCTGTCTGACTTACTTAGTATGATGATTTTTAGGTCCATCCATATTGCTGCAAATGGCATTATTTCATTCTTTTTTATGGCTGAGTAATATTCCATTGTATATGTTTACCACATCTTCTTCTAAGCTGTGATTTCAGTAGGTTAGGTGAATTAAATGTATTTTTGACTTAACGAGATTTTCAGCTTATGATGGTTTTATCAGGACAAAATCCCATCGAAAGTTGAGGATGATCTGTATTTGCTATCACTGATTTTCTCTCCTTGTCCAAATTTCATATTTATGACTCTTCTCAAGAGGATTTTGATATTTTCAATGATTTTTAATTTTTTCTTAAACTTCTAAGAAACCAATCACTTATTGCATACATTTGTAATCTTTGCCTCAATTTTTGTTTGCCTTTTGACTGTGTTTGTCACATTTTTAAATGTATGCGAGTTTGGGGTTTTTATATAATCAAATCAATCAGTTTTTCTGAAATGCTTCCCAACTTTTTGTCAGAAAGTCTTTCACATATAAACATAGGTTTATCATTTCTTCTCATATGTTTATGAGTCCATTTAACATTTACCTCCAAACCATTTGAGATTTGTTTTAGTGATTGAGTTGAGGTCCAGATCTAACTTGTATGAATATGTAGTTACCCAATTGTCTCCAAACTATTTATTTAAAAATCTAAGAGATCAAGTCCATCCCATGTTGAGAGAGAGAAAGAAAGAGAAAGAGAGAGAAAGAGATTCTCACATAAGCATTATACCAGATGAATTTTATTATCTTTTTCTTTCTGAAACTAATTCAATCTGATTTTTTGTACAATCACTTTTTTTAGTTGATCATTTTGGTTTTTTCAGGTACATATTCCCATGATCTGTGTTAATAATAACATGTCTTTATTGTATTCATTTTTATTCATTATCTTGGCTGGCACCTTCAGTAAAATGGTAAGTATTTTTAGTCAGAGCAGAAAGTGTGTAAAAAGAAGGGTTTATTGCAGAGATGCAAGGTTAATTAGATGTCATAAAATTTGTTAACACATTCAGTCATGTTAGTAGATCATAGAAAAATAGCAATTGGTAAAAAAGTATTTAATAAAATTCCACCTCTTCCTAAATGTAAAACCAAAATTGAACTATATTCCTATTATACTTAATTTGAAAAAATGTCAACCCAGAGAGTGATATTCTGTTTAAAGATACAACAGGGTAAGTCTGGAAGAGGGTAAGAATGGTTGCTTTCTAATTTATTTGTTTTCATAACATTTTCTTGATCAACTTTTCTTTTTTCTTTCACATTAGAAATGATGCATTTTATTTCTATTTTAATTTGGATACCAATTAAATTTAAATTAATTAATTAATTAAATGTAGTTAATTTAAAATTTTTAGAAAAACATTTTTTAAATGAAGCTCGAAAATTAATTAGTACGTATTGATCCTCCCTTAAAAGGGAGGTATTAAGCAGAAGTTGAGTCCCTTCATCCTGACCTGCAGAGCAGTTTTCGTGGCCATGAGCTGTAACACTAAATCTCTATGATGAAGACCAATTACATTGACTTCTGAACCTCTCGTTTCATGGCCCTCATGACCTGGCACCTGGCACTACTTCTGCAGTCCCATTTGCTCTGCTGCCCCTCCCCACTCCCTCTCCAGCCACACCAGAAAAAGGTCAGTTCCGGAGAGGCTCCGCCCCCTTCCCCACCTCAGGGTCCTTGCGCAAACAACTCCCCCTACTTGGGATATTCTTCCCTTTTATCCCCTTCTCCTAATTCATTCCCACTCATCCTCTGTATCTCAAATCAAACATCACTCCTGCATACCCTGATAATATTTTGTCCCTTTTCACGTATGGTATTTACTAGAATTGGTGATTATGTACTTTTGTGTGCGTAATTACACACTGTCTTTTCTCCACTAGTCTATAAATTCCACGTGGGCAGAGACTGTGTTTGGATGATCATATTACCTCCAAAACATTTTTTTAATTGAGTAAATGAAGGATACATATCTTAATATTAATTTGTATACTCATACTAACAGTGATTTTCACCTCCATCTGTATCTTACCAATTTCATTGTTTATTGGCTGGGGGAGCTCCTTTGTTTCAATAGGTGATGGTCAGAATGATGAGGCCAGGATAGGGTCACACCTCATTGTATGTCACCTTTCCTCTCGATCATGCAAACCCTCTCCTGGGGATTCAGATACATTCTGTGGAGCACAAAGGTTTTTATCTCAGTATTAGAGGCAAAGTACTGTACAAGACAAGGAGGGTTGGTGAAATCAATTTACAGATTATGGGACAGATCAGAAAATGTGTTTCAGATTTTCTAAGCCCTGGGTCATGTCTCAGTTCCTGTCAGTGACCTTCAAATTAGTTCCCGGGAGACATTGCCTTGGGCTTCCAAGGAAAATTATTTTCTGCATTTTCCAACTGTTTTATAATGAGCAAGCCATTTCTTTCATGATTAAAAATAAAACATAAACCAAAATAGAATGGCTCTTCACCAACTTTGGACCTTTTGTGGAAACCAGTTCTACAACAGGCTATTTCAGTTTTGGACCTAAACTCCAGCTGTAAGAGGATGTTTATTTCTTGCTGCATTTGGTAAATTTGTCTGCACTTAGAATATACTGCCATTACTTCGGTGATCATTTGGAAACCCGTCTGCAATGGTGTGCTGGGATTGCCTCATGCCAATTTGCAAGAGTTGAATGTCATACTTTCAGGAATTTCGCAAGTCATTTGTGAAACCCTCAGTAGCTTGAAATCAGCCCTGGTGGAAGTTTTACACCATGGAATTTGGCAAATGCTAAAAATCAGGGCATTTCCCCCCTAGAGAGCTGACTGTTAAACATTTACCAGTATGCCACTGAAGCAGGCTTGAACGATGGACTATTCCTCTGGGCAGTTTACAGGCCTAGCCTTTAACTCTGAGCAGAGTAATCCTTCACGTGTTTGGTTAACCAAGAGAGAATTTGGAATGTTGCCCTGCTCTATGAATGATTTATTATATTAGGTGCTTGACCAAATCAATTTGAGGGGACTTCATTCTGTGGACTAGACATATTTGAATATTTTAATGAACAATGAGGCAAAATTGCAAGAAGCCAAGAAGCTTAGAGACCAGTCAAATGGTTATACCACTGCTCATTTATTTTCTACACACACACACACCTTATAGTGCATCTAAGAATAGTCAAATACTCCACCTGAGTATTCAGCCCACTGCTTTTTGAGATTAATTCTTATTTCTTATATCTGAGCAGAGCTAAAACCTCCTTTTTCTGTGTGTGGGACAGATATGAGGTCTTAGGTCATTTTAATTCAAACAGGAGAGGGGTTCTTTTCCTCCTAATACCTTTCTGAAGGCAAAAATGATGAGCAGTGATACTATCCAATGAGAACTCCATTATCAAGGATGGGCGGTGATACCTTCAAACAGAACATTATCCCCCCAGTTCAAGTGAGATTAATGGGCAGCTCCCTTACTATTCTTTAGCAGCTGTAGTTAAGAGTAAGCTGGTACATATTTTGAACAAGAGTTTTCTTCCAGAAACTGTGTCAGCTGTTTCATGTCCATTTGTTCCTAAAATGTAACATTGACCTTTCTGAGAACAATGCATGCAGATCATTATGGGTCTCAAGTTGAGAATAATGGTTAAAAGTCACAATTTGTTTTCTTCTCTTTTCCCCAAGACGAAAACACACACACACACACACACACACGCATGCACGTGCACACACACACACACACGGAAAACACAATGAATGTCAGCGAGGCTCTAAGTCTATACAGAGGGATTTGACTACGGGTCTCCTGGGCTATCTGCACAGCATAAACATTGGTTCAATTTAGCACTAATAATTTTGTATTAGTCCTGAGAGAAACTGGGTGCACTGAGTAGTCAGGCTGTTAATTCTGCTTTCATCTACATTGCTGTTCAATTCTCATCTGAGATTTCATTGCATATTCCTCAGAGTCTCTTCAACTATTCTAATGTCCCAAATCTCAATCCCTGTCTCCTATTTTTTTCTAAATAGAGAAGCTATCTAAAGTAAAAGGCAGAAAAATAAAAGAGACACAAGGATGTAAACAGTAGCTTTCCTTAGGAAAGAGAGAGACCTAGATGATTCTAAAAGTGCCAATATCAAGATTATTATGTTCAGGACTTCCCTGGTGGCACAGTGGTTAAGAATCTGCCTACCAGTGCAGCGGACACGGGTTCCATCCCTGGTCCAGGAAGATCCCACATGCTGCAGAGCAACTAAGCCCGTGAGCCACAGCTACTGAGCCTGCGCTCTAGAGCCCACGAGCCACAACTACTGAGCCCGCGTGCCTAGAGCCTGTGCTCTGCAACAAGAGAAGCCACTGCAATGAGAAGCCTGCTCGCCGCAACAAAGAGAAAGCCTGTGCGCAGCTACGGAGACCAAAATAAATAAATTAATTTAAGAAAAAGGATATTTGTCCATTAAAAAATATTATTATGTTCATTTCTTTTTGTTTCTCTAATGTGTTCGTATTTCATGTTTTTATATTTTGGGAAAATATTTATTTAATTAATTGGTAAATGGTGATCTTTGGAGGAATTGCCTGAAAGGTTTAATCATGTCGCTCCCTTTGCTCAATTGAAATTAGGGCCCGGTATGAACCCTGTTTCAAGACTCTGTTTTAGAATCCTCAGTTTTGACATGTTTGCTGTATGGTTTCTATATGTGGAGCTCCCATCCGTTTATAGCAGCATACGCAAGTCTCGAGCAATCTGTCCCTGTGCAAAGGTTGTGTCATTGTTCTATCCTGGACTGGCTCCCCGCCAAAGAACAGTATCTCCAAGGAAACCTGGGGCTGGTTGCCATGGACACTCCCTTTGCTGATAAGTCACATCACACCTCTCCACTTCTAAACACACCCACGAAGCAAGTCTTTTGGGTGATCAAGCAATTCTATTCATTGATATTTCCAAACCTCACAAGTTCGCATTCATTTCATGTTCAAGGAAGAGATGTACACAGGAACCTCTCAAATATTTGTACCTGTCGAGACTAGCATGTAGTGAAGGCATCTCTCTGTAGTTTGGTTTTGTGCCATGGAGAATAAGCTTCAGCAAATATCAGGCCTGAATTGGAGTGGTTCCACTGAAATGATCAGAGCAGCAGGCGTGGGGACTGCTGTGAAATCTGGTCCTTGTAACCAGATTGTACTCGATTCACTGCTACGTGATGAAGGCTTACATCCCTCTGTGTTTCCTATGGGGCTTCACAATGAGACTGGGGTGCCCTGCAGGGGTCACTCATGCTAGCCGCGTAAATGTTTGACAAGTGACAATTTTTTAACAGTGAATATTTTGCTTATGATTTCGCAGTGATTAGAGAGCAGATGTCTGTCGCTTTATTAGTATCTCCTGAGAAGTTTTTCTCTTAAATCTGGAGAGCTGTTGGTAGTAGAAAAGTGGGTTTTACTCAAAATCTTCTGACTGGATCTGTTTTCTAGTACAAAACGCTTTGAGCTGCCAGTCTAGCTAATTCTGCTCGCTCACTGGAAATTCTATATGAAAACCGAAGAGGACAGGGCTTCCCTGGTGGCGCAGTGGTTGAGAGTCCGCCTGCCGATGTAGGGGACGCGGGTTCGTGCCCCGGTCCGGGAAGATCCCACATGCCGCGGAGCGGCTGGGCCCGTGAGCCATGGCCGCTGAGCCTGCGCGTCTGGAGCCTGTGCTCCGCAACGGGAGAGGCCACAACAGTGAGAGGCCCACGTACCACAAGAAAAAAAAAAAAACAAAAAAAAAACCCCAAAGAGGGTGATCTCCTTGAGACATCATCCCATGGTTCAGTTGGTTATTTGACCACACATTCTTTTGGGTCTTTACTCACTACTTGACCACTAAAATTAACTGTGAAACAAAGAGATACCAGACAAGAGCTGTGGTTTCCCATCAATCCACAAAGATGAGGTCATAGATATTTAAATGTTTAATGTAAACCAACAGTATATGTGAACAGACAGAGAGGAAAATATGAAAACATATACTTCACATTGTTAACATTTGTTATCTCAGAGGGCAGGGGAGTGGGTGAAATTAGAGAGTAGGTGGAAGAACATTACTAACTCTTTCCTCTAAATATCTCTGTAGTGTTGGCGTTTTAAAATGAGGGTGTGTTATTTTTGCAGTTCAAGGGGAAAATTATTTTTTTTAAAGAAAACCGATGGCAATTTTTCATTTTGAACATATAGTTATGTGCTGTGAATATAAAAAAGTGGATGCAGGGGCTTCCCTAGTGGCACAGTGGTTGAGAGTCCGCCTGTCGATGCAGGGGACGTGGGTTCGTGCCCCGGTCCGGGAAGATCCCACATGCCGCGGAGCGGCTGGGCCCGTGAGCCATGGCCGCTGAGCCTGCGCGTCCGGAGCCTGTGCTCCGCAACGGGAGAGGCCACAACAGTGAGAGGCCCGCGTACAGCAGAAAAAAAAAAAAAAAAAAAAGTGGATGCAGATAAGCTATAGGAAGAGGTATGTTTTGTCTTTCGCAAGAGTGCAGGCTAAAGATTTCTTTATGGAAAGTTAGAAGAACTTAAGAATAAGAAGGTGACTCCCCCTGAGGGATGTAATTTCCCTTACCCTTCCCAAACATTGATGGCAGTGACCACTGTAGTGCGTACGTGGAGGGAAATCTGCCCTAGTGATGAAAACTCGGGAAAATGGGTGAAGGATATGACAATACATTTCACAGAAGGAAACCGTAAATGGCTAACTGGAATGTGAAGAAATGTTCAATATAACCAGTAATTGTATTAGTTAATTTTATAGGTGTCTTTTATTAAACAGATATCTTTAATTTTGATTTAGTCATGTATAAAATTATGCCTTTTAGAGTTTTATGCCTTTGGAAGCTTAGAAAGACCTTTGCCATCTAAAGGTTAAACAAAAAACAAACAAATCTTTATAGATTTTATTAATCCACCTAGAGTTGAAATTTGCATATATTGTGTGATAGAAACCCAAAATGATATTCCTTCATTAAGTGAGCCATTTTTCCCCCAGTAAAAGTTTTTGAATAATGTAGCTTTTTCTAAGTGACAAATATCTTCTCCCAGTTCGCAACATCTTTTAATTTTTGTAAGATTAAGATTCCAAGATAGCCAACTTTAGCCATCTTTTCTTTTCTTTTATGTTTAACCCTTCTTGTTCCTGTTCAAGAAATCTTTCCCAGTCCCGAGGGCAGAAAGATATTCATTTATATTTTCTACTAAAAAGTACTACCTTCTTTTGACATTTAAGCTCTTAATCCTTTTGGAGTTGATTTTGGGTTTTCAATGTAAAGTAAGGATACAACCTAATTTTTCCCCTATATGATTAATATACTTTCTGGCTTAATTTATTGGATAGTCACTTTTTTTCCCCCAGTGATCTGTTATGTTACCTTTATCATTTATAAAAGTTCTATAATGTGAGCGTTAGTTTCTGAGCTCTCAGTTGTATTCCTTTGGGAATGGAATGTTGTTGTGCTTTTTTCTGTTGCTTCTATCTGCTGCATACTTGAATATTTTACCTTTTATTTGATTTTGTATTAGATCCTTATATTTTCCAACTCCCCACTTGTACAAACAGTGCATTGTGATGAACTACTTCATATGAGCCCCTTTCCACACCTATGTAAGCCTTTCTTTAGGGCAGGGTTTCTCAACCTCAGAACCGTTGACATTTGGGAGGGATAGTTCTTAGTTGTTGTGAACTGCCCTGTGTGTTACAGGATGTTTAGCGGGCATCCCTGGCCTCTATCCGCTAGAAGCCTATACCGTCCCCCTAATTGTGACAACCAAAAATATCTCCAGACATTGCTAAATGTCTCCTGGGAAGCAAAACTGCTCTGGCTGAGGACCCCTGCTCTAGGGTAGGCACTCAGAAAAGTGATGGGTGGGTTATTGTGTCTGTGAAATTTCGCTTAGGCCAAATTGCTTGGCCCAGCAGGGAAAGGTTCTTGTCTTCAGCCTTCTTGTCAACAAAAAATGTCATTCAATTTTCTTATTTGACTAATCTGGTGGCTATAAAATGGCATCTGATTGATTAATACAGTTCTATTCCATTGGGTACTTTGTTCATCCTTGTGTTTACAACACACTGTTCTAGATAATACAGCTGCACAGTAAGTCCTGATTTCTAGTCAAATACAGATCTTCTCCTTATTCTTCTTTTTCAAACATGTCTGGCTTTTTAGTACCCTTTTGTCAAGTTCCATGAAAAACTCTTTTAATTGGAGTTGTGTTAAATCTAGATTAATTTAGGGAAAATTCACATCATTTTGATATAAAATCTTCCTAACCGTGAGCATGGTGTGTTTCTCCACTCATACAGGTCTTCTTTATGTCTTTCAGTGAACTTTTATACTGATATGTGCAAGTCCTTTACATTTGTTAGACCCGTTGCTAAGAATTTTATTGTTTTGGCTGCTACTGTAAATATGTTCTGTATAAGTTGCGTTTTCCATTTGTTATTGTCATTGTACTTAATCAACTACGTTAACTTTTCCCTTATTATTTTCTGTTGCTCTACTTTTCCTAATGCCTTTGAAACAGGGTCATAAGCTGTTCTTCTGCTTATTAATTTGTTCTTCAGCTGTACCTATTCTGCTATTCAATTCATGCATTGTGTTTGGTTATCCCAATTCTTGTATTTTTCACATCCTGTATCTGTAGTTGGTTTTACCATATAATTGCTTGTTTCTATTTTGTGCTACCAAAATTCTCTGTTAGTTAAAACTAATTTCTATATTTATTTTATATTCCTGCTTTTTTCTTCTCCATAAAACCTCAGCAATTTATGTTCTTTCTTGTATGCAGATTGTCTTAGACATTTTGGCACTTTTCTCACGGATTTCCTATTTTATTTTACTAAGGATAGCAGCTATCTTGGCAAGTCATGTGCACCCAGGGCAAAACACTCAGGGAGCAAAGTCTGGGTGATGTGCTTCAGAGAAGAGAGTCCCTGAGCTTGACCATGGCCTCATTCTCTGCCATCCTCCCTGTCGGATACCTTCCCATCTCTGTCTGCCCTTCCCCAGACTTTGAAATGCTTTCAGATTTGTCTCCTCTGGTTGTGATCACATAGTTTTATGGGGTACTGGGCTTGCACTGCTGTTTTTCTGTCTCCCAATGGCAACGGTTTGCTCAAGGTTAAATCTGAAAGAGAAAAGACTCCCCACGTTTTCCTGCAAGGTAATCCTCTACCCATCAGCCCTATTCTGCATCTCCAGGCTCTCTTTTGTTCCAGGCTGCCTCTTCCATCCACTGGGGTCTTCCCTGGGGTTTTTCATAGATTATCAGCATACACCTACTTTCTTCTTCCTCTTATGGCGTAAGTCAACTGACATCAACAGAAAATGACCATGTTTGTCTTACATAATATTTTTGTTTGAAATTCTACATTGCTATGATTTCAAGTCTATTCTTCTTATGTTCATTTGTTTTAAATATCTTTACCTATCCTTGTATTTTACTTTGCTTGCCTCTTTGTTTTAGGCGTCTTCTTGTAAACTGCATAGTTATTAAAATACGTTTTCCATCCTCTTCTAAAAGGACATTTTTCTTCGCCAGTGTCTTAAAGATTAGACATCCTAGTTTTCTATTTACCAATGATTTTAAAGTATGAAAACATTTTTAGCTGATTTATCAATATTTTGTGTTTCTCTTATTCGAGTGGTAATTGATCACGCTTTTATTTTCCCACTTGCCTAGTTCCTATCTCTCTGTCTTTGTTAATATAACCTGACGTTTTAAATTCTAACCATTATTAGTAAATTACAGTTCAAAGGCAATAGGTTCTCTATTTCAAGAATTATTTTAAAAATATACACGCATTCAACATTACAATCGGCTTTACTACTATTTTGATTTATACTCTGTTGAACAAGCTTACATCCTCATCATCACTTCTAGTGTATCATGACTTCCTCATTCTTGAGCTCTTAATTTTGCTTCTTCCCTGTGGATTTTGGTGTCGTATCTAAGGGTTTTTTTTAAACAAAAACACATGGATGCTATGTTTCTGAGCTTTTGCGTATTTGAGAATGTTTCTCAGTTTCCATCACCCTTGAAATATGATCTTCATGGGAAATAATATCTGGATTGCATCCTCCTTCCTACAGAAATCAGTAACTATTGCTTTATTGACTTTTAGTGTTCTGCTGGGAAATAAATCTGTAACTATAACGTAATCACAATAAAAATTCACACAATTTGTCTTGACAAGAGAACCCTAACGTTTGTGTGGACAAATGAATGTGGAAGAAAGGTCAAGACATTTTTGAATAAACTTTTTGAATCAAATGTATAATGAGGGGAGAGTTGGCAATTCAAATATGAAAATATGTTATGAAGTTCTAGCAATTAAAAGAGCACTGGCTCAAGAACAAATACACAGACCATTGAAACAGACTTAGTATCAGATTTAGCATTAAGTAAAATTAACATTACAAAAAATGGGGAGAAAAGATAGAATATTTAACTTATGGTATTTTGAGAATGCAGTTATGGTGCAAGGAAAATTCACTGATATCTTCAAATTGAATAATATACTTTATAATTTTTGAAAAACTAGTTTAATGTAGAATAACTAGAAATAAATATAACTGTGTAATAGATAAATTTGCAGTGAAGGTGGCCTCACTATGACAGCCCTGTTTATCAACCATATGTGTAAAGTAATATTTCAGGAACAAGGAACATAATGATGAACAAGACAGTTATGATGCCTGCCCGGGGAGAGTTTATACTCTGTTACATATCATTAAAATCTCTAAGAATTGGGCTTCCCAGGTGGCGCAGTGGTTGAGAGTCCACCTGCCGATGCAGGGGGCACGGGTTCGTGCCCCGGTCAGGGAGGATCCCACATGCTGCGGAGCGGCCGGGCCCGTGAGCCATGGCCGCTGAGCCTGCCTGTCCGGAGCCTGTGCTCCGCAACGGGAGGGGCCGCAGCAGTGAGAGGCCCGCGTACCACAGGGAAGGAAGAAGGAAAAAAAAAAATCTCTAAGAATAATCCAACATGGAAAAATCACACAATATATGAAAATGCACAATGGTTAAGAAAAGGGAGGTGGTGATGGCCAATGTGAGTAATCATGCAAATTATTCCTATGAAATAGATACACTATAAGAATTAAAAAATGGGAAGCATTATTCTAGTTTCAATGAGATTCAGAAGTATATCAATGCACAGGAAATATCTGAAATCAAGAAAGCTACCTTTCAAATAAATACTCAGATATGAACATCAGAGTAGATAATGCAGAAAACAGATCAAATAGAACATCGTTTTAAAAAATATTTCCAGAAATCAAAAGAGAAAGATAAAAAGATGAATGTGAAGGAAAAGATGTACAAAAATGGAGAACAAGACCTGGAGACCCAGCGTGACCTTAGCACCTCAGCACCCAGCAACCTCTTTGGCATCCTCTGTGTGTCCTTGTAATGGCCATATCTGGCTCATGCAGAGAGGGGATGGGAAGGTTTTGGTCCAGTTCCCAGAGCTGACCTGGGACTCAAGATCATCTCATCCTTTTCATCATCCTCATTTTTCTTTTTCTTTGTTTGTTTGTTGGTTTTTTCATTTTTTTACATTTATTTATTTATTTATTTTGGATTGGGTTCTTTGTTTTATTGATTTTTTTTTAATTTTTGAATTTTATTTTATTTTTTTATACAGCAGGTTCTTATTAGTCATCAATTTTATACACATCAGTGTATACATGTCAATCCCAATCTCCCAGTTCACCCCATCACCATCACCACCACCACCCCCTGCCACTTTCCCCGCTTGGTGTCCATGCGTTTGTTCTCTATGTCTGTGTCTCAGATTCTGCCCTGCAAACCAGTTAATCTATACCATTTTTCTAGGTTCCACATATATGTGTTTATATACGATATTTGTTTTTCTTTTTCTGACTTACTCAACTCTGTATGACAGTCTCTAGATCCATCCACGTCTCAACAAATGACCCAATTTCGTTCCTTTTTATGGCTGAGTAATATTCCATTGTATATATGTACCACATCTTCTTTATCCATTCGTCTGTCAATGGGCATTTAGGTTGCTTCCATGACCTGGCTATTGTAAACAGTGCTGTAATGAACATTGGGGTGCATGTGTCTTTTTGAATTATGGTTTTCTCTGGGTATATGCAGAGCAGTGGGATTGCTGGATCATATGGTAATTCTACTTTTAGATTTTTAAGGAACCTCCATACTGTTCTCCATAGTGGCTGTATCAATTTACATTCCCACCAACAGTGCAGGAGGGTTCCCTTTTCTCCACACCCTCTCCAGCATTTGTTGTTGGTAGGTTTCTTGATGATGGCCATTCTGAGTGGTGTGAGGTGATACCTCATTGTAGTTTTGATTTGCATTTCTCTAGTAATTAGTGATGTTGAGCAGCTTTTCATGTGCTTCTTGGCCATCTGTATGTCTTATTTGGAGAAATGTCTATTTAGGTCTTCTGCCCATTTTTGGATTGGGTTGTTTGATTTTTTAATATTGAGCTGCATGAGCTGTTTATATATTTTGGAGATTAATCCTTTGTCCGTTGATTCATTTGCAAATATTTTCTCCCATTCTGAGGCTCGTCTTTTCATCTTGTTTATGGTTTCCTTTGCTGTGCAAAAGCTTTGAAGTTTCATTAGGTCCCATTTGTTTATTTTTGTTTTTATTTCCATTACTCTAGGAGGTGGATCAAAAAAGATCTTGTTGTGATTTATGTCAAAGAGTGTTCTTCCTATGTTTTCCTCTAAGAATTTTATAATGTCCAGTCGTACATTTAGGTCTTTAATCCATTTTGAGTTTATTTTTGTGTTAGGGAGTGTTCTACTTTCATTCTTTTACATGTAGCTGTCCAGTTTTCCCAGCACCACTTATTGAAGAGACTGTCGTTTCTCCATTGTATATCCTTGCCTCCTTTGTCATAGATTAGTTGGCCGTAGGTGCATGGGTTTATCTCTGGGCTTTCTATCTTGTTCCATTGATCTATGTTTCTGTTTCTGTGTCAGTACCATATTGTCTTGATTACTGTAGCTTTACAGTATAGTCTGAAATAAGGGAGTCTGATTCTTCCAGCTCCACTTTTTTCCCTCAAGACTGCTTTGGTTATTCGGGTTCTTTTGTGTCTCCATACAAATTTTAAGATTTTTTGTTCTAGTTCCATAAAAAATTCCATTGGTAATTTGATAGGGATTGCATTGAATCTGTAGATTGCTTTGGGTAGTGTAGTCATTTCACAATGTTGATTCTTCCAATCCAAGAACATGGTATATCTCTCCATCTGTTGGTATCACCTTTAGTTTCTTTCATCAGTGTTGTGTAGTTTTCTGCACACAGGTCTTTTGTCTCCCTAGGTAGGTTTAATCCTAGGTATTTTATTCTTTTTGTTGCAATGGTAAATGGGAGTGTTTCCTTAATTTCTCTTTCAGATGTTTCATCATTAGTATATAGGAATGCAAGAGATTTCTGTGCATTAATTTTGTATCCTGCAACTTTACGAAATTCATTGTTTAGCTCTAGTAGTTCTCTGGTGGCATCTTTAGGATTCTCTATGTATAGTATCATGTCATCTGCAAACAGTGACAGCTTTGCTTCTTCTTTTCCAATTTGTATTCCTTTTATTTCTTCTTCTTCTCTGATTGCCGTGGCTAGGACTTCCAAAACTATGCCGAATAATAGTGGCAAGAGTGGACATTCTTGTCGTGTTCCTGATCTTAGAGGAAATGCTTTCAGTTTTTTACCACTGAGAATGATGTTTGCTGTGGGTTTGTCATACATGGCCTTTATTTTGTTGAAGTAGGTTCCCTCTATGCCCACTTTCTGGAGAGTTTTTATCATAAATGGGTGTTGAATTTTGTTGGAAGATTTTTCTGCATCTATTGAGATGATCATATGGTTTTTATTCTTCAGTTTGTTAATATGGCGTATCACATTTATTGATTTGCATATATTGAAGAATCCTTGCATCCCTGGGATAAATCCCACTTGATCATGGTGTATGATCCTTTTAATGTGTTGTTGGTTTCTGTTTGTTAGTATTTTGTTGAGGATTTTTGCATCTATATTCATCAGTGATATTGGTCTGTAATTTTCTCCTTTTGTAATATCTTTGTCTGGTTTTGGTATCAGTGTGATGGTGGCCTCATAGAATGAGTTTGGGAGTGTTCCTTCCTCTGCAATTTTTTGGAAGAGTGTGAGAAGGATGGGTGTTAGCTCTTCTCTAAATGTTTGATAGAATTCACCTGTGAAGCCGTCTGGTCCTGGACTTTTGTTTGTTGGAATTTTTTTTCTTTTTTTTTTTTTTGCGGTACGCAGGCCTCTCACTGTTGTGGCCTCTCCCGTTGCAGAGCATATGCTCCAGATGCACAGGCTCAGCGGCCATGGCTCACGGGCCCAGCTGCTCCGTGGCATGTGGGATCTTCCCGGAACGGGGCACGAATCCGTGTCCCCTGCATCGGCAGGTGGACTCTCAACCACTGCGCCACCAGGGAAGCCCTGTAAAGCTTTTGATTTCTCCATCGAATCTTAATGAGATCCTTGCCGGGTAGAGTAATCTTTGTTGTATGTTCTTCCCTTTCATCACTTTAAGTATATCATGCCACTCCCTTCTGGCTTGTAGAGTTTCTGCTGAGAAATCACCTGTTAACCTTATGGGAGTTCCCTTGTATGTTATTTGTTGTTTTTCCCTTGCTGCTTTCAATAATTTTTCTTTGTCTTTAATCTTGCTAATTTGATTACTATGTTTCTCAGTGTGCTTCTCCTTGGGTTTATCCTGCCTGGGACTCTCTGTGCTTCCTGGACTTGGGTGGCTATTTCCTTTCCCATGTTAGGGGAGTTTTCGACTATAATCTCTTCAAATATTTTCTCAGGTCCTTTCTCTCTCTCTTCTCCTTCTGGGACCCCTAAAATGCAAATGTTGTTGCATTTAATGTTGTCCCAGAGGTCTCTCAGGCTGTCTTCATTTCTTTTCAGTCTTTTTTCTTTTTTCTGTTCCGCAGCAGTGAATTCCACCATTCTGTCTTCCAGGTCACTTATCCGTTCTTCTGCCTCAGTTATTCTGCTATTGATTCCTTCTAGTGTAGTTTTCATTTCAGTTATTGTATTGTTCATCTCTGTTTGTTTGTTCTTTAATTCTTCTAGGTCTTTGTTAAACATTTCTTGCATCTTCTCGATCTCTGCCTCCATTCTTTTTCCGAGGTCCTGGATCATCTTCATTATCATTATTCTGAATTCTTTTTCTGGAAGGTTGCCTATCTCCACTTCATTTAGTTGTTTTTCTGAGGTTTTTCTGGGGTTTTATCTTGTTCCTTCATCTGGTACATAGCCCTCTGCCTTTTCATCTTGTCTATCTTTCTGTGAATGTGGTTTTTGTTCCACAGGCTGCAGATTGTAGTTCTTCTTGCTTCTGCTCTCTGCCCTCTGGTGGATGAAGCTATCTAATAGGCTTGTGCAAGTTTCCTGATGGGAGGGACTGGTGGTGGATAGAGCTGACTGTTGCTCTGGTGGGCAGGGCTCAGTAAAACTTTAATCACTTGACTGCTGATGGGTGAGGCTGGGTTCCCTCCCTGTTGGTTGTTTAGCCTGAGGCAACCCAACACTGGAGCCTACCTGGGCTCTTTGGTGGGGCTAATGGCGGACTCTGGGAAGGCTCACGCCAAGGAGTACTTCCCAGAAATTATGTTGCCAGTGTTCTTGTCCCCACAGTGAGCCACGGCCACCCCCCGCCTCTGCAGGAGACCCCCCCCAACACTAGCAGGTAGGTCTGGTTCAGTCTCGCCTGTGGTCACTGCTCTTTCCCCTGGGTCCCAGTGCGCACACTACTTGGTGTGTGCCCTCCAAGAGTGGAGTCTCTGTTTCCTCCAGTTCTGTTGAAGTCCTGCAATCAAATCCCAGTAACCTTCAAAGTCTGATTCTCTAGGAATTCCTCCTCCTGTTACCAGACCCCCAGGTTGGGAAGCCTGACATGGGGCTCAGAACCTTCACTCCAGTGGGTGGATTTCTGTATAAGTGTTCTCCAGTCTGTGAGTCACCCGCCCAGCAGTTATGGGATTTGATTTTACTGTGATTGCGCCCCTCCTACCGTCTCATTGTGGCTTCTCCTTTGTCTTTGGATGTGGGATATCATTTTTGGTGAGTTCCAGTGTCTTCCTGTCGATGATTGTCCAGCAGCTAGTTGTGATTCTGGTGTTCTCTCAAGAGGAAGTAAGAGCACCTCCTTCTACTCCGCCATCTTGGTTCCAATCCATCCTCATTTTTCTTGTCTCCTTTTCCAAGCTTCAAACCACCAAAAGGCTGCAAGCCAACTCACTCCACAAGTTTAATCTCATTTGAACTTATCTGGAACCATCCCACTAAAAATATAATAGGAATCCCAAAAGGAGAAAATGGGGCAGATGGAGAAGAAACGGTTAAGGAAGTCATAGAAGAACTTTTCCCTAAGTTTAGGAAATCTTCTCCTGTAAAAGGCTATTAGCATTGGAGATTTATTAGGGTGTGTGTGAGGTCAATCTTAAGCCATCATGTAACATGTGAGGATTCAGGTATTATCCCCTCAGTGTATTTATTCTTCATGAACCCATCACTCAAGGAAGTACCACAACCTACTGAGCAGTAAATAAAAGTTAAGGACTCAGATATGGGAAGGATGTTGTCTGAGAGCAATGGTACTAAATGATAAAACAGAAATATATATTTATTTAAATATTTATGTATTGCTGATATGGTATGGGATTTAACACAATTATTCAGATGTTAGAAATAATATTATTGGCATATCAGTCAGATTCTCCAGAAGAAACAGAACCAAAAATGTATGTGTGTGTGTATATATGTGTGTATATGTGTGTGTGTATGTGTGTATGCATGTGAGTGTGTATATGTGAGTGTGTGTGTGAAGATGTTCAATGGAACATTAATTTTATGAACAGCATTATACAGAGATTTCCATCCACAGAAACTGTCATGCACCGCATTGAAATCATGTTTCTGAAGATTATTTAACAACGTAGAAAAATCTTATATAATTTAAAGAAAATACGCCACACAATTGTATTTGTAGTACACATGTATTTTGTGAAAACCGTATGATATATATATATATATATATCATATATATATGCTTTTACAAGGTACACATGTAGATTTCTATTGCCCAGAAAAAAATACCAAATGGAAATACATCAAACTGTTAACAGTGGTCAACTATGTACGGTAGGGTTAAGGATTCATCTTTTCTTCTTAGTATTTTGTTTTTCAAATAGCTTCCTGTGGACATATTCTACTCTAATAATTGTTGCAAAATGTTATTTTTAAAAGAGAATCATCTGGTTTGACAGCATCTCTGACAGATGGCATGCCAGCCTGAACACTTCCAGTGTGTAGGGGTCTCAACAT